>NC_137694.1:29910563-30316782 GCF_964034855.1 Anser brachyrhynchus | reverse complement strand
TATGGTTACAGTGTCTCAAACTGTCAAAAGATGTATGGAACAAGAAAAGGTAAAAAATCTTTAGTTGTTTTTACAGTTGCTGCTAAAGTCAGTCAATACTGTGTCCATCAGTTTCTGATTAAGGAAGACTAAAATTTCAGGGGTAACTGCACTGGTCTTTACTATTCTAGCTGATATATGTCAGCAGCAGGATGGTCATTTTAGAATTCAGCAAGTTTTACTACATTTCTCACAGTATTTATAGGAAAGTTCCTTTCACTTGAGGAGTTAACAGTCTTGATTAACTTCAGCAGTTTCTGACTGTGTGGTGACACAGTCATATATAATTATCTTTGAAATATAACTCAGCTCCCGTAATGATATACGTCATAGTGCACAGTCCCCTTTTTGTATTTGCTAAATTGTCGATGGATAGTTAGTAACATTTGGGTTTACATTAATTTCTCTTTTTCATTTCAATAACTAAACATTGATGATGGGGTAATGACAAGAGATATTTTGCGCATTATCTTCAAGACTATATTAGGTCTCAAGTAACTTGCTTCATAGAAGCAATTCTCTGTTTCCTTGACAGTGTAATTCTATATTTTTGAATGTTGTGTCCATAGTATTTAAATCATTAACTCAGAAATAGTTAAGAGAGTTAAAAATGGGAATCCAGAGCATTGCTAAGTTTCAAGCTTACATTCCTCCATTTGGATTTAGCCTAAATAGTTTAGCATTTGTTAATGATTCTTTGTTAATTATGTTGTTTACACTCAACTTCATTGCATAGGTAGCCTAGGTCATTCACATTAGACACTGAAATGTAGAATAACTTAGTTCCTGGTCAAGTGTACATGCAACAAAATATGTTATTAGGTTGTTGATAATTTTGCATTCTCAGTGCCAGTTTTTACATTATGCAGAGGTGCTTTTCATTGCCATTTTTTGTGTGAAGAAGTTTAGAAGTCTGTTAGTTCCTGGGTGAATTTACCTTTGTTTTTACTTTTAAAATTTTATATTTTAGCCCATATTAAACTGTGTTTGGTTAAACCATATACCCAGCATGTTAACCTTGTCTGAATTTTAAATAAAACTGAAAACAGATCCAACAGCTTTTTTAAAAAATAAAAATAGTAGTAGTAACAATGATAACAATAGTAACAATAATAAATTATTTAGGTTCTGTCCTGGCTGAAAGCTTGATTGAGCTATAGATTGAAAAGTAATTTCTGTTCAAAATATAAACTTACTAATGGTGTCCTAAAATTTTTTAACCCAGTCTAGATTAGGTCTAAGACCTCTCTCTTTCCTCACATCTATGTACACGAACAAGGAATGAAATCCAACCATTTTGTAGAATTAGAAAAGCATCTGATTCTTCTCACCTCCCTCCTTTCCTTTCCTTTTTTTTTTTTTTTTTATTTTTTAATCTCAAGAAAGAAAATTTCAGAAACTCAGTAAAGAGAGACTCCACAGTAATGCCTTCTAAACTGGAATAATCAAGATAGGACAGCATATGGACTATAGTACCTAAAAAAATTAACAGTTTTAAAATTGTGTTGCCTGCTTTTAACTTGATGCCAGTAATGGCCAAGCACTCTCTGTTTAATGAACACATTTATTTGGAATTCAGTCCCGTAGCTTTGAAACCTTAATTCCTTTTTACAAAGCATTAACCAAGATAACAATGACAGAAACGGTACAGAATCCCCTTAAAAAGAAACGTGGACATAGATGAGTAGGTGATTGTTACATTAAAGGTTAAAGTAATTGTGATGCCCAATTAGTTGTTATAAGTCCGGTCATGTTCAGTGTACTGAACTATCACGATAACGGATTCACAAACAATGTAATACACCTTCAATCTAATCGCGTTCCATGAGCTACCATGGCCACACTTAAAGAGTTTGGTCACATTCAGTGAGAACTACCATGTCTAGATTTAATGAGTAGTGCAATTTATTAAAGCAACAGGTACACGGGTTCTTTGGATTGCCAGTGATAAATTCACTGTCGACAAAGCACATACAAATACCAAAAGTATAAGTAACTCAGCCTGGCTCTAAATGCATTAAAAGCTATAAAGTGACTGCATAGAGATTTCTAAGTATCCCAGGGAGGCAACTGGCATAAACAAGTGTTCAAATCTTACCCAAAGGTGTCCCAGTGTGGGGGAAAAGAGGCTCAGCCTGTCAACTGATCCCAGAAGTCAGAAAGTATCCTTCGTGATGGTACCTTCCCTAACATCCTGTCTCTTAAGTCAATTTATATTATTTTCTATCTTTTAGGTGGAGCTTGAGTGACTCTAGTCATGCTTTTTAAATGTTTATTTTCTTTAAAGGAGTCTTGAGTCATAAGGCTTTTTAACTAGGAAGTTTATCCTTCTGGTCATCTAAGCTACTGATGGATATACAGGAAAGTGTATGCAACTGAGACCAGTCTCCTCAGGCAACAAAAGATAGTGTGGAGTTCATGACTGGCACAGCAAAATCCTCCTCCCACTTCTCGTATGAAACTCAAACTCCATTCATGGGTCATTTAATATTTGTGTGCTGAGATAAATATATTTTAAGCATCACTGAGCCAAAATCTTATGTAACAAAATTTCCTTTCCATTTCAGACAGCCTCAATCTCTTGAAACCTGTATTATGCACATTTTATTCTGCTTAATAACTGCAGCTTCAGGTCACAAATGATTAAAATAAGCCTCAGTAACTTCCAGTTCATTAAGGCAATCAAGTAGCAGAAAAATATTTGGCTTCTTCACAAGGCTTAGATGCTCATATTTTTATGTTGTCTCTACTTTGAACTCTGGTTAGTGAATGTTGAACAGTTCACACTTGGAAAAAAAAAATAATTTTTCATTACTGAATTTTAAATAATAAAATATCCATATATGTTCTAATATGTACATATTCACATATGCACAAACACAAACATTTAGCTTGGTAGCCCTCTTTTTAATTGGACAGCTAGTCCATTGGGAGACAGGATTCCTTGTCATCTTTCATTTGAACTTGGCTCAAAGCTTAAAGTACCTTTATATATTCTGACGTTACCTGTGCTATCATCAGGTTCCTAAATTCACAGAATATTATACTGTAAAGAAAAGAATAAGGGAAGGAGAAATACAAACTCAGAAAACAAAGTATGCCTATGTAATTACTTTAGTTAGACCATATAAATATTTCAATGTTGGTTAATAACTTCTCAGAAACTGTAACTGGCTAGAGTTAAGTAAGGGTTTGTAGAACCTTTTCTTTCAGAGACACTAAAACATCTTTTTTTCAAAAGTGTGTGCTAAGGTTTGAAATAAATCTACCACACAGGTAAGCACAGAACCATCCTTATACTACAAAGTCATTTCTGCAAACGGAAACTTGTTAGGTTCTTTTCTAAACACTAAGCTTAATCTTGCTATCCCATGATTACAAACTTCCCTCTCTGTTACTACCAAATTCTCTCTTTAAATAGCTTTTTCTCATAGGAGACACTCACATATCAAAACATCAACCAAACATCCAAGAAAAAAGCAAAACCATAAACAACCAATCATAAAAACTATATCTTTAACTTCTGATGATTCATGAAAATATGATTTGAATGTAATCCATGTCATAAAACTGTATTTTCAACATACATATTTAAAGAAATAAGCATTTTATATCAATTGAGGTTATTTACCTCAACACTTCAGAAAAACTGAAGTAAGAGTGGCTGTTCTACAGCAAGATGCTTTGGTAGTCTTTGTAAACCTATATATTGGAATATGGTTGTTTATTTTTAGAAAAATGTAATGGAGTTTAACAAATGCCCAGAACAACTATAGTGTACTGTGGTAATTTCAAGTAAATCTAGTGTTTAAATGGCTAAAGGAAATGAGAAGATGTATTTTCAAATAATTATCTAATAGAAAAAGAATAAGCAATTAACCATATAAGAAGTCATTAAATCTTAAGAAATAAGTCTCAAATTTATTTCCATATACTACATCATTTCATCTTCACAGAAGAAGGTATCTCTGTTCATCATTTAAGTAATCTAACGGTGGTATAGGAGAAAAAGGCAATATGATGCTGTATGCTGTTTTTTTTTCTTTATTGACAATTAATGCTGAACAGTGTCCTTCATTAATAAGTTTGCAAGCTGTAAATGAAAGAATGTAAACTGTTCCGAAGTATTCATAGTAACATCAGAATTTGCAGCACTATGAAAATTAAGGTGATAGAACAAACAATATTTTCTCTTCATTTCCCATTAAAGGTGAGTTTTCAAATTTAGGAAAAATCAGATTGCCATAAGATGTCCGTAGTATACACAAACACAAGAAATCTGCTTTTCAGCTTTTGTATCATAGTGAAATATGGAATAATGGTTTCAAGTTATGCTTTTCACTTGTCTTTTGGAAGATCAGAAGAATCATTCAATGCATTATTCTTTGCATTCTTCTACTGAATATAAAAGATTCTTCAGTTGTCTCTGAAAAAAAGACAGGGATCTCCTGGAAAGAGTCCAGCGGAAGGCCACAAAGATGATCTTATTAATGTTTACAAATATCTTAAGTGTGGGAGACAGAGGAATTTGGCCAACCTCTTTTCAGTAGTTTGTGGGGACAGGGTAAGGGGCAATGGCCACAAGATGGAGCACAGGAAGTTCCGCACCAACATGTGAAAGAACTTCTTCATGGTGAGGGTGATGGAGCACTGGAACAGGCTTCCCAGGGAGGTTGTGGAGTCTCCTTCTCTGGAGATACTCAAGGCCCGTCTGGACGCCTACCTGGGCAACCTGCTCTAGGGAACCTGCTTTGGTAGGGGGGTGGACCCAATGATCTCTTGAGGTCCCTTCCAACCCCTACAATTCTGTGATTCTGTGATTCTTCTCCAGTAGTGTCTTCATTGAACATTAATATGGCAGTGTGAGTAGTTAGGTGCATCCACACTATACTGAAGCCTCACTCTAAAAGCTTCTTAGAGTTTTTCTAATGTAGGTTTCTGTGAAGAAACCAAGGGGAATAATGTTTTATTTCCCTGTTTAACTTCCTCTTTTCTATATAGATCTTACCACCTATTTTCTCACTACTTTATCATCTCAAAATTTTTTGAGAGGCTTACAAGACAAGTAAGTCTCTCTCTGTGTCTTTGTCTTTCTCTCAAACTATAAAAGACTTTAAAAAAAAAAAAAAAAAGCTATTAAACAGCATGTTTCTGTACAACCAATTATCTCTTTCCACCAGACAGACTGTTCAGCTTTGAGTGAATTTATTAAGTTAAATGCAATTTCCAGCTCTAGTAACATTTATCAAAACAAGCACATTTATCAAACCTGGATCTCCTAAGTAACCCGACAGCTACACTAAGCACTTTGTCTGTCAGACCTGGATCTGGTGGTTGAGGAAAAGGCTAACAGAGTTTTTCTACCCTTCCCCATGCACCACCATCTGCTGCTTCCCTGCTGTGGCACGGTGAACTCGAACATTCTCCATATAGTGTGAGGCCAATAGCCAACTTCTCAGCAATGTGTGCCATTGAAAGAGTAACAGAGAGAACGTGGCACTGTGCAGCACACTCTTCATACCATTTGCAGCTCTGTCAGACAGTGGGATAGTACAGCTCTTTCATTCTGCTGCATTCAGCCAGCCTTAGTAGTGAACACCTGGCAACTGGAAGAGCTAACTACCTTTTTGTCCTCTGTCTGTTTTGCCCTGCCATTAAAACACTCATTTTTAATAATGACTTCGTGATTTTTGGAACAGTTATTTTGACTTTCAAAACTGTTTTCCTTTTTTACAAGAGTCCCATTTTAACTATAGATGAGAAATCAATTCTTCATCTTTTCTGTCTTCAACTTTTCCTTCAGGAGAATCAAGAATGAATGCTAATGCCATTTGAAAATAAATAAAATAGAACTAGTAATATTTGCTTTTTAATAATAAATCAATACCTTCCAGTAACTTTAAACGTTTATCCAATGCATATTTTCTTTAATTTTCTAAGTGGAGTGAAGCTTCACATATTCTTCTCTGTCTCTGTGGAATAATTGCTACCAGTGGAACATGCAGTTTGTGAAACCCTCTAAGTGCCCTCACTTACCATCTGACAGAGGACAAATAATGCCTAATTTGACAGCAAAGGGTATCATGCCTGGTAGGCAGCTTAAACTTGTTTTTCCTACTTTTATAACAGGAATTCTATTCTTTAACTTTTTTTTTTTTTTAAGTGACTAATGCTAATTTATTTAATTGTGGAAGAAAACTTGTTTTCCTTTCTCTTCCATTAAGGTTTACTTATGTTTTACTTCCGCTGAGTTTTACTTTTTTCATATATATTTCCAAACTTCTCCAATTTGATTTTTCAATCTACCAATAAAAATAGGTTAAGAAATACAAAAGTTTACTTAGCAGTGTCGTTTTTTTGTGGAGTTAATGACTCATCTGAAAAAAGATTCAAAGCACTTCAAAAAAAAAAAATCTAAATTTTCACAAAGGAAAAATCTCAATGCAGGAAATAGCTTTTCAGTTATGGATGTTTCATCTTGCAGTAATTTTAAAAGACAGTGAGGTTACACAAAATAGTAAAATTAATAAAGCACTCTGCAATGTCTTTCAAGCTCCTTCTATGCTAAAGTAAAACAGTTGCCTCTGTACTGTCATTGATGTTATGCTGCAAGTCAGCTGAAGTCAGCTGAAGTAAAAGAGTTTCTTCTAATGTCATCCACTAGAAACCTTGGTCCATTTGTTTTCATTTGAGCACACTGGGAATTTTCACTAAGCAATAAGCATGTGTAGCAACCATTACTATCAGTTCCTGTGTGTCTGTAAAATATTGTAAATTGTATATGTACATATTTGTAGATTGCATTTGTAATTTGTATTTCCTATTTGAAATAGAGTAAAAGGCCATGATATGTTACTATACACTATATGGTAATGTATTCTAGATTTAATACTCATGTTATGCTGCTCTATACCAGGCCAACACCACCGGGAAATTTCTGACTTATTCTGACCTTGAGTTTAGATCAGAGGAAAATTAAATCCAGTGAAACTACTCTATATCTATTTTATCAATTTACTTGACAGAAGAAAAAGGGATATTTACAAATAGAGTACTTCTGAAGTCAGACAATGCCTCAATAAATCAGCTAGATCATTGCAATCTTTTTTCTTACAAGTTTTCTTTCTGAGTTTTATCCAGTATTCTTTCAGATTTTCTGAAACAGTCCTGTATCTATTACTCTTTTTTCCTACCAATTGTTGTCAGATTTGATCATTTATTAGTGCTATTGTTTTTTATCACAGACCGCTATGTAGTGACAAGCATCAGTCTAGAGCATGCAACTGAAAAGTTGGCTTCTGTAAGATACAGAATGAAAGTTCATATTTTTAATTTTTTTTAGAAACCAAATGATAGGAAAAAGAAAAGCAAGGTTGATTTTTTGTCAGCAAAAGTCTCTTCATGGTTTGAACTTTGTGCAGTTACCATGAACCTTAGCTTAGTAAATTATTCCGTCTGTTTTCTCTTTCTGATAAGATTATAAAATCCTAAATTTGGTGTTTGCGCTTTCTAATAGTTATGTAGATGCTACTGCATGCAGTTAAGAACAACAACAACAATTTTAATTCCTCCCAAAAATTGTGAAGAGACCCTAAAGTTAGCCCCTAACTTCTTCCTTGGGTATTCAGTGTCCATTGCAGTTACAATGTAACTTCTCCTTATATGCTGTGCAATCTGAAAATATAAATATTGTCTATCAGTCTCTTACAGAAAATAATCTGGACAAACTAATTACCTACAGTATCATAGAAATGTAATCCACACTTCATTTCTATGGTGGCATTTAGGATGCTAGTTTTCATCTCACTATACTACAACTCAAAAAAAACTCACAATCATCCATTAAAGCAAAAGAACAAAACACTTATTCCAATGACTTAATTACATACAGTTGTAAGTTTAAAATACTTGAACATAAGTCTTCATCAGGGCCTGGAGTACTCCACAAAGAAATTGCAAGTGGGGGTAAATATAACCTCATCACATGCTTGGATGCACACACACAGAGGGAAAAAAAAAAAAAAAAGAAAGAAAAAAAAGGTGAAGACCAGAACTACTATAGTACAGTGTTCATACAGTATTCCTAAGTAAAATGGGAGATATTCAAGAGTGAGTAAATGAATGTGCCCAAACCTTAAGAGGAAGCAAAGAACTTAAAATTGAAACCCCAAACTACATTCAGAACAGGGAAGCATTTCCTAGCTTTAAATTGGAATTAATCAAAGAAGTATCTACACACTTACAGGTTTGTTCAAAGTCCAAATCCAAATGCCGCGTCTCAGTCCCAGATAATTATATACAGTGGTTGATCAGCACAGTTTCCTGTAAATGTTATGAGCTAAAATATTGGTCAGGACTATAGTCATTGCCAAACCCATTGTATGAAAATACTGAGAGTATAAATATCTTTATGGCCTTTTATTTGAAGTCTATAAATACAAAAGAAATTTATAACAGAAATGAAAATTAATTGCACAATTACCTTTCTCCTGGGTAGGTTTCAAAAAAAAAATAAATTAAGAAGACAAAGCAACAAAAATAAATCCTTAATGTCATTAAAAAGCTTTTCTCTCATGTTGTGTATTGTCTTTCTGCTTGCCTCATAACCAAGCAAGATAAAAACAAAAGTTTCAACAAAAGATTTTCTTTCCAATTCATGTGCTCAGTTGTCCCTTCTGAATCTCACTGCTGAGACTTCTTAGCCAACCTTATGTCTTATGTGACAAAACTTACTTGAAATCTTCAGCAAACAATACTAGAAATAAGGGTTTGGTCTAAAAAATTCAGTTCATTCTTTTAGAATCCATAAGTTTTAAAAATTTTATTAGCTGCACTTTTGTCTTTCACATTGAAAAATTCAACATGTTCTCAAAGTTTCAGTTTCTTAATCCATTAAATAATAATAGTAGTAATAACAGTAGTAATAGTAATAGTAATAATAGTTCTTATTTCAGTGATGCTGTGTCAGGGAGCAGTAAGGTAAGGCTGCTTCTCACAGCTCTGCTCCAAAAGCATGGGGTGAGACCAAAGGTGGCAGGGCAGTGACCCCACCAATCAGGGTGCAGTCACACAGCACACAGCAGAGCACAGCCAGCCCAGCGATCTCCTGGAAGGTCTGGGGTCACACCGGGAAGTCAAGTTCACCAGTCACATCCACCTCAGCAGGTCCATGGCCATGCCCGTGCATAGCTATGGCACAGGAGGACTAGGATTCAAGGCAGCTCCTGAGCAAAGCTGGGGAGCTCCTGTCTCCCACAGTTCTTTCTCATAACATTGTTATCCAAGGACACACAGCTGCACCATTTGTCTATGACATCATTTTTCTTAGTCTTTCTTCTTCAAAATGTCCACCTTCTGTAAATGTACTCAACAGAAGTAGATGCCCATGCTTACTGAATACTTACAGTACCATAAATCTTTATGTGTGCACTGATTCTCACAAAAATACATTTGCTTTAGGGGGAAATAGAGCGTACTTTTGAACCAAGAGTATTCACTGGGTTCCACACCATATCAGCAAAATTGTTTAAAGATCTAGAAAGAAGATTACATTGCATATCTATTAGTTGTTCTCACCTAACAGATTACATCTGAGACACAAACTGAATAATCTATTAATGTATTGATGTTTACATGACCAATTTCATGGAAAGAACATCACACTACACTGTAATAGACTTGCCCCATGCTAAAGGAATCATTTTTTGTTTTGTTTTGTTTTGCTCAGAAATGTGCATATTTATTTGTTCTCTGTGAGTTTGTGTAATGTTTAGAAGATGTTGCACAACATTCTTATCAAAGATTAATTCCATACAATTTCTTGCATTAACATAGTGACTGGAGTTCTTGGAAACTTCATGTTTCCAAACAGATGTGTACCAGATCTAGTCTTAAGTTACTGTCTTAAGATTTACATTTACTGCTAATATGAACAGGGTTATATTCATTAAAGCTTTTAAATAATTGTTAGGCTGGATGTAGGCATCCTTCACCCAGCTGTTTCAAGAGATGAACAAGAATTTAGAATGAGTAACAAATGGAGTGAAAAATATATAGACCATATTTTAATGAGTTAATATGGCATTTATATATGTGAAATATGTAAAAATGTTATACACACAGTATTACATACATATAATATGTATATGAATATCTCTATGAATAATGTAGAAACCCCTAGGGAGATAAACTGAATTAAAAAAAAAAAAATCAATGTTAAATGTCAGATAAGCATAAGGAGAAGAAAAGGCTTAATGTTTACCCCAGTCACTTAAAACAGAAGCATAAGTAAGCAAACTTGGTATGTATTAACAAAGTACTTCACATCATAAATAACATTAATTTGCCTCATTGTGATGTCATGCCATTTTAAATGCTCTAGTGCATCCTGCCTCACCTCCAGCTGTTTCTCCAGAAGGGTGCACCCATTCTGTGGATGCCAGCTCCATACGTTTAATTTTAAGTACCCTAGTATGTTCAAAATGGCAATAGATACCTGTGACTCATGTGGTAAACATAACAAAGCAGTCTCAAAAAATGTATTGAAAGAAAACTGAAAATAATGAAAGAAAGCGCACTAAACTTCCTACTTAGTATTCAGGTGAATTTAATATATAATATTAATATAAGGTTGTCACGCAGACTTGTAGTCAATTTCTACTTATATAGAAGGGTTTTCTATCTTCCCCTGAAGTATCTAGTATTTGTCTGCTCATGTGATGGAACACACAGATAGACAGAGCTCCGATCAGATCCAGTACAAATATTTCCATATTCTGTTCTTATTTTCTGTTTCTTCTCCTTGAGGTGCCTATTCTAATTCATCAGGCTATGGTTACAGAAATAAAAAATAATATATAAAAAAATATTTGCCATAAGGGTGGGAGGTTAGAAGTTCGGAGAAAAATTCTTTGTGTGGGCTTGGACTCTGATACAGGCAGTACACCCCCATACTGAAGAGTAGACAGCTGAAGAGTGACTTTAATCATGTACAGTCTTATTTAATCTCAGCAAAATCTCTGGGAAGTCTCTTATGGATATCGGTAGCTAAAACAAGTTTTTTCTCAGTGAGAACGAAACAATGTGCAGAATGAAGAGAAACATTTTCTTCAGCTTCTTTTTCTGTTAAAATTTTTTTCTGTCACATGCTTTGAAATGATACACCAGCATATTCTTTGTTATGTCTGTTGGGAAAACACAGAGGTAGATAAAGAATATAATCAATCATCACAAAGAGTAGTCAGGCATTGAAACGGGTTGCCCAGGGAAGTGGTAGCGTCACCATCCCTGGGGGTGTACAGGGACATGATTCAGTGGGTGACATTAGTAGTAGGGTGATGGTTGGACCAGATGATCTTGAAGGTCTTTTCCAACCTTAATGATTCTATGATTTTAGAAGACCATATTATGTTGTTCATAGAATACCCTTCATGTCGAAATGTTGTCAATTCCAAGCACAAAATACCCTAGAATTTGCATCAGAATGATGCTCTAAGATGTTCTTTAGTCCACTGCCTTTCAATGTAAATAAATTAGTTCCTCTAAGACTAAATCGTGAGATGCCTTAAGATATTCTTCACTATTGTTTCCATGAGCAACCTCGGAAGCGATAATCCTAACGGACTTTGAGTAGACCTCAGAGGTGTCTTTCAATGATTTTTATGATAAACTATGTTCAGATGTTGCTGAGTTTGTTTTCTAAGAGGACGGATCTCAGATACCAACTGGCTGTCTTCATACACAGAAATTATTTGGTTAGGAATATGGCATCTCTACAGTATCTACTGCAATGCCCTGCATATAATTAGAATATGAGGTTTTTTTGTTTGTTTGTTCGTTTTTAATGTGCAACTTATTACATAAATGTATCACATGAACAGTGGAAAGAGACTACCATGTGCACATTTAAAGATAACACACTTTTTATAGTTCTCAATTCTCTCCATTTTTATCAATAAATTGTAACTATATTCCTAAGAAAGAAAAATATATTCCGTATTTCAGGATCACCCATGAGAACGCCCTTTGCTGTATTGGAGTACAAGAAATTATCAAACACTTGTTTTCAGAGCAAGTTTTAATAGTAAAAAATAATAATAAAAAAAAATCAAATTATAATCAAATTATGCGGTGTCCTTTTCTTATATTGAGAGCTTGACAAAAGCAGTTGCTATTTATTTCAGTTCTGTTTTACTGGTTTGGAGTTTACAATCCATAGTGATATTCTTGTCCTTTATCTCTCTTACCATTTATAGACGCTTTCTGTATTTGTCTCTTCCAAACAGTGATTTGTAAAATCTATCTGGATTCTGCTGAAAGATAGCAACAAGGTATTCTTTGGCTTTAGGAAAGTGTCTGTATAGATTTAGAAGTCTGTATGTTCAAACAGTGTAAAAGCTGGTATAAAAGAGCAAACGGTGTCAAGCTAAATTATATTTAAATGTTTTAAAATTTATTTCTGTGATAACATTTAGATGTGTATATACTGCCATGAAATATTTTATTTTTCAAGAGATTTGTAATTTTTTAGATAGCATAGAGAGGTTGACTTCTATCTTACATTACTATTAAACAGGAAAATTATTGTTGCATTATTTAGCTACTGTCAATAACTGTCAATAACAGAAATTGAAGTTGCCACTGAAGAGTTACTAAATGGCCTTTATACAATAGAATTGCATAGGTGGGTTTCACTGCAACATGTGCAGTACCTTAGTCTGGAGACCTTAGTCCAGACCTTAGTCTTGAGTAGCCACTGAAAGTTTCCTTTAGAAGCTGTGGAGAGAAATGAAAAATTACAGGCTGCAGTGCATCTCATTAGAAAACTGAAATTTATGTCAGGTGAATTGCCAATTCCTCTTTATATTTCTTTGGAAACTATAAAGGATGAATGGCTCAAATGTAGACTACCCCAGGTAACCATTTGGTGAGAGAAATTGCAGTCATGCTGGTTTACTGCTTTGGGCCTCTTTGGGACAGCTACAAATATCGTCATGGAAAGATTAGATTACACAAACCCAGAACCCAACCCACTTACTTAATTTTCCATATAATTTCAGTCAATTGAACTTACTAGGATCACTCATATGCATTAAATGAGGAAGATTTTGAAGAAGTTTTTAGCCCAGTAGAGTACAATATAGTATATGATTCTTATTTAAGGAGGAAAAATATTGACATTGTTGTGCTGGTGTGAGAAAAGGAAGTTTATTCCTAGTTAATTTCCCAGTCAGAAAAAGATAAAGATCAGCTAGATATTTTGTTCTATAAGCCTTTTATGCATTGCATCACAGGGAGCATGAGTTACATACTGTTTTGACACAAAGTTGTGTCAAACCTTTTTAAACCTTTCCCTAAACAGGTCATCCATTCTGTCTTTTTCTGTCTTTTAAAATATCAGATAAATTACACTTCCTGTCACATAGCATTAAGCTCACAGATTTTCAAATGCACAACAGATTCTGAAATCTAAAGATATTACACACATAGTATAAAAAAAATCTTTTTTCCAGAATCAAAGATAGTAATGGTGGGATTTAGTTCAAGATTTTGAAACCTAAACTTTCACATCTACATTTGGGTGTCTAGGGGTGAAGTAAGTTACATCAGAGTCTCGGGGTTTCCATTATAGTCATTGGAGTTACACTCAGTAGTGTCACTGAAGTATAGAGAGATGCTCAGTTGACTGGTCACCAGATGTTTTCTTTTGGATGAGGTATATCTTCTCAGCTGACTTGATTGTATTGAGTAAAGAGGCAATTTAGTTGCCTAAGATAGTGATAGGCTAGTGGTATTTAAGGTGACTTGATTTGATGTGGCCTCTAGTTGCCACATCAGAAAAGCACAAGATATGTTAGTCATATCTAACAACTCCAAGCAAATATCTCAGGGCATTAAAAATGTCTCTAGCAGCCTATATTCATGAAATTAGGAAAAGTTCTAGATCTTCACTGATCACAATGGGAAATTAAACAGTACCTCATGTATTGACATCTACAACACAATTAAGTTGCCCAGATACAAATATTTAACATTATATTATTCATCTTCAGATATCTGAGACATTGAACTATGGCTGGCAGATGACAAAAAGACCTACAAAAGACCTGTACTCTTCTGTACTGGTAGACAGAGGCCAGATAGGGTGCCCTGAAAATTCTCAGGCTTCACTAAATGCCTATACCTAGGCAACATAGTAATGTTCTTAGGTTTAATTGTCTTAAATTTATCTGTACCTGTATCTCATCTTTGTGCAGGACTATGTTTTACCTTTAATATCCAGTAAAATCAGTCATTAAAGACTGAGATGATATAAGATGGCAAAAACTAAAAGAGCATCATTTCAGTCATGAATCATACAGGTCTGGTTAATATAGTAAGAAGAAAGAGAGAACACACTGCCCAAACAGTTAAGACCAAGGATAAGCTATTAACGGAAAACACACCTTCAAATTTTGTAGATTCACCAAGCGCAAATAATACCAACTATATATATGGAAACTGCAGTGATAGGTTGAGAGCTTCTCCACCATTTTTATATATACTTAGCTTAACTGATATCAGCTGTCCTGCCAGTCTGAGTCCTTTATGTCAAGGACACAAGCAAATGTTGCAACACTGGGTATTAGAAAATAAGATTACATCAACAGGTATATGATTGCCATGATGATTTGATATGAAAAAAATGGTTTAATGAGGTATATAAATGGGAAAATAAAGCACGTTGTGATGGGGACATGGAATAAGAAGGAAAGGTAGAAGGAAAGGAAGAAGACCACAGTAACCTGACACTGTCATCATTCTTATGCCACGGGCAACAGATGAAACTGTGAAGGTAGAAGCCAGGGCAGCTTTGTAATAATTATCTATTCACAATATTCCACTCCAGCACATGTTTACAATAAACCATACTAACCCAGAACATCGGATTTGCTATAATATTTTCCCCTGTCAAAAACAAAGAAAACAAAACAAAGCAAACAATCAAACAAACAAAACAACTTAAAAAAAAAAAAACAGTGATTTGAGTTTTTGGAAAGTCAAGATCATAAAAGATCCTGCAGGAGTAGAGAAAAATGTTACATCTGAGAGTATTTGCACCTCCGAGGTAACTCAACCCAAACCTATCACAACAAACCAGGCTGAAGGTTTTGTTTTTACTGACTTGCAATTTAGAATTCTGAAGTGAAATAAAAAACACCACAGCATCTTAGGTGTGTGTATATTTTGCAAGTAGGCTAATATGTAGGTAGCTGGATAGCTTACTTTACTGCATGGAGTATATTCTAGGCAAGAGCTCAACTGGTAAGATTTCCACACACAATAAGTTTCAGTGATACCAAAAACTTCTTCACAGGAAAAATAACCTTGGCTTCTCAGGGAGAAATCTTCAAGTTACAGTACAAATTGACTACTTGGTTACTCATACCTTCAGAAATTATAAAGTCAAACAAGAAATTGACACAGATGCAGAGCTAATGGTTGAGAAATAATATATCAGAAGACTAAAGTTAATTCTCTTTAGAAATCCAGGAGGGTAATTTGAAGGTTTTTCAGAATGCATTAGATGTAGATGAACTGTTTATAAATGCTTTTAAAGCAAAGGAGATTTTAAAAATAAAATAAGATGCATATGTTGTATAAAAACCATGCCAAATATTCTTGGTTATTCTGGCAATGAAGAACTAGCCTTTATCCCTAGGGAAAAAAGTCATTGGCTCGCAAAAAAACCAAAGATATTGTTCCAAAAAGTCTTCAAGAGTTTATAGAAGAGAGATAAGGGAATACAAACAAACAAAAGCCAGATGCCAAGCCATATGCCAGACGTATTCCCTGGAAGATCTCAATCCCATATACCCATAATATGTAAAAAGTAGAACTGATCTGGAAGATATTGAAGTGACACTGTTAAATAAGAGGAAAAGATGGTCTTCAGTGACACTCTGAATATCAATTAATGTTGAATGAAAATGGTATTTGTAGAAATTAATGTTATTCCTAATAACATTTTAATATATTATTAATATATTGGTAATTATAGTAATTACGTTATTAATATATTAGTAATAATATTCCTAATTAATAGGAATTAATTTTCCCAAGTATACTCCCTACTACAGTGGTTAATCAACACATATTTTTTATTTGATTCTGACAAACAGAAATTACTGACTCTATTCTGGATTGGAACTCAAGAGCAGAATACTGTCCATTGTTCAGATGCTGCTGACAGTGAAGTTGACTTAACTGGTAACAAAAACTATCCCAGATTTTTTTATAAACTCAACATTTTTTAGGAAAAAAAATATCTTATTAGCAAGATTTTTTTATGTGTCCAAATTTGAATATTATTATGACTATTAAAAATTTGTAACTTTATAGTAAGCAGTTCAAATTTTGTTAAGCAAAATTCAAGCTGAGTTAAAATATTTAATCTGTATTTGTTGCTGCACCTCTCAGTGGAGCACAACTCCTCTCATGTTTAAATGCATAAGCATTGCAGATCTAATCAAGGGAAGTAGCAATTTTTATTAAATAGTCTAGGTGCATTAGAATGCAGTGCATTCACTAAAATTGTAGTTTTGGTCAACTGAAAATAATTTGCAAATGTGGATAAAATTCAGCAAATATTTTAGCTAAACAAAGATAACTTCTATGGTAAGTAGATTTTTTTTTTTCCTTCTGACTTCAAGGGAAACAAACTACCAAAGGTCTTATGTGTCTGGGGAGGTCCCTGCAAACTGCAGACTGGAGTGTTATCCCACTTTCCAAGAAGGGCACAACAAGAGAAGACTCCGGAAATTACAGACCTGTTAGTTTCAATAACTGGAAAAAATTATAAAGATTATCCTCAGTGCCAATGAAAGACACTTAAATGATAACATTTAACATTTGGATGTAGGACTAGAGGGTGTTTTGAGTAAATTTCCTGACAATACTAAACTTGGAGGAGTTGTTGACTCTGTTGAGGGTGGAAAGGCGGAAAGGCCTTGTAGAGAGATCTGGACAGATTGGAGAGCTGGGCAATCATCAAGCACATGAAGTTTAACAAGAGCAAGTGCTGGATCCTACACCTGGGAAGGGGCAACCCTGGCTATACATACAGAATGAGCAACAAGATGTTGGACAGCAGTCCTGCAGAGAGGGATCTGGGGGTTGTGGTTGATAGCAAGCTGAATATGAGCCAGCAGTGTGCTCTGGCAGCCAGGAGGGCCAACTGTATCCTGGGGTGCATCAAGCACAGCATTGCCAGTCAATAGAGGGAAGTGATTTCCTGCTCTACTCTGCACTGGTGCTGCTTCACCAAGTACTGTGTGCAGTTCTGTACCACAGTACAAAAAGGATGTGAAACTATTGGAGAGTGTCCAGAGAAGGGCTACTAAGATGGTGAAGAGTCTAGAAGGGAAGACGTACGAGGAGTGCCTGAGGTCGCTTGGCCTGTTCAGCCGGGAAAAGAGGAGGCTGAGGGGAGACCTCATTGTGGTCTACAGCTTCCTCACAAGGGAGAGCGGAGGGGCAGGTGCTGATCTATTCTCTTAATGACCAGCGATAGGACCTGAGGGAATGGTGTCATGCTGCTACAGGGGAGGTTCAGGCTAGATACGAGGAAGAGGTTCTTCACTGAGAGGGCTGTCACGCACTGGAACAGGCTCCCCAAGGGACATAGTCACGGCATCAAGCCTGTCAGAGTTTAAGAAGCATTTGGACTGTGCTGTTAGTCATATGGTCTGAATTTTGGGGTAGACCTGTGTGGTGCCAGGATTTGGACTCAATGATCCTTATGGGTCCCTTCCAACTCAAGATATTCTATGATTCTGTGATTCTAACATAATAATCAGGACCAATAATAACCAGCCAACATGGATTCAAGAAAGGAAAGCCCTGTCTCAGTAATTTGATCTTGTTCTATGATAAGACCTCCCACTTAGTGGATGAAGGCAGTGGATGTATTTCTTTCTGGATTTTAGCAAGGCTTTTGATACTGTCCCTCACAGTATTCTTCTGGACAAATTGCCCAACTGTGATATAAACAGGTTCATGATATGCTGCTCAATGGTAGAGCTCAAATGGGGCTACATATTGCTGATGGCTGATCACTAGAAGTGTTCCCCAGGGCTCAATTCTAGGGCCAGTCCAGTTCAACATTTTTATCAATGATCTGGATGTGTCATCAGTAAAATTGCTGATGATACTGAACTGGGAGGTGCAGTTGACTGTGCCAGGTACAAGAAGCTTTCCAGAGGAATCTAGATTGGATCACTGGGCAATCACCAATGGCATGAAATTTAACAAGAATAAATGCCAGATTCTGCACTTGGGATGGAGTAATGCCAGATGTAAGTACAAACTGGGAGATGAGTGGCTGGAGAAAGGGACCCGAAGGTTCTCGTTGACAGCAGGCTCAACATGAGCAAGTGGTATTGCCCTGGCAGCCAAGAGGACAAGCTGCATTTTGGGGTATATTAAGCACAGCATAGCCAGACAGTCCAAAGAGGTGATTCCCCCACTACACGAAGCCTTGGTGTAGCCTCACCTGGAATATTGTGTACAGTTCTGGGCTTCAAAACATAAAAAAGATGTTAAGATACTTGAATAGGCAAGAAAGCTGATAAAAGGCCTGGAAGGCATATCCTGTGAGGAGCATCTGAGGACACAGTGTTTGTTAAACTTGGAGAAAAGAAGGTTAAGAGGTGACCTCATTGCTCTCTCCAGTTCCCAGAGAAGAGGGGAGTGGAGACGGAGGTGCTCACCTTTTCTTCCTGGTATATAGTGATAGGATGCACAGGAATAGTTCAACAATGCATCAGGGGAGGTTCAGGCACTAAGAAAATATTCCTTACTGGAAAGGTATTTAGGCATTAGAATAGACTTCCTAGAGAGATGGCTGATGCTTCATGTCTGTCTGTGTTTAATAGGCACTTGGATAATGCTCTTAATTATATGTTTTCAATTTTGGTCAGCACCAGAGTAGTCTGACAGTTGGACTCAATGATATTTGTAGGTCCCTTCCAACTGAAAGCTATTCTATTCTATTCTATTCTATTCTATTCTATTCTATTCTATTCTATTCTATTCTATTCTATTCTATTCTATTCTATTCTATTCTATTCTATTCTATTCTATTCTATTCTATTCTATTCTATTCTATTCTATTCTATTCTATTCTATTCTATTCTATTCTATTCTATTCTATTCTATTCTATTCTATTCTATTCTATTCTATTCTATTCTATTCTATTCTATTCTATTCTATTCTATTCTATTCTATTCTATTCTATTCTATTCTATTCTATTCTATTCTATTCTATTCTATTCTATTCTATTCTATTCTATTCTATTCTATTCTATTCTATTCTATTCTATTCTATTCTATTCTATTCTATTCTATTCTATTCTATTCTATTCTATTCTATTCTATTCTATTCTATTCTATTCTATTCTATTCTATTCTATTCTATTCTATTCTATTCTATTCTATTCTATTCTATTCTATTCTATTCTATTCTACTGAGAAAATGAGAAGAGATATTGATCCTGCACCAGACATTACAGCATGAGCCACAATTATGCAACATGTAAGAGATCAAAAGATAAAACCCTTATGGGATTGAGGAATAACTAATTATCTCACTTCCCAAGAGAGTTTTCTACACTCCAGGGTATGTAGAGATGGCTTTCTTTCCTATCGCAGCTGTAGGCTTTGCTTTAAAATAATTAAATATTTTCTACAAAAGAGTTGGGAGTCAAAATATGCCATTTGTATCAGTACATTACAATAACTATGTGATTATGGAAAAATTATTTTTTTCTTTCCAGTCTGGAAAACATTAAGGTATTCTGAAATACTGAAATGCATAGTAGTGTTTATTTAGTATTTATTTTGCAAAGTATTTTTTTCCAGTATTTATTTAGTAAGCAAGTGCTAATGTTTTTCAACAGCTCTGACTGGTAATTCTTATTGCAGAACCTTAGTCTTTGGTTTTATACTTCTGTGGCAAAAGACAATTCAATTCTATCTCTGCACTAACTGGTTAACTGGTGAAAAATAGAGAGTCATGACCCTGAATTTTTCAAAGAGCTTGCTTCAGTTCAGTCTCTTCAAGGAAAGGAGATTTGTTTTTGATTTGAGGAAACCAACAGGAAGAAAAAAAAAAAGAAAAAACAAAACAAACAAAAAAAATCCCAAGAACAGTTCTCCATACCAGCACATTTCAAAGCAGAAAAAAGAGAGAGGCATTTACAACCTGCTGTTAATATTAATTTCTGTACAAGGTATCAGCGTCTTGCAAATCTTATAGAACCTTTTACTAAACACACAACTGACAGGTGAATGTGGAAACTTCTGAAATTTTGTGATTCATGCAAAAAGCTTTAATGCAACCAAGCTTGTACAGTATCTTTAGACTGCAATTTCACAACAATATATTAAATATGAGTTCAAAACAAGAGCTTAAATCTTTGTTTTATTTTTTTCTTTGAGGAAGCTGCATTCTGGAAGATACAACTTAAAACTTTTTTAAAAGTCCCAATTTTCAGTAAGTGATGAGAACTTACTTTAACAATCATCTGTTTGAGTGCCACAAAATTCAGGCCAGTTCTTAGAGTTCTTTTTAACAGTACAGAAAAGGCTAGCAAACTGCTTATAAGAGATTAAGTTTTCAGCATTTTTGAACTTACAGATGATACTATACTTGTCCAAAATATGCTACAAAGAACACAGAACTGGACAGCATCTCCCAGGCCAGTCAGTCTCTGGGTCTTACATGGAGTTATATCTTTTTAATCCCCTGCATCACCTCATCATAATTCACTTAAAAATCACGTAGTTTCCTCATTTCACTTTTCTGTTTGAAAGGCTGTTCCATAACTTTGTGCTATGACTGTCCTATTCTAAAGATACTTTGCCACAGGTAAAGAAAGAGCTATTACTGAAAAGATTTTGTGAACAACAAGCTAGCAACCCTCACTTGGCTGCTACTTTCCTTATCAGGTATGACAATTTTCACTTTGTCTCACCTTAGAAGTTTATTTTATTATATTGCTTCAAAGACCTAGAAATATCATAGATTTCTTGTATGGACATTTGTAAACAAAAGAAGATCACAGAATTACAGAATTATCTAGGTTGGAAAAGACCTCCAAGATCACCTAATCCAACCTCTGACCTAACACTAACAAGTCCTCCATTAAACCATATCACTAAGCTCCACATCTAAACGTCTTTTAAAGACCTCCAGAGATGGTGACTCAACCATTTCTCTGGGCAGCCTATTCCAATGCCTAACAACCCTTTCAGTAAAGAAGTTCTTCCTAATATCCAACCTAAACCTCCCCTGGCGCAACTTTAGCCCATTCCCCCTTGTCCTGTCACCAGGCACGTGGGAGAATAGACCAACCCCCACCTCGCTACAACCTCCTTTAAGATACCTGTAGAGTGCGATAAGGTCGCCCCTGAGCCTCCTCTTCTCCAGACTGAACAACCCCAGCTCCCTCAGCCGCTCCTCGTAAGACTTGTTCTCCAGACCCCTCACCAGCTTTGTTGCCCTTCTCTGGACTTGCTTGAGCACCTCGATGTCCTTCTTGTAGTGAGGGGCCCAAAACTGAACACAGTACTTGAGGTGCGGCCTCACCAGAGCTGAGTACAGGGGGACAATCACTTCCCTACTCCTGCCGGCCACACTGTTTCTGATACAAGCCAGGATGCTGTTGGCCTTCTTGGCCACCTGAGCACACTGCTGGCTCATATTCAGCCAACAATCAACCAGTACTCCCAGGTCCTCCTCTGCCAGGCAGCTAAAGAAGATAATGAAGCATTTTCATAAAGCTTATCTGTGTGGGTTTTATTGTTTGTTTGTTTATTTGCTCTTTTTGATATTGTGCCTAATGTGATGCTATCTGTTTAAGAAAACAGATGACATTTTCATGCTAAGATACTGAAAAACATTTTAAATTAAAAATCTGTGTTTTCTTGATAGGAGATTGTATAGGTTTCCAGTTTTTAACTCTTGTATGTAGATCTTTGTCCTTGACAACAAAGTAAGTTTGTTCCTCAGTGCTTAAGAAAGCAAACACAGAAAAAGCAGAGTTTGAGTCCAATAAAAATGCTGGGCTGGAACAACTTCTTGAACCAAGAAACAAATCCCTTAAAATAAGCTTGCTTGGAGTAAAAACTGAAAACTATGCAAAGATTTTTCTTTAATAAATTATGTAAATTTAAGTTCAATTTAGTTAAGCCGGTACAAACAGAAAATTCATATGACATAAAACTTTTGAGAAAGAGTTATCTTCTACTATAATAACAGTGAAAATGAGAAATTCACGAAGGCAAATGACAATATATTCCTCTACTGTTGGCTTTATCAGGCAAAGTAACACTGTGTGCTTCTTTGAGGTGAGTTGTTTTGGCAGATGGCTGCTCACTGGGATAGGAAAGATTACACCAGGGTAGGCCACACCGCATGTTCCCAGGCCTGTCATACTCAGATTTGGCTGATGAACCAGAAAAGTGTGCAGAGACAACGTAGAAGAGAGGCTGTAATATTATTCCATAATTTACCTTTTTTTTTTTGTTTATGTAAACACTTGTATTCTTATGTTTTTATGTCATTGAGTACTAGATGTTGGGTTTGCTGTGTTATGGACTTGAGAAATTACAGAAATAAAAGGACAAAATTAAAATAGCTTTAGCTTAGTTTTCAGAACACCTGTACTATAGCTGGTGATATAACAAAGAAATGCCTCCATCTACATGTACATAAGACATGATATATTCTTTTGCAGAAGTGATATGTGATATTATGATAAACTCATCCTATGTTCATTACGGCTAGAAATGAACAACATATATTATGTTGTTAGTGCAGATGCTGCTTGAGAAGCTGCAGAGGAAAAATATGCCTTTTAATTTATATAATAGCATCATAATATTGTTAGCATTGCTCTCTACTCATTTTCCCTATAAAACCTAGGATTGTATATCTTCTTTTTGACTGACACTGTACATTAAGCAGATATTTTCATTCTGCTAACCTAAATGACACTTATTTCTTTCTCCTTGGAAGTTACAATATATTTATTTCAGCATTTCTTCTATGTACAGATGGTCAGATTTTTTTCTGATCAAACCACATATAATCAGAAAATGCCAATACATTCAGAGAAATTTCAAGCACAAATGCTATCAGAGAAGTTCATGGGAGTTGGACTTATTAAGTAAATGCTTAATAGAAATAGTATTATCTGTGCCCTGCCAAAGCAGGACTTCTTATGCTTTTTTTTTTTGTTTGCTTGCTTTTAATTAATTGAAAAATGTGGAGCATTATCACATTAGAAGTTCCAATTAAATACTCAGCCAAAGAAGTAATATAGTTTCCCTTAATTGTTTTAATTCTAATTAGCTGGGGTTTTGTCTGTTTGCTTGCTTTTCATACCTAGCCAGACTGCTGAGTCTTTCCAGAGCTTGTGTATGTTACACACACACACATATGTGTATATATATGTATATATATATATACAGACACAAATACATACACGTTTATGGTTATCTTTGCCTGTGTCTATGTATGGAACAGTTGTTCTCTTCTGAGATTCATTACATTCTATTGAATGCATTTAACACACCTCCTACTGTCCCCAAATACGAATATTATAATTATGCCTTTGAAAGCAGATTTGTTTCTATACTTCTGTGTCATCTTTTCTCTCTTTTTGTGTTATATATAATTTATGCTCCTTTCTTTGTTTCCATAGGTTTGTTTTTTTTTTTTTACCTGAAAAGTACTTCAGTGTGTTGCACTACACCCTCTACCATTCACAGACCAAAGGTGCATATGAAGAGGGAAGAATTTATTGATAATTAACATTATGACATTAATTACTTTATCTAATTGACATCTTCACAGAATCACAGAATTACTAAGGTTGGAATGAACCTCTGGAGATCATCTGGTCCAACTCCCCTGTTCAAGAAGGGACACCCAGAGCAGGCTGCCTAAGGACCATATCCAGACAGCCTTTGAAAGTCTCCAGGGAGGGAGACTCCACAACCTCTCTGGAGAATCTAATCAAAATTATGATTAGCCAATTAAATAAATACTAATACTGATAGTCCAAATTATCCATTTGTTACAGCTAATTTATATTAATAACACAGCTAATTATTATACACAAACCCTCTGATATTCACCCTATTCCCTGATTTTATTCTCACCCTTCCAGTGTGTTGATAAAGCAAGATGCCAGTGTCCCAAAGCCAAAAGGAGTATGATGGTAATTATGGTTTTTTCTTTCTCCTTGATCTTGGGTACACCTGTGATTATTTTTATATGCTTGTCCACACCATCAGCTTACTTGCTTTCTCTTCACTTGTGTGTAATGATTATTTATTTGTTTTATTATATGTTGGATATTTCTTCTTTGCTCTCTTTGATATCCTAAAGCTGTTTTTGCCCAGCTGCTTATTGACAAGCAATTAAGCATTTGTGATTAGTGTTTACAGTTGAAGTTCTGGAGTTGCACTTTGAATGCCCCTGTGGTCACCCCATGGCTGCACTCCTTTACAATACAATCCTGGTCTAGTGTCATAGATTGATCTTTCTGCACATCATAGCTACTGGCTATTTTTAGTTATCATTTACATAAACATATCAGTATTATAGTAAGATTAAGAATTGCCCCACACCATTGGAATGAGGTGAACTTTAACTAAACCATCTAATGATTATCTGGTCATTCTCCAGCAGACCAAGGCAAGTGCAAAGAAAGCCTGATAAGTCCTGAGGCTTTCTCTCTTCATATAAAGCCTGTGGCCTGTTTACTAACAATTTCAAGACTACATTTACTGGGTTACAAAGTTACAAATGCTTCTGGGGTTTCATGAGGCCATTACAGATATCAAAATTCTTTTTTGGAATTTAGATGCCTTATGGGAATATGCTATGGCATTTAGCTCAATTAGTAGTCTCCTGCTTATATCAATTTTGATTTTAGCATATTGTAAAATAATTTTCTCAGCTTTTTCTTCCATCTTCTAGAACCTTCATACATAGTAATTGGCCAAAGTCCCTGAGAAGCTAATGTAGTTTCATATAAAACTCACATTTAATTTTTGTTTCTACTTGGATTTAATAGTAAACCCATTACCAGTTCTGAGGCACTTAAATATTATGCTGATCGCTGCCAATTATAGTCCTAGGGACATATTTACATAGCAGGTGGAGAGATGCCTGTGTTTATTTTGTGTACTATGGCCAAAAGCAAATTCAAGCTGATTCCTTAGGCTGTAAAAGCAATGCAAAGGTCTTATGTTCTCCTTGGACATGATTACATTGTTGAAAGTTTTAAAGATCTCTCAGATAAAAAAGAAACCTGAAATAGGCCCAAGAGATGCATGGAATCAAGAGAAGCCTAGTGTAATATGTAACTATAAAATGCATTGAGAAAAAAAGTATCATTAGAATCAAGAAGCACTATAATTTTGAAATAGTTTTCTGAAGAAATATAATGTAAAATTGTATTTCTAAGAAGTCTGTAAGTAAATAAACATCAATTACTGGAAAGATTAAAAATAATACAAAAAATGTTACCAGAAGCATGTCCTTTCACAAAAATGTAAATGTCGCAAGTCTTTTTTATTACAGTCTGGCACAACAGAATACCAGATTGTGTTATTTGGCATTTACTGTTGTATCTACTTACACAATTTTATCTTTAGTATACACAAAAAATGTGACAAGAAGAGGAGAAAAGCATTGTTAAGATATCCAAACATTGCTAAAAGGATCAGAAGCATGTTCACATAAGCAAGGATGAAAAGATACTTTACATTCCGTTAAACAAAAAATTGCACAATGATATGCAGGTTTTGCCCATCATGAGATCTTGAATTTATTGGTTTAAAATACAGTACTTAGTGGAGCCTGTTCATGCTAGATGTGATTTCTGGTTAATTTTGTTGATGTTACCATTAACATGTAATGGATAAATAAATGAGGATTGTGACAGGTATTACACACCTTTGGCTGTACTAGACAATCAAAAAGTAGTTAATATTGAAAAACATTTCCTTAGTGGATATGATGAAGACCAATTTTTTATCAGACAAGGAAATTTAATGCTGTCAAAATTCAAGGACAATACAAATGCTCCAGTAGAATAGAGGGAAAAGAAAAGCATTGTAGAAGCTGTTGTTAAATATCTGTTATCTGAGTTTAAGGGAAACTCCTCAATTGCCAGTCTGAATAATCTAAAGAGAAGAGGCTGCAGTGCTAAGTAGAGAAACCCAGACAGGTAAGCAGAGCGGAGGCTTTGGAGGCCTTAAAAGACCTAATAAAACTCTATTAAATCTAAGCTAATTACTTCAGCTTCTATTCTAACCACTTGATAAAAGCAGACACCTCTAGAAAGTCAACAACATTTGACATTGTGGTGGTTTTACTTGGGTGGGTGGCCGAGCTCCACCACAGCCACTCTCTCATTCCTCCCTCCTCAGAGGGAAAGGGGGAGAAAATACGATGCAAAGGGCTCAAGGGTTGAGATAAGGACACGGAGATCACTCGACAATTATCATGACAGGCAAAACAGACTCAGAATAGGGAGATAGTAAGATTTACTGCCTATTACTAACAAGCTAGAGAAGTGAGAAACAAAGGAAAGAAACCAAAAATACCTTCCCCTCATCCACCCTACTCTACCCCCTGAGCGGTGAAGAGAATGGGGGAATGGGGATTGTGGTCAGTCCATAGCGCTTCGCCTCCACCACTCCTTCTCTTCCCCTGCACTGTGGGGTCCCTCCCACGGGATGCCGTCCTTCCCGAACTGATCCTGCAGGGGCTTCCCACAGGCAGCAGCTCTTCAAGAACTGCTCCAGATATGGGTCCATACCACGGGGTCCATCCCTCAGGAGCAAACTGCTCCAACATAGGTCCCCCATGGGCAGCAGCTCCCCCCAGAACTCCTGCTCTTGTGTGGGCTTCTCTCCATGGGCTGCAGCTCCAGCGCAGAATATGCTCCTGTGGGGGCCTTCCAGAGGCCTCAGCCTCCGTCAGTGCAGGTCCACCTGCTCCACTGGGGGCTGCGCGGGCTGCAGCGTGGAACCCTGCTCCACCGTGGTACTCCATGGGCTGCAGGGGGACAGCCTGCTTCACCATGGTCCTCACCACAGGCCGCGGGGGACTTCTGCTCCGGTGCCTGGAGCACCTCTCCCCCTCCTTCTTCACTGACCCTAGCACCTGCAAGTCTGTTTCTCACTCCTCTCTCTCTCCCAGCTGCTGTGTGACAGCAGGTGGTTTTTTTTGTTTGTTTGCTTGTTTGTTTGCTTGTTTGTTTGTTTTTTCATTCCCTTTCTTAAATATGCTCTCACAGAGGCACAAACAACATTGTTTATTGGCTTGGCTCTGGTCAGCAGTGGTGCCCTTATCTAACGTGGGGCATTTTCTGGATTCTTATCACAGAAACTACCCCTATGGCCCCCTGCTACCAAAACCTTGCCATGTAAACCCACTACAGACATGCATCTCAGAAGTGAAATAGATCACATCTGTAGATGTTTATTCCTCTCTATTTAATAGGAAGAAAGAATCTGGGGATTTTTATTTGCCTGAATAAATAAATAAATAACTTCTATCAAAAGATTCTTCTTCCTGAGAGGCCAAATTCTAGATCTGATTTGTCTCCCATTTCAGGTTTAGTTGCACACCTTCAATGTTTATCACCAAACACAAGATGCTTTTCTGGCTCACTGTTAATAACTAGTCTGTTTCTAGTTCCACACAAGAACACAAAAGCATTTTTCTGATAGTCTTTAGCTATACCAAAACTTAACATTGCTGCAGACCTTTGTATGAACTGGACATCTTGGGGGATCTCTGACCACAGTGATACAGCTGAACAGGCTTAGTTTCTAAAACACATCAGCGACATTCAGCTTGCTTATTGAAATGAACAGCAACTCCCAAGTCACACCTGAAAATTGTGTGGATGGAGTACATTGTCCCCAGACAACTCAGCCAGGAAGCTTTTTTAACAAGTCATCAATAAGCATGTCTCTGGCCTTGTCTTTTCCTTGGATCTCAGCCATTGTAGCCTTGTCTCCGGTCCTGTCTCTGGCACCATCTCCTTTCTGGTCCTCTGAGGGGTACCTATACATGGTCCTGGGCTCTGGACACAGTGCATCCATTGCTGTGGCTATGACTCATGATGCACCCCATTACTGCAGCAGGGTTCAGTCCCTGTGGGACTATGCGTTTTGGTGGAAGCAGTGCCAGCACGGAGGTGACCCTTGGCTTCTTGGCTCCTCCATGAGTGGAGCAGCCCAGCCTTTCCTGCTGCCAGATATTTGATATCTGTGTCCACCTGGATGATGTGGAAATGGCTTAAATAGATGAAATTGGAATGATCCTGCATTGATGAACCAGTGTTTGTAAGGAGCAAGAATCTATGACTTATTACTTCTCTCCAGAGAGTAATTCTTGTGTCTGCCTACAGTAATTTCCATGTTTTCTTTTCCCACATGACAGGAGTATAAGTCTCAAAGCGTACCAATGATTTGATGAGTATGTAAGCTGATCAGTTTGTAAGAATATAGAATTTTGTTCCTTCTGCTTCATGAATCGCTCCATAGATATCTAGGCTGGTTTAGAGCAAACTTAAATAACTGAGGAACTCCCATAACCATGAAGCCTGCTTATGTTTTGCACTAAAATTGGGTCCGAAGTAAAAAATCATGCAGTTTTTCAGTCCCATACATTTTTTATGATCACACTGTTTTAGGTCAGAAGAGTGTTGCTGTCAGCAGTATCTCAAACAGAAGGACAACCTAACATTCAAAGTTCTGTAGATAATGCCGATGCTTACGGGGGAAGCTGTTCCAAATGTTCAGTCTATATTCATCTTTTATGGGTAACAGCTTTCTTTTATGACTGGCTTCTTATCTTGTTTCAACAAGACACATATATGAAAAGAGAGCATGAATAAGATAACTTCCTCATTCCTGCAAAGAGATATCAGCCCAAAGACTGGAAGTAAAACTGTTAGACGTAAATTAAACAAACAAACAAACAAACAAACAGAAAGGGGCGGGGAGAAAGAAAAAGAGAAAAAAAAGAAGTAAAGAAATAAGCCCTCCTCTACCTACTTCATGATGAAACTTTAACAGTTTGAGTCCCTATTACTGCCTTTGACACTGTTACTGCCAGCAGATAGAACATTTCTAATATCACGTGAATCAAAACAGAGGGAGAAAGTGGATGCCTTTAACCTTAATCCATCAATCTGACAGCATTTAACATGTCTGTCAATCAAATTTATTCTGCAAAAGTCAGAATACAATATTCAAGGGAAAAAAAATAGTTCAAAGAGCAACTTGACAGTCACTGGAACAGGTTGCCCAGAGAAGCTGTGGATGTCCCAGCCCTGAAAGTGTTCAAGGCCAGGTTGCACAGGGCTTTGAGCAACATGATCCAATGGAAAATGTCCCTGCCCATGGCAGAGGGGTTGGAACAACCTTTAAGGTCTCTTTCAACCCAAATCATTCTATGACTCTGTGAACTATAATGTATAGGAAGTCTTGGTTCACCTGAGCTATTAATATATATTTATATTTGTTTATGCTTATGTTTTTAATAAGACAGAGATTATTAGAATGTCTTATTTTATACCTTTTATGATAGTTCCTTTTGTGTCATCTAAATATTTTTTTCTAAAGAACGGTCACATGCCTACCTGAGTTATAAGACTGGATTTTCAATACTGACCGTTCATATGAAATATCACCAAAAGTCAAACTAATGTAACACTAAGTATAATGTAACACTAAGTATAAAGGGGCAATTATTTTCTCTCTTCTAACGGAAGTTCAAGTTTCAAAGTTATCAATTGCTATTTTTCCCAAATGTCTAGAGTAATGTTATCTGAATCAAGTTAAAAAAAAACATCTTTCATGGTCATTCAGGCAACATGGTTACTAGCCTTCTGATTATCACAAGGGACCAAATAGGACTCATTCTTCAAAGATCCTCCTCCACTGACAATACAGAGAAACTTCAGATGCCTCAGCTAAGAGATTACAAGTAAGTGACAAGTATGTGGTCAAGTCTGGACAAGACGTGATAGTACAAAATAACTAGTCTGGCAGTTCTTTATATCCTACTAAGACCTGTGTTTTTTCCAAGATTTTGATGATTGTATTCTGTTCCATGCAACACCATATGATAAGGTCAAGAGTCTATGGCAGCTATTGTTATGAGCTTTTAGTATTATCAGATGCCCTTAGCATTGTTGATGACATTACTGACCTAGTCTAGTTAGTGGCAATAAAATTATTATATTTTTTTTCTCTGTATTCTTAAATGGTATTTTGTCTTTTCCGCAGATTTCTCTGAGGTTCCACATCCTTCTGTGTTTAATAGTATGCAATAGGTAGTTTGTAAATATTTGCAAATTGGATATCACAGTGCAAAAAATCACTCATTGCTGAGCTGAAATTGAAGCTGGTTGCAATTTAAACTTTGTCATTCAGAATGATTCCATAAAAGGAGGCAGAAAATACCAACAGGTGTATATAACTGCCTCTTGGACATGGGCATGTGTCTGACTTCTGCTGCCAGAGCTGGACCTCGGAATGAGTCAAACATCCCATTCATATCATTAGCCATGATGATAGTGTTCAATATATTGAACTTTGAAGTTGTGAAAACTTCTCTCATGCAAAAGTCTGCAAATACCAGTGTTTGTGTTAAAATGTAAGGTAAACACATGTAAAATTACTGATAACTTGCCATGTGTGAGCATCTCAGTTTAAAAAACGACATACTGAAAGTTTGCTTTCCACAAGGTTTCTTTGGCTTGCACTGCACCCACTTTAGTATTTTGTTCCAGTCAAAAAACACTGTTTCACTTTTAGGAGACACAAAAAAACTTTTGTCCATATCCTTTGAAATGGGGTTTACTGGTCTGCACTTAGGCGAGTTGTACAATACTCCTGAATAACAAAGGCTGAATTTAAATTAATAGTTTGTTTCTGATTGGTAAATTTCAGTTTAGATACTTCTTTTACTGCTATTTTAGTATTTTAAAGTTTATTTTATATGTAAGTCTGGTGCTATGGGACACATTTCTAATTTTGGTTATGTCATTATTCAAATCAGAAGAAATAAAGGAAAAATGGGATTATGATTTTGCATTACCTTGAGGGAAGGTTTTGTGAGAGCATCCTTATTGTCCGTGTGAAACATGCAAGATTGCGAAAGACAGAATGCAACATCTAAAAAACACCTCTGCTTCATGAAAGGTTTCTTACCTAAATGAATTAGTATCTCTACATAATTTGATTTAGCTACTGGCTTGTGTTCTGTTTTCTGAGAAAAATGAGGGCTTTTTTTGTTTTCTGTTTTGTTTTCTATCGTATTTGAATGCAAACAAAGTGCCATAGACTTGAGACTAATAGCAAATTATTTTTGCATTCATACTTGAAAGGCATGCTGTTATTGTGAATATAATATTATTAAGATTCATTATGAAATTACCATGACAATTAAAGTCAGCTGTGAAACACCAGTTCAGGAGTAACTCTCTCATTTTAAAATAATATCATTAGTTCTTGTCATGCAGAGAAATGTAATTAATGTAAACTTCATTTGCATATTCCCTGCTTTTGTTTTCTTTCTTTAATCTTGTAATCACTGCAAGTAATTTTTCAAAAAGGTGACCTTAATAAGTGATTAACATTTTTCTTAAACTCAACCTAACAATTGTTAGTTTATTATTATTAGTGCTACTGTAAACAAACAAAAACTCTGCTCTAAACAAAAGATACTCAAAAAGCAATGAACCTGAATATAATGCTAAAATGTGCATTCTTTCATTTATAAGGTTTGGGATAATCATAAACACATTAAAATATACCTGTGCAAATACAACCACACAGTTCACACCTACTGTAATTCTCCTTAAATGGTTCTAATTGACAAAAAATTATGATCATGCTGCCTTAGATACTTTAACAAATCAGGCAGAAAACTCTGAGTTTGGGATTAATTATTTGTGTTAGACATATGGGCTAATTTGTCTTCCTTCTTGTGTATAAATTATTCACACTCATTTCTCTCAAGTATTGTCATTATTTGGGGACTATTTTGTGCAGATCCTGGTGAATAGCATGTTCACAAATTTGTGATTGTAATTTATTGTCATTGTATTTTATAGCTAAAATCAATGTTCTGATTTGCATGGGTATAAAACTACAGAAAAAAAATCTTGTACTAGGGAGTGGAAGACTGAAGCAACTGAAGCGATTGGAACACACAAAAAATTCTCTGAAACACAAAGACTTTCCAAGGCCAGATAAGCCCAGAATTGATAGTATAAATATTTAAGTTGCTGAATTCATTATTCATTTTATTTGAATATTCTGTGATTACTATAGAAAATTATTCTCGTTCGTACAGCTTCCTTTCAACAACTCATTTGACAAAATATTCACGAAAAGACTAACATAAAGCAGTGAGTAAAAGTGAAAGGATTCACTGAAAAGTGAATATTCACGGGAAATTATTTGCCCAGCTGGCAGAAAAACTGTGTGGTACCTAGAAGTAATTGCTGGATGTCTGAAGCAGATGTTTTAGCCTAGACCCAAAGGCTTTTTTATATGAATGCTAATCATGGGGCTTGGGATATTTTAAATGAGCGTTTCCATATTTCTTCAGTCATAGTTCCTGTGACATGTGGATCCATTACTAAACTAAAAGAAAAAAAAATAATGTTTGGATCTAATTCTGCTCTTATATACATAAATGTTAAAGTTATAAATCTAGTAGGGTATATTCACAACTAACTACACATGCTCATATCAATACTTAAACAGGTATTGTATTTCTATGATAGTTGGTCTTTGAAGTCAAATGCTGCAGTCTTAAATTTATGTTGCAGTCATTTTTTATTTTTTTTTATATTCTGCAACAGTATTAGCTATTTATTAATCCAATTACTTGTACTTTTAACAAAGATCTAAATGGAGAAAAAGCTTTTGAATGGGTTGACTGGTTATACTTTACTTGGAAAAGTAGTATGTAATTGCTCCCGTGTTTTAGAATGAGAACTTTTTGAGCTCGTGCTCAATATATATGTATATATATAATTGAAAGTGTAGTAACATAGCTTGTTTAAATTTATACTGAATTACAGAAGACTCTCCCACAGGTCCTGCTGGCTTAGTGTAACAGATGTCACTAAATTATCTCCAACAAAAATAGGTAAAGATTTATCCACTGAACAGCACAGACACAAAAACAAGGAAAGAAATCAGAGTTTGACATGCTCAAGTAGTTCAGACTATTAAGAGATTATCAGTTTTTCTCTTTGCTATTATTTTTATTTTGAAGCCTTTTCTACGGAGGAATCTTAATTGTAAATCCAATGACATTGCTTAATTGACCATTATTTCCAATGTTTACATAATGACAAAAATGTATGTCATGCACAAGGGCTACTACAGGCATTAGGAGAAATAAAGTTTCTGATAAGTCTGTTAGCAGAAAGAAATGCGTTATCTTAACCAAGGTGAATACTAGAGAGCTGTAAGCTACTTTATGTTCCCTAGCTTAATACTCTGGCTGATGCAAAGCTGATGTTGCCTACTATGGAAATGAAGTTTCCCTTGACATTGAAAAAGCTGTGACATGCTGTTCTCCAAAATGAATTGGGTATAAAAAGCTGAGTGTGGTGTTTCTCACTGGGTGTTGTGACAGTGTGTTTCTCCTCATACACACAACCCAACCTTTCACCTGACTCTTCGCAAGTGATAACCAGCCATGATGGATGCACCTAGTCCAGGCTCAAGGTGGATTCAGGCAAGAAATATAACGACACAATAGCCAAGGGCTAACTGAGCATGCTCTCACTAAATATGTCTGGTATGCGAATATGACTATAATTCAGTCATCTTACTCCATTAATAGGGGAGAGCCCAGAGACCATTGAGCTCTCCTGCACAGCAGCAGGATGTATGCTAGGATCTTCGCCTTGAGCAGAGATTCCTCTCAAGGTTATTCCTTGACGTTAAGAGATCCCTTACCTGCAACAGATATTCAGTATGTGACTAACAGTATATTTTGTAATCTTAGCTAAGTGATATAAAGGATTGATTGCACATATAATCCTTTAGACATAAGCCGTTGACCAGGGGTCTATTCTGAACCTCATGACTCAATGGGAGGGATCTCCCTTACAATTTTGTCTGACCTTGTCTTTTATGCAGTACATAATCAAATGACCTTGCCATTCAAATACAGTTAAGTCACTGTCTCATTTAGGATTAAACTTTGCTAGGTCACTACATTATATCAATAAATACATTGCTGCATAATTCTGTTCATGACAGATGAGGGGAATTTCTAGACAATTTCGAACTATGACTGTTGTGAAATTTTCAATTTCTTGGTGTGATCCCACACTGTGGAGCTGGTCTTTAAAGTTCTGATGTCATGTTATGATCACATTTTTGTTCCCCCCAATAATTAAGTGGCCTAAATACAGAGCCTGTGACAGAGGTTCAGTCACAGCTGAGGAAGAATAGTCATAACATAATCTTCCTATCCTAAACAAATCATTATTAACATGTCAGGTACTCTACTAAGCTCACCCTAGAATTCACACAAGAATTACTTCTCTCCTGTTTAACCAGCAGCAAGATCATTCTTCAGTTTCTGTGAAACAAACATGAGCAGTTACTAGACAATCGTAGTGTTTATTGAAGGGTAGGTTTCTGCCTCACTTTTTTACTTTTTTTCTAATTTATTTTTTTAGAATTGTAGGTGCAAACAGTGAGAACTTTCCTGATACATACCTTCAAGGCATCTACAACTGAAGGACTCATTATAAACTGACTGAGCAAAGGTTTTATTGACTTGAATAAGCACTGCCTCTACAGAGGACATACAATCAAGTTTTATGTTGAAAATCATGAAAAATTATTTTGCTTTCAACTAATTCAGAATAGTTAATGATTAATAGCTCTGAACAATGTAAGCTTATAACTGTGTTTAAGTACACCTAAGCAAGTTAAACATTTCAGAAAATGAATCTTTAGTTTTTTAAAAGAATAGAAGTCCTTAGCATTTTAAAGCAGTGTCATTGAAAATGATTCCTTCTGCAGTGATCAGGTATCTCAGGAATAAATTTGGCCATATGTTCACTAACAGACCAGTTCATTAATCACACTTTGACATGAATCTGAGAATTCTGGTCTGATAAGAAAACGGAAGGGAAGGGAAGGGAAGGGAAGGGAAGGGAAGGGAAGGGAAGGGAAGGGAAGGGAAGGGAAGGGAAGGGAAGGGAAGGGAAGGGAAGGGAAGGGAAGGGAAGGGAAGGGAAGGGAAGGGAAGGGAAGGGAAGGGAAGGGAAGGGAAGGGAAGGGAAGGGAAGGGAAGGGAAGGGAAGGGAAGGGAAGGGAAGGGAAGGGAAGGGAAGGGAAGGGAAGGGAAGGGAAGGGAAGGGAAGGGAAGGGAAGGGAAGGGAAGGGAAGGGAAGGGAAGGGAAGGGAAGGGAAGGGAAGGGAAGGGAAGGGAAGGGAAGGGAAGGGAAGGGAAGGGAAGGGAAGGGAAGGGAAGGGAAGGGAAGGGAAGGGAAGGGAAGGGAAGGGAAGGGAAGGGAAGGGAAGGGAAGGGAAGGGAAGGGAAGGGAAGGGAAGGGAAGGGAAGGGAAGGGAAGGGAAGGGAAGGGAAGGGAAGGGAAGGGAAGGGAAGGGAAGGGAAGCAACAAAATGATATTCATTACAGATAGAATTGCTTGGTTCTTGTTCATCACCACACTGGACAATTTTCCTGGTGCAACACCAGGGGAATTTCTGTAACCTACAAAGTGTCAAGTTCCCACTTCGCCTGACCACCACCTCTGTTTTGTATATCCATGTTACACTAACATATACGTTAAATTGACTGGGTCTAAACGTCCTGTTATAAATCAGTCTGAGTAAACTTAGTTCCTGATAACTTTCTACCTTTCTACCCAATATATTTTTTTTATCTACCATGGCTTTGTTTCATTTGTCAAGGGATATTTTATGCCTTTACCTTTCACTGTGTCACACCTATTGGAGTACAGTATCAGATTAACAGTGATCAAGCATCTGATAAAATTTACATCTCTTAGTATGCTTCTATAGAGTAAGAAAGACAGAAAGTGGAATACATGCCTTACTCACTTAAACAAAATGCATACACAAACATTGTTTCATCCATAGTCAGACCCAGAGAAATTACTGTTTCCCTACAGCTCTAGAAAGTAGGTTTATGGATACACATCAAATTATAGAATCATAGAATGGTTTGGGTTGGAAGAGACCTTAAAGACCACCCTGTACCAACCCCCAAGCCATGGGCAGGGACACCTCAGACTAGATCAGGTTGCTCAAAGCCCCATCAAGCCTGGCCTTAAATACTTCCAGGGATGGGGCATCCACAGCTTCTCTGGGCAGCCTGTGCCTGTGCCTCACCACCCTCATAGTAAAGAATTTCTTCTTTGTATATAATCTAAACCTACTTTCTTCTATACCTTCTTCTATTTTAAAGCCATTTCCCCTTGTCCTCCCTGACAAAGAGTCCCTCCCCAGCTTTTCTGTAGGCCCTCTTAATGTACTGGAAGGCTGCTATAAGGTCTCCTCAGAGCCTTCTCTTCTCCAGGCTGAACAACCCTAACTCCCTCAGCCTGTCTTCATAGCAAAGGTGCTCCAGTGCCTTGATCATCCTAATGGCCCTCCTCCAGACTTATTCTAATACTTCCTTGTCCTTCTTCTTCTGGGGGCCCCAGAGCTGAACACAGTACTGCAGGTGGGGTCACCTCCCTTGACCTGCTGCTACACTTCTTTTGATGCAGCCCATGATATGGTTAGCTTTCTGGGCTTCAGGTGCGTATTGCCAGATCATGTTGAGCTTCTCATCAACCAATATCTCCAGGTCCTTCTCATCCAGGCTGCTTTCAATCCATTCTCCACCCAGCCTGTATTTGCGCTTGGGATTGCCCCAACCTAGGTGCAGGACCTTGCACTTGAACTTGTTGATCCTCATGAGGTTTGAACAGGCCCACCTCTCAAGCCCGTCAAGGTCCCTGTAGATGGGATCCCTTTCCTCCAGAGTGTCAACTGCATCGCACAACTTGGTGTCATTGGCAAACTTGCTGAGGGTACACTCAATTTCATTGTCATGTCACCGACAAAGATGTTAAACAGTGCCAGTCCCAGTACTGAACGCTGAGGAACACCACTTGATACTGATCTCCACCTGGATATTGAGTCGTTCACCGCAACTCTTTGAATGCAACCATCCAGCCAATTGCTTACCCACTGAGTGGTCTATCCATCAAATCCATGTCTCTTCAATTTAGAAACAAGGATATCATGGGGGACAGTGACAAATGCTTTGCACAAGTCCAGGTAGATGATGTCAGTTGCTCTTCCCCTATCCGCCAATACTGTAAATCTCATATTCAATTTCAAATGTTAAAAGGTAGAAGTTAGAAGTTTAAGATTATTGACTGAAATTTCATGGATTCACTAGTTATGAGGAGATTAACAGTATTCCTTCTGTCCCTCCCTTGGAACAAGGTCTATTGATGTAGATACAGGTAAACAATTTTGTCTCCTACATATTACGTATGCAATTACTCATCACTCCTGATGGCTCATTTTATGGAAATTTTAGTGGACTCAGTAAAAAATATATATATACATTTTTCCAAGATACTCAGACATCATGTAGAAGAACACCATATAAAAATCTAGAGAGAGATGAGTCTACAAAATCTACGTTAAGAAATCATCTATCACTTCGTCATTTTACATCATATCTGCTCTGCTACGACTCTATTATTATTCCAGGCTGCAGCTATGTTCCTGCATTCCTAATGGTATATCAACATTTGTTTGCATTTTCAGGCAGTTATTTTGGAGTGATTAATTTGGGTGTCAGAAAACAAACTGCGGTCTTCCAGATACTATTCTGATCAGATTAACTGTGTCATTATCCACAGGTATGAGGAATTTCGATTCTAGCCCATTGCTCTGTCTAGATAATTAAGTTGTCATTCCTTTAAGCAATTTATTACATTACAGTACGCAATTGTTTTATTATACATGAAAGCCTGTAATGGGCAGGTTCCCATCAGTGGTTTGCAACTTGATTATGTGTATGACTGTCAAAAAAATAAAATAAAATACATGTCACTAGGAAAAAGAATGGGAAGAAAAAAGTTAGAAAGCTATGGCATAGTATCTCTAGGTTTTTGTTGTTGTTGTTATGTTTTCAAGAATTATATCTTCAGCTAATCCATTTTACTGAGATCTGTTAATACACCTCTGAGCAGGTAATTTAATATAATTGTATACTTAAGTAAATTTGTAATGATTAAATAACTAATGAATAACAAAATATTCAAAAACACATCTACTTGTTTTGAGTGAGACCTCTTTCCTTCAGCTAATGATTCATGAGAGAAGAGAGACAAGCAGAAAGAAAATGTTTGCATGACAGAAACTATTATCTGAATGTACTGTATTCAAGAATTAAAGATTCAGCAAGAATACGGGCAAAGGAAACTTTGTACTCTAGAACTAGTCCAAATGCATATTCAATTGTATTTGAATATCAACCCCCTCAACTTCCTCAGTCAGTGGTATTTTAGTAACCAGGTGGTGATTTAGTAATCAGGAGATGATTTTGTAGCTGAGGATCTGGAAGGTCATTTTATAGCTGCCTATTTCAGATTTTTTTCCTCCACAGCATATACATGTTGTCATTGTTACAGCCAACAATATTATCCACTATAGCATTAACCTCCTTGCTTTCTAATGTTATGTTAAAGTGGGTTGTTCTTTGATTGCTTTGTTTGTTTGTTTGTTTGTTTTGTGCAAGACTGCAAGTCGTTTATCTCAAGAAAAGTTTCAAACATTTTATTATGCCTAGGAATCCTCAAAAAAATTCAGTTTCATAAATCAAATCCTGTTAGAAATGAGTGTTTATGTTTTTTTTTCTTCTCTTTTCATACATTATCACACACATAATGAGTGTCATTTATTTATATCACATTGGAGGTTGATCCCCTTTCTATGTAATGGTCTCCAACATCCACACAACTTTTCAATAGGAGAGAACATCAAGGATGAAGTATTTGAAATGTGTGCTACTTCAATGACCTAAGTTCTCCATAATGTCTACCAAAAACAGACAAGTATATAAAAAATATTAAAAATATACATTTGTGGACATATGGAACTGTATATATGTATATGTATGATATAGATAAACACAGATGGCATTTGTCATATAAGCCATCAAGAATTGTGACCTTAGCATGACCTCCTGAGTCTCAAAGGCTTTTATATCAGTAAGGGGTCAAAAAGTGGAAAGAAGCAAATGCATTAGAAAAGACTGCAGTCTGAAAATAAGTAAATAAATAAATAAAATTAATTAATTAATTAATTAATGCCAGGAATGAAAACAAGTTAGAACTACCATGGGACCAAACAAAGCAATGAAGAAATTCCTACATCCACATTAGAACTAAGAGCAAGACAGAGTTTACTGCTACTATTTATTTGTGAGAAATATATACAGAATGGTTTACAGAAAGCTGACGTATTCAATGTTGTATCACTTCACTCTGCTCCAAAAGAAAAAAAAAAATGTGACCAGACTCCAAGGAAAATTAATTTTAACATGGTGGCTGGCATAGGCAGAATTTGTAAAACATAGCTTTAAAAGTGTGCATAGATCAGATGTACTCAAATCCACAGGCTCAGATAAAACTCTCCCCAAAGTACTTAAGGAGCTAGCTAATACAATCTTGTAATCATTAGTCATTCTCTTTGAGAAACCAGTGAGCATTGAGAAAGTCCCAGGGTACTGAAGAAGGCCAAACATAGTATTTAGTCTTAAAAGGGAGGTGAAAGAAGAACTAGAAGTTATAAATATCAATCTGGTTTCAACACATAGAAACAGTCTTTATTGTTTTTTATATCAATCATTTTGTAAGCTCCTGGCTGAAAATAAGATCTGAAACAGACAGCCAACATAATCATGTCAATAACTGTTTCATTTCCATCTTTGTCAGAATGACAAAGCTACTCTGGTGGACAATGTGAAATAGTATGTGATTTATTGTTTGACTTTTGACACTGCCTGTATAGGATATTCTCATAAGAAAATGACGGAAATGTTGTTCATATTAAAAGAGAATATTTCTTTAAAAAGCAGGGCCTTTTCTCAATTCTTTAGTAAAAAGGGGGGGGGGGGGGGGGGGAGAGGGAGGCCGTCAAATGAGAATCTTTTATGGGGCTGTTTCAGCGGTGTTTCATTCCATGCCACTAACTTAGGTAAGGTAATAAAAAGTATGTGCACTTGAGTCACCCCAAAACAGAAGAAATAAAAATATACTTCAGGTGAGGATCAGAATTCAAAATTATCTTTGCAGATTGGAGCGATAGCAAAAATCATTAAGAGACAATCTAGTCAAGAAAACTGAAAAGCACCATTTACAGGAAGGAAAAATCAAAAGTATCATTGTAAGATAGAGACAAACTGGTTACAACCAGTCATATGGCAGGAAAAAGATTTGTAGGTCAAAGCTAGTCAGAGTCAAAGCTATGATACTGTCTCATAATGATTCTCTGAGAAATGTTCTGTATAAAACTCAAGAAATTATTTCCCATGGTGCTGAGAAAGCTTCATCTGCAATACTATATCCAATTTGGGAAACTGAACTGATGCAGACAGATTGGTCAGTCTAAAGCTGAGAAAGAAATTTGGAAGATATGATCTATGTTTTGCACAGGACTTTTAATTCTAAAGTAGAAGACTGTGTGGTGAACTTGATAATTGCCTTTTGTTCTGTTCTGTTCTAAGCAAGATTTTGATCAAGGATTTTCCATTTCTCTTGTGGCAAGGACAAAAGGATAATCTCTGTGATTATCAGTAAAAAGACATTGCTGGATACCACAAAAATTTTCTAATACTGTGATAAGCACTGAAATTGTCAAACTAGGGGAAATTTTAAAAATTGCCTTCCTTGGAGATTTTTAACAGTGGGTGAAAGGACTTAGGATATAGATCCATAGATCTAAGAATGGCTGAAGAGGGTTATTCCGGAGTTCCTGCTTTCCCAGATTCCTGAGAGGGAGGACAGCATGACTAGTGAGATGCTTTTCCTGGATTGAGTGGGGAACTGTGTTCACATGGTCATCAAGAGGCAGGGGGAAGTGAGTGTGAGACAGCAGAAATAAGCAAGCATCTTCTGTAAAACACACAATGAACTTCCAGTAATTTCTAAGTCATGGAATCATAAACAAGGAGCAGTTTTCTCATGTTTAATACTCTTGGGTGATTTTTTCTTCTCTGGATTTTGTGTGTGAACCTCTTTATAGTTTTCAGCTTATACAATATTCAGTGTGAATACATTTCAGAGTGTTGGTTGAAGAACCTCTTAATGATCTTTTTGAGCCTGCCACCTGGCAATTCCATTTAATGTCTCTCAGTTCCTCTCCTGAAAAAGGCAATTAACTGTGTTTCCCTGTTCACCATCCCAGTGCCACTCTCAGCCACCTCTGACATCTTCTTTCAGTCATCCCTTTTTAGCCTGAAAAGGTCAGTCATGTTGGATATGTGTTTGTTAGGGATAGCCTAAATTATACTGAAACCTCTCATAGGGCAGAGGATTAAAGTAGGTGGTTGAACTTTTTGAAGCCCTTTTTGACATCATCATGTAATGGTCTGTATGGTTCTTCCAATTGTTGCTAGTTCATATACATTCTCTTTACTGCAGTCCAAATAATCATTTAACTGGAATGTAAATAAGTTCTTTACTGGGATGTGATTAAGAAAAACAAAATGTTACACAGCAGCAAACTGGTGTAAATGGCACATAAATGTCTGTATTTGAACCAGAAGTATAAAATATAACCGAAACTTAGATATTTTAGGACATTCATCCAAATTGCTCTTCTGTAGAAAACAACGTTTGAAATATGATTTTATAATAAGATAGCAAAAAATCAAATATCATTTCAACAAGAATTATAATTTTGATAGTTATAAAAAGCTCCCTTCTAATTTTTCCTTCGATATTTTTTAAAAAAAAATCTTAATCTTGCAAAATTCAGAACTTCAAAAGAATTTTCTATTTCACCACAAAAAAAAAAAGTTTTTACAAAATGTTAAGTACTTTAAATTGTCACCTGTAAGCTGAATAGAAGCAAGGGATCAGTTTCACATACAATAATAACCTATTCAGCCTGTATTTCCAGCATGTGGATTTGCAACATTTGTTATGCTATTTGTTAATTTGTTATGTATCTGAAGATGAATATTCTTAATTGCTTAACAAGATACATAACACTAGAGCCTCTTTTTCTCCTTTTTCCATATTCTTTTAGTGCTAAACTGCATCATTTACACACAATACACTTAATGCATTCTGACATGTGGCTATAATACCCTTTATTCAATTAAATGAATGGATTTTGAACAGACTATTGGCCATAGTATAATGATCATACTACTGTCTTTGTCTTAGAAAGTGTAGAAAATACTGGTGCATTAAAACATGAAGATGAGCAAGAAAACACCTCTATTTATAGTTTGTCTGGGAAAGAATTGTCTTAACTGACAAAATGCAGATATTGGCAATAGCATTTAGAGTTTCCCATTGGACTTAAAACACCCAACACAAAACACATTTTTCTCCTGGGAAAAAAAAAAAAAAAAGTCAATCATGGATTGATTGTCTAGAGGGTCTTTCACATGCTCTGTAAAGCTTGTCATTCTGGAAAACATAATATTGCCTTGTTAGAGGTCTTTGGTTGTTAGACATGGAGAGAGGTATAGAAGCAGAGCCTGTTGGTGCTCCACAACCAAAACTGAGCTGTAGTTACTATTACTGGCTGTAGTTTTGCATACAAGCTTTGAAGTCTTATGAGCATCTGAAGGCTAAGCTGTATTTAGAGAGAATAACGATAAAGTGGTTTGACCATCATGCAGGATATTGAGGTGGTTAAGGCAACTTTGCAGAGCAAGTTGTTCATGCTTCCACAGGAAAAAAAAAAAAAAAAAAGGAAATGAAGGAAATGTTCCCCGATAAACAGATTGTAAAATAGTCACAAAGTAAAGCTTTGCTTCCTACAAAGCAAAGTTTACTTTCTCTACATTTTTAAAAAATAATAATTATAATGTTAAAATAGTCTTTAAAAAGTTTATAGTTCCTCTATGCTCCTAGAAGTAAAATATCACACCTGCTCTCAGTACTCTTGAGCAGGTCTAAATTGTTACTGTAATGAGGCTGATGGGTCACTTATTTGTTCAATTCACTACATGTTTTATGGTGCATATATGAGAGACATCATAAAGCTTACATACAGGCATTAAACTGTGTTACTGATAGCCTGAATTTGTGTTTACTAGGCTTATCTTTTTATACATTTCCTTTAGTAGCATCTTGATAAGCTCTTAATAAAAAGACTATTTCAAAAAAATACTTGAAAAATATTCATGGCTAAGCACTTCATACTCATTCGATATTTAGTAACACACCTATTTGCTAACATATCAAATGATAATAAAAGTTAATTTACAAGAACCTGCAATAAGAATTATTTTTAAAGCTCTATTGGCAAAATGTCTGCAATACTTTTAATTCCCATCATTACTTTCATTATTTAAATTACACATATAAATGTTTGTTTTTTATTGGAAAACTATATTTCTGTAAAATGAGAATCAAATTTTAAACACTTTCTGCATCTTCTCTCTCATTATTTCTCTTTCAAGAAATTCAGCCTACTTTACATTTATGTTTTCATTTAAGAAACTTTGTTCTCATTTATTTTGTTTGAAACCTCAGCTTTGAAACAATGCAAATGAGATCAGAATGTGACCCAGTGAAAATGCTTTGCCATCAAAGGATTCACATCTCAAGCTGTGTTATGTAGCTTTCCAAAAGTGACATCTGGCCTCTTGGCAGGTTCCTGAGGCAGCTGTGCTGGTGGCTCAGAAATTGCTGATGGGTCTGCCATATGCAGTACCTGCAGTTTGGCTGCTTCAGGCTTGCTCCAATTCGTTGCCCTACTGAATAAAATTTGCTTTGAATTATCTTCTATCTGAAGGTACTGGCATACTATTCCTTTTTTTTTTCTCTCTTTTTTTTTTTTTTTAATCAGTGATTTGGTCAGAAAGTAGGAGGGTTCCAAGTTCTGCTACATTTACTTAGCTAGAGAAAACAACTCTTTGATCTAAGAATATTCCTACACTGCCAGGTGCTGTTAAACTGATCTCAAGAACCTGACCAATAGGTCTACATAACTCACCTAGTACTGTTGACTATCCAGATAAATGTGTTTCTCTCTAATCTGATTCTATATAGCTCTGGAGAGGCCTGGAATCATCCTTTTATTTTTTTTTTAATTTATTTTTTTTTCCTAAGATAGAATTCCATGTATCTATTCTATCATTTTATGAAATTTTGAAAATGATTAAATGTCAATAATACTGAAAGTATTTATAAACATGAGTTGCATTCAGGGAATACTTGACTGTTTGGAATGTTAATAAGATGAAAAATGGGACAAAAGTTCCAAAGACTAAGAGGCATGAGGTGACAGAGAGAGCTCTGTGTTCCTTAACAGAATGATTTACTCAGACTGTTTTTCCACTGGGAACACCCAATGGAACTAAACAGGTACAAGTCTATGGGGCCTAATGACATGCTTCCCAGGGTCCTGAGGGCTGATGGAGTTGCCAAGCCACTTTCCATCTCTGGAGATGAAGTCATGAAAAGTCATAGCAGTTAAGCAAAGTCACCAGTGACTGAAAATAGGGAAATATCACTGGCCATTTTTAAAAAGGGTGGAAAGGAGGGCTCAGGAAACTACAGGCCAGTGAGCCATCTGTGTCTGGGAAGGTTGTGAAACACATCCTCCTGGAAGCAATGTTAAGGCACATGCAAGACAAGAAGGTGGTCTTAGACAGCTAGCACAGCTTCATCAAAGGCAAATCTAGTGGCCTCCTACGATGGATTGGCTGCATCAGTTGACTGATGTCATCTACCTGCAGTTCTGCAAGGCCCTTTACATGGTCCCACACAACATCCTTATCTCTAAATTGGAGACGTATAGATTTGAAGGGTGGATTGTTCAGTGGATGGCGAGAGCCAGAGACTTGCAGTCAGTGGCTCTACATCCAGGTAGAGCCTGGTGACAAGTAGTGTCCCTCAGAGGTCCATCTTGGGACCAGTGCAATTTAATATTTTTATCAATTAAATAGCCCGTGGGGTTGAGTGCATCCTCAGCAAGTTTGCAGATAACACCAAGCTGTGTGGTGCAGTCAATAAAGTGAAGGAAGGGATGCCATCCAAAGGGACCTGGACAAGCTTGAGAAGTGGGCCCATGTGAACCTAACGAGATTTAACAAGTCTAAGTGCAAGGTGCTTCACCTGGTTCAGGGCAATCCCAGACATGAGTACGGAGCGGGAGAAGAACCCGTTGAGAGCAGCCCAGCTGAGAAGGACTTGGGGGTTCTGCTGGATGAAAAGCTTGACAAGAGTCGGCAGTGTGCGCTTGCAGCCCAGATGGCCAACTGCATCTTGGTCTGCATTGAAAGAGAAGTGGTCAGCAGGTCGAGGGAGGTGACCGTCCCCCTCTACTCTGCTCTTGTAAGGCCCCACTTGGAGTACTGCTTCCAGGTCTGGAGCCCCCAGCACAAGAAGGATGTGGAGCTGTTAGAGCGGGTCCAGAGGAGGGCCACAAAGATGATCAGAGGGATGGAGCACCTCTCCTACGAAGACAGGCTGAGAGAGCTGGGGCTGTTCAGCCTACAGAAGAGAAGGCTCTGGGGTGCAACCCTGCAGAGAAAGACTTAGAGGTTCCATTCAACAGAAATTTCAAAATGAGCCAGCAATGTGCACTTGCAGCCCACAAGGCCAACTGCATCCTGGGCTGCAACAAGAGAGAAGTGGCCCACAGGTCGAGGGGGGTGATTGTCACTCTGTACTCTGCCCTTGTGAGGCCCCACCTGGAGTCCTGTATCCAGGTCTGGGGCCCCCACACAAGAAGGGTGTGGATCCATTAGAGCGGGTCCACAGGAGAGCCATAAGGATTATCAGAGGGCTGTAGCACCTCTGCTATGAAGAAAGGCTGAAAGAGCTGGGGATGTTTAGCCTGAAGAAGAGAAGGCTCTGGGAAGACCTTATAGGGGCCTTTAAATAACTAAAGGAGGCTTATAAAAAAGATGGAGACCAACTTTTTGCTAGGGCAGATAATGATAGGGCAAGGGGAGAGGGTTTTAAACTAAAAGAGGGAAGGTTTAGATTAGTTGTTAGGAGGAAATTCTTCACTCAGAGGGTGATGGGGCACTGGAACATGTTGCCCAGAGAAGCTGTGAATGCCCCGTCCCTGGAGGTGTTCAAGACCAGGCTGGACAAGGCCCTGGCCAACCTGATCTAGTGGGTGGCATCCCTGCTTATGGCTGAGGGGTTGGAACTAGACAATTTTTAAGGTCTCTTCCAACCCAAGCCATTCTATGATTCTATAATATGATTCTTCTTTGCCTTTACATCTGCTCACAGAGATATTATGTAACAGTTGTATTGTGTTAGCAGCTAGAGATCCATACTTCTAAAACAGTATCAATTGTACTAAATTCTGTATACTCACAGAAATTAATAATAACAGCAGTACCTGGTAGCAGTTTGCTGTATGTTAAGATAGTCTCCCCTCCTTCTCCATTTTGAGAATTAGATACCATGCCCAGATTAGCACAGCAGACATGCAGAAAGAAATACATAAATGCCCCGTGAGTATTCTCAAAGTCAACATATTACAAGCCATGTTAACTCTGCATCCTATGTGATGGTTGGAATGTGGTGGGCTGACTCCAGCCAGTAGCTAAACCCCCTCCCAGTCACTTACTCACTATCCCCTGGTGGGATAGGGGGAAAATTGGAATGGCAAAAGCAACAAAAAAATCATGGGCTGAGATAAATATAAATGGGTTAATGAGTAAAGGGAAAAGGCAAACAATCACAACCTCCTACCAGCAGACCCACTTTGAGTCAGTTGTTTCATCTATGTTCCCTTCTAACCTCTTACCCAGTTCAGCCCACTTTCTAGGTGGTATGAGTGAGAAAAAGCGAATGCCTTGATGCTGTGCAAACACTGTTCAGCAGTAGCTAAAATATTGATGTTATCAAAACTGGACACAAATCTAAAATGCAGTAAGGTATGCGGTGTCGTGAAGAAAATTAACTCCATACCAATGATACCCAGTACATGGAGATGGAAAGCAGGGAACATGCAGCATGAATCTTAAGGAGATTGCTAGTTCTAGGAACAGATACAGAACCAATGGAAAGAAGATTTTCCTGTATAGGTAAAAAGACACTGTAAAGCAAAAGAAAGGTACAGGGTGGTGGGATCAAGACAGACATCAAGAACAATGAAACACAGGCTGAAAGGACCCAGCCTCAAAAGGCATATACACAGATACACACAACCTGAGAAACAACAGCTTCATTTATTGTCTCAAAACTGCACCATCATTGCAGTAACTGAGCTGTGGTGGGACCTCTTGCATGGCTGGACTGCTGTGATGGATGATTTAAGCTACAGATGTCTGGATTTTAAAGATCTTTTAGAGCAGCCTCCTGTACTTGCAACTACTGTCCATGTATATGTCTGTTTAACATATGTCCATACTGACGTTAAAAAAAGAGACATTCAGATTGGATGCAGGTAGAAACTCTCTCCCCATGAGGACAGTCAGGCAGTAGAACAGGATGCCTGGAGAGGTTATGCAGTCTCTATCTTTTGAGATTGCAAAGACCTGACTGCATGAAACTCTGAGCAACTTGGTAACTAACCTTGTTTTGAGCAGGATGTTGGACTTGAGATCTCCTGAGGACCCTTCCAGCCTGAATTAACTGGTAATCTTGCTATTCTATAGAGACTGTCAAAATACAAGGAGCCACTCAAAACCACTGTGTAGAAAAGCAAAACTGGATCAGCAAGACTTCAGTGAATTGGAAAGGAGCAATACTTTTTTTTAATTATTATTATTATTTTATTAACTTCTCTCACTTTTCAAACCTGAGTTTTCTCTTTAAAATGTTTTTATTTGTTTGTTTGGCTGTTTTTGTTTGTTTGTTTTGTTTGCTTGGTTCATTGATTGTCTTTTTTGTTTGTTTGTTTCTTTAAGTTCATGTTCCAATAAGATTTATCATTAAAGACTGACCACCCTTTTGATGGTTTCAGTGTGATCATTTCAAGAAATCACAGGTAGATACACCTCAAAGAATTGAATGTCACTGGGCTCTACTATATCCTAACAGAGGTATAATGACCTTTAATATTTTTCTCTCCTGTGTATTCATAAGGGTCAACTAGAGTGGCTTTGTGTCCTCCTTTCTGCTCCTGCATTTGTGCTAGGGAATTATTACCTATAAAATATTCCTTTAGAAAACAGCTATGAGGTTCCCTAAGCCAGGAGTATAGTTAGAGAACACATTGTTTTCCTGAAACTAAGAGAAAAGCAGTTTTCTTGTAGTTTCACTGCTTCAATACACATGCATTACCTTACGAGTCTTGCCAGGAATTAAACTGTGCATCAGAGCTTATTTTCTTTGACACACCCAAGCAGACCGTTTGCCTTACCTTTTACTTTTGGTGTAAGGTCCTCTTAGTATTTAAATTAACTTTTTTCTGTCTGAAGCCACACATTGTACATTTTCTTTTTTTTTTTTTTTTTCTGATAATTCAGCTTTCATTTATCACAATGCCAGAGATGAAGAGCTATATGATGAAGAGCAATGAATGGCTATAAAAAATAAATAAGTATATATGCTCATTTTTAATATGAAGTATATGTAAGAGGTTTTTCCCCTGTGTTTCACTGACCCCTGTTCAAGATAATAGATTTAGGTTTTTTTGGAGTTGAATAGAATAGAATAGAAGAGAATTTGAAGATGAATAGAATAGAATAGAATAGAATAGAATAGAATAGAATAGAATAGAATAGAATAGAATAGAATCATAGAATCATAGAATCATCATAGAATCATAGAATCATAGAATCATAGAATCATAAAATATCCCGAGTTGGAAGGGACCCATAAGGATCATCAAGTCCAACTCCTGGCACCGCACAGGTCTGCCCAAAAGTTTAGACCATGTGACTAAGTGCACAGTCCAATCTCTTCTTAAATTCAGACAGGCTTGGTGCAGTGATTACTTCACTGGGGAGCCTGTTCCAGTGTGCGACCACCCTTTTGGTGAAGAACCTCTACCTGATGTCCAGCCTAAACTTCCCCTGCCTCAGCTTAACATCATTCCCACGGGTCCTGTCACTGGTGATAACAGAGAATAGGTCACCTGCCTCTCCACTCCCCCTCGCGAGGAAGTTGTAGACTGTGATGAGGTCCCCCCTCAGCCTCCTCTTCTCCAGGCTGAACAGGCTAAGTGACCTCAGCCGCTCCTCATATGTCTTCCCCTCTAGGCCCTTCACCATCTTTGTAGCCCTCCTTTGGACACACACAAATAAATTTATATCCTTCTTATATTGTGGTGATTGTTAATTAATCTGTTTATTTATCACTTTCTATAATGCATAATATATACAACAAATGAAAAATACATTACGTTTTATATATTACTTACCTTACATTGTACATGATATGTATATATAGTTGTATGTATATGTCCGGTTATAGGGAAATAGGGACAGGAAGGGACAGAATGCCCTCTAGAACTCCCTCACAACAACTACCTGTCTGCAGAGGAGACAGCTTGCCTCCTTGAGGGGACTGCCTCACTGGTCATTGTCTCATTGATTGTAGAGGAAGCCTATATGTCTAACTTGTACGTAACTAAAATAAGGCAAGATGAATCCTACCATTAGTTTTCCACTTATTCACATACAGCATTTGTTTCCTAGGAGGGCTGCCTTAAGAGTCTGAATTCATACTTCTGATGCAAATGATCATTTGCTTTACCCCAGCGTAGTGCCAACGTAGAGGCAATACTGATTATCTCAGTGTGAAATATATGATAGATATAAAGACCTGTCCTTTCTTTAAATGATATATTTCTAGTTTGCAAGCAACATCTCAGAAGCAAATATGATAGATGGCAACAAAAGCAAGTAGCCACGCTAAACCTGAAGTCTCATTATTTTTAAACAAATCTAGCAATGCCAAACTGTGGAGTCATTTTCAAGAAGCTCTTGCAATACAAGAGAAAAACAATTCTTTAAGACTGAAGAATAGGATTCTTTCTTAGCTAAGAACTTTGTGACTGAGATTTTTTAGTTTTCATTCTGAAGAAGCCACTTCCTCAGTGAGGACAACTCTCTGCCAACAGTTATGCTGATCTAAACTGTCTGATGATCTTTCTGGATGCTAGTAAGTGCTGAATGTTTCAGGACAAGTTTTCTCTCACAGTAAACAACTAGCCTTTTGGCCCAGAAGATTATTGCCAAAATTAAAAAATTTTCATTGACAGCTGTGACATTGCAATTGATTTCAGCAAGTTATGGCATTTCTTGCATAGAGAGCATTCTCCTCAAAGAAACTAACAGTGGGTGGGTAACAAGCATAAAGCTAAGACGTGGAAGAGAAGTAGTGTGAATAGTAATCTGATAGAGTCTGATATTATACATCATAAGTCACACCCAAAGCTGTTACAGTCACAGGTTATCTTAGACTTTTTGCTGTCTGGGTTTCATAATTAGGAGGTAGTGATTCTTCATGTAAGGCTTTGTCTTCCCTAAGACTACTTTAAATGAGGAAATGAGATAGGCTCAATGGAAAGGAAACAATCAAAAGCTAATGACACATTAGATCAAATGTTGTTTCATGTTTCATTTTCTATGAATGGATATAGTGACAGGTTGTTGTGGTTTAACCCGGCTGGCAGCTAAACACCACACAGCCGTTCACTCACCCTCCCCCCTCCCTCTCTGGGATGGGGGAGAGAAACAGGAAAGTGAAGCCAGTGAGTTGAGATAAAGACAGTTTATTAAGACAGGAATATAATAATAACAATAATAATAATAATAATAGTGATAATGATAATAGTATTAATAATAATAATGTGTAAGAAAACAAGTGATGCACAATGCAATTGCTCACCACCCGCTGACCGATGCCCAGCCTATCCCCGAGCAGCCGGCCCCCCACCCCGGCCAGCCACCCCTATATATTGTTTAGCATGACGTCAGATGGTATGGAATACCCCTTTGGCCAGTTTGGGTCAGCTGTCCTGGGTCTGTCCCCTCCCAGCTCCTGCTGCACCCCCAGCCTGCTCGCTGGCAGGACAGAGCGAGAAGCCGAAAAGTCCTTGGCCTGGTGTAAGCACTGCTCTGCAACAATTAAAACATCAGCATGTTATCAGCGCTCTTCTCATCCTAATCCAAAACATAGCACCCTACCAGCTACTAGGAGGAAAAATTAACTCTGTCCTAACTGGAACCAGGACACAGGTCCACAGAGTCAGTGATACCATGAAAATGATTAATTTCTGTAGCTTCCAATAACTTCCAAGAAATGAATATTCCTACATATAGAAAAATAAACATCAAAGAATTATTATTTATGTCTTCAACTGTGAAAAAAAGACAAGCAAAAATATTTGTCTGAGTGCCAGAAATATATATATATATATCTCGAATAGTTACAGTGTGCATATCCACCTCCATGTTTAATATACATGTACTTTCAGATAGCTGTAAAATCTCTTTTTTAATAAAGATGCTCATAATTACATTGAGAGCTTTCAAGCTACTGTAATAACAATCTACAAGCCAAGCTCTATCTGAAATATTGTCATGACAGTCACCTGTAGCTTGATATAAGGCTCTTTAATATAAGACCACTTGTAGTATCTTCAAATAATCTGAACTTCAACAAGTATTCTCACCCAAATTGCCTTGTCATTGAAAAAATTCAAACTCCTAATTCCAACAAGGACTAGAACACAAAGAAGCACAGAATCATTTAGGATAGAAAAGACTTCTAAGATCATCAAGTCCAACCATTAACCTAGCCCTGCCAAGTCTACCACTAGGCCATGTCCCTAAGCACTACATATACACAGCTGTTAAATACCTCCAGCGATGGTGAGTCAACAACTACCCTGGGCAGCCTATTCTAATGCCTCACAACCCTTTCAGTGAAGAAACTTTTACTAATATCCAACCTAAACCTCCCATGGCACAATCTGAGGCCATTTCCTCTTGTCCTATCACTTGTTGCTGTGGAGAAGAGACCAACCCCAATCCACTGCAAGCTCCTTTGAGGTAACTGTAGAGACTGATAAGGTCTCCCCTGAGCCTCCTTTTCTCCAGTTGTTTCAGTTCCCTCAGCCGCTCCTCATAAAACTTTTCTTTACACCCTTCACCAGCTTCATTCCCCTTCTTTGGAAATGCTCCAGCACCTCAATGTCCTTCTTGTAGTGAGGGGACCAAAACTGAACAAAGTATTCAAGGTGCAGACTGAATACAGAGAGACAATCAATTCCCTAGTCCTGCTGGCCAGGCTATTTCTGATACAGGATGCTGTTGGCCTTCTTGGCCACCTGAGCACACTACTGGCTCATATTCAGCCAACTGTTGACCAATACTCCTGGGTTCTTTTCCACCAGGTAGCGTTTCAGCCACTCTTCCCCCAGCCTGTAGCGTTGCATGGGGTTGTTGTGCCCCAAGTGCAGGACCCAGCACTTAGCTTGTTGAACCTCATACAGTTGGCCTCCAGCCCATTGGTCCAGCCTATCTAGACCCCCCTGTAGAGCCTTCCTACCCTCAAGCAGATCAATACTCCCACTCAACTTGGTATTATCAGCAAATTTACCAAGGGTACACTCGATCTCCTCATCTGGACGATCAATAAATATTTTAAAGAGAAATGGCCCCTATACTGAGCCCTGGGGGACACCACTTGAGAGTTCATCACAAAATATTCTCCCTTACATATGATGAAAAAATAATTATACAAATGTAAACATCTGAAATCTCAGTTGGCAGCAGAAAGTCAGTAACTGAACTCTGTTTAGCATTTCCTCAAGACAGTGCTCAGAAATATACAGCATCAAAGTACCACAGTGCCGGATCACTTACTTTGCTTATCCAGTGACTGTTTCAATTGCTACAACCAGGAAACTGGAATGGGGCTGAAATTGTGCAGTAGGAGTGTCCCTCTCAGGAACAGGAACAGAATATGTCCCTAAGATCCTGCCCTCAGAGTTCAAGTAAGGTTCAAAATATGGCAAGAATAGCATCTCCTGTAGATTTGTGGAGCTCTCATCTCAGAATATATACACATATAGTCTTACATTAAACTATATTGAACTAGTAAGGCATAAAATATTATAAAAAAAATTAGCAGTTGCGATGCAACAGCAGAATGAACAATGAAGAATTGTCATACCCAAGGTGTGTTACTGAGAAAGTTTTAAAATAATAGATACTGTTGCACAAACCCTGTTTCTCTGCAGTTTTTCACGGAATCACTGAATATTCCAACTTGGAAGGGACGCACAAGGACCATCAAGTCCAACTCCTGGCTCCACACAGGACTACACAAAAATCAGACCATATGTCTGAGAGTGTTGCCCAAATGCTTCTTGAACTCCAGCCGGCTCGGTGCCATGACCACTGCCCTGGCGAGCCTGTTCCAATGTCCAACCACCCTCTCATTGAAGAGCCTTTTCCTGATATCCAACCTGAACCTTCCCTGACACAGTTTCAAGACATTTGTCAGGTCCTATTGCTGTTCACCAGAGAGAAGATACCAGCACCTCCCCCTGCATTAATACTTGTAGTCTGTTTGGAATCAGTAACCCAGTTTCCAGATATTGGGTTTGTCTTTTGATTTTCATAACTATTTAGGGACATATAGATATGAAAAAAAAATACTAAATATTTCCAATGTAAATTCTAGCTCACTAAATATTTTGACATAAGACAAAACACTTCAGAATGTTCAGATCCCATTTTGTAAAAAAAAAAAAAAAAAAAAGTTGGCTTGATGTTGTGAAAGATGAAAAGAAAGCTGGATGATTTTTTGCTGAAAGGAAGGCCAGCTGGGAGACTGTACTGTGTTTGAAATCATTCTGAACATTTACAGGTCATTTTTTGGTTTGTCCTGATCAAACCAGACTGGAATAGAAATGCACATACAGGATCACCACTGGTGCTCTCAAAATGCTTTTCCTCTTGGTAGGTCCATGGTGGAAGTAACATACCATGAAAACACCAAGACAGACACAGATGCAGCATTCCCTATGCCAGACTCTGCAGTTTTGCCTAATGGACATGCAGTGTGTGGTTAGTGCCAGCAACTAGTGTGAGCTTCCTTACTGGTTTTGTGGTTTCACTCTGATGGGCAGCTAAATTCCACCACAACCGCTCTCTCATTACCCCCTCCTTAAAGGAACAGGGGGTGAAAATATAATGGAAAGAGGCTCAAGGGCTGCTAAGGACAGGGAGATCACTTACCAATTACCTTCACGAGGAAAACTGTCTCAGCATAGCAAAATTAATATAATCTATTGCCTATCACTAGCAGACTGGAGCAGAGACAAACTAAAAGCAAACTAAAACCACCTCCTTGCCATCCACCCTCCTCTACCTCCTCCCCCTGAGTGGCATAGGGAAATGCGGAATGGGGGCTGCAGTCAGTCCATGACATTTCATCTCTGCCACTCCTTCACGGTCCCTCTCTGCCCCTGCTCCACGCGGGGTCCCTCCCACGGGATGCCGTCCTTCCTGAACTGATCTGCGGGGGCTGACCACAAGCAGCAGCTCTTCAAGAACTGCTCCCACATGGCTCCGTACCACGGGGTCCATCCCCCAGCAGCAAACTGCTCCAGCACGGGTCCCCCACGGGCGGCAGCTCCCCCCAGACCCCCTGCTCCTGCGTGGGCTCCTCTCCACGGGCTGCAGCTCCGGCCCGGGGCCTGCTCCTGCGGGGGCTCTCCATGGGCCGCAGCCTCCTCCAGGCCACATCCACCTGCTCCACCGGGGGCTCCTCCACGGGCTGCAGCGTGGAGATCTGCTCCGTGTGGGACCCATGGGCTGCAGGGGGACAGCCTGCTCCACCAGGGGCCTCTCCACAGGCCGCAGGGGAACTGCTGCTGCGTGCCTGGAGCACCTCCTGCCCTCCTGCTGCACTGAGCTTGCGGGCTGCAGGGCTGCTTCTCACTCCTTGCTCTCCCAACTTCTGTTGTGCAGCAGGTTTTGTTGTTGTTGTTGTTGTTTGTTTGTTTGTTTGTTTGTTTTTTCTTTTCTTAAATATGCTCCCACAAAGGTGCAAACATCGCTTGTTGGCTCAGTTCTGGCAAGTGGAGGGTTTATTTGGAGCCACCTGGAGCTGGCTGTGATCTGACATGGGGCAGCTGCTGGGCTCTGCTCGCAGAGGCCACTCCAGCAGCACCCCTGCTACCAAAACCTTGCCATGTAAACCTAATACAGTTGGCTAAGACACAATGTACATCCATGGACCTGGGACCACACAGAAGCACAGAAATTAAACCCCAGTTTTTACAGCCAGAGCAATCACTAGTATAGATGTACCCACTGAGTTAACCACATAATTGAAGTGCTCAGTGCTTTTCTTTTTACTGCGCTGTAGTGAAGTGCAAATATTAATGGTCTATTAATTTATTGTTACACTTTCAAATAAAGTTAGGTAAATAACAACATTATGGTCTTTGTCTTAATAATTAGCATTGACTTCTTTTTATTTTAACATTTCCTTTTTCTTTCTTTCTTGGAGCAATTGGAGATCTACAAAATGAAAAATAAAATTTTTGAATTAGTCGTCAGTAGTTCACATATCATTCTTCCAGAATAGTCACTATATAATAATCACAGTAAATATGTCAACAGAGAGACTGTTTAAACATCTCAAGGTGGAAAAGAAGGGCAAAGATATACAGTCTCACAACACTTTGCAGAGGTTCAACAAAAAATCCAGCACCGTTTTAAAAAATAGACTAAAGCACACAAATACGGGCAAAGAAAAAAAATATCCTTTTCCCATTCAAATGAGAAAAATAGAAATTGTTATGCACAATAAGGCAAACAAAACACTAAAGCATGGCGAAAATGATTTGAGAAGCAACTAAAAGCAAAAGATTACCCTATACACTTTTAAAATAAAGTATGCTTTTAAAATAAAATGAGTGAGGGATAAAAGGAGATCTTAGTAAAGGTAATTTCATGTCTGGCTCATTTTTAACTAAGCATTTGTATATACAAAACAAAATCAGATTAAGTGGACCTCTAGCCAGGCCCACTGTGGTAGTTTTTGAATCTTAGGTAAGACCATTATGTGGTAAAGTCCTCAACACCTCCTGAAAACAGAAGAAAACACCTTCTGCACCAGAAGAAAAACAATATCTCTATTTCCCATTTGAATCAAGAAAAACAAAGCAAGCAGACTGAAAACTCAGAGTATGTCAATATTAATGGAAGGGGAGGGGGGGGAGGGGAGGGGAGGGGGGGAGGGGAGGGGAGGGGAGGGGAAGAGAAGGGAGGGGAGAGGAGGGGAAGGGAGGGGAAGAGAAGGGAGGGGAGGGGAGGGGAAGGGAAGGGAAGGGAAGGGAAGGGAAGGGAAGGGAAGGGAAGGGAAGGGAAGGGAAGGGAAGGGAAGGGAAGGGAAGGGAAGGGAAGGGAAGGGAAGGGAAGGGAAGGGAAGGGAAGGGAAGGGAAGGGAAGGGAAGGGAAGATGATAATCAGGGTGAGAAACAGCCAAATCAAAAAGCTGTACAACTCAGCACCAGCTTGAGCACCCAGCAAACTAAAGCACCCTAACTCAGAAAAGTATCGCTAGTACTATAGAATCTTAATAACTGTACTGAGAACACAACAAATTGTGTTTATAGCACACTAGAGCCAACAAAACATTTTCTGGAATTCCTGGGTTGGGAACTAGCCTTTATCATCATACAGTCATTAGATTGATTTCCAAGAAATCACTTCTTGCTTAAGAAATCAGTTTGTGTCCATTACCATAAAAAACAATGCTTCTGTTCCTAGAATATGCTCATTTTGACTGATTACTGAGTAGTTGAATGGCTCAGAGGGTTTTGAACACTTAATTGAATGAATATTTCATACAAATTCCCCATGTTACAATAATTTATCCTGCTAGCTATCAAATCTCCAAAGCAAATGCTCAGTTTTTACAGATGTGCAGAGCTGGCAAAAAATGGTATTGACATTTTAAAAAATATTTAACTAGGGCCTCTTTGAAGACTTCTCTTAATGTTTTTCTTTTATATATATATACATAATGTCTTTAAATAATCTAATTAAACATAATATTTTGCATTTTTTTATTTCTGCTGAAGCATATTTTTGTGTAAGAACTCTGTTTTAGAACCATTACAGTTTTACACCTATTACAATTATTCAGATATTTGTTCAAGTTCCACACAGTTGTTATGGTAGTCAATTTATTTTTTAAGGAAACAGTGAGTGTAGTACAGTCTGCGCATTATGTACATTAAATTGATAAAATGTCTTTATGTTGCAGAAGTAACACAAGGTCTTTTGGTCCAGTTCTCATTGCAACAGTTATCAAACTGTGTGTCCAACTTTATTCCTTTAAGCAAAAGTGTATTTTTCATATTTATTTTAGCCTCTTTGTGCTCAAATATTTCAAGTATTTGCATGCATGAATGTTTGTATGTCCTCTGAAGCTATCACTTAGCTCTTTTCTTGCCAAACAGAGGCATCGTAGAACATATTCAGTATTAAAAAACAACAACAATAACAACAACAAAAACATATACTTGACATACTGAAACACCCACTGCTCTCTTTCAGATTGTTCATGTGAAAAGTTAAATTTTGCATTCCAATTTTGTGCCTTAATTTTATGACATAAATAAACCTAAATAATTCTGTCTCGCTGGTACTGTAAATGTTAATACATTCTTTATAGCAATGAATTTTACTGTCATTAATTGTTGAATGGACTCATTTTGGCAACTAATTGGTTTAGGTTTACTTATATCACATGAAGGTATGAGTACTCAGCGTAAGTTCAGAAGTGTTTTTCATTTGGATGTTGTGTACCCAAAAGCTCAGACATTAGGAAGATGTAGTGGAAATTAATTCAGTAACTCAGATGCAAAGTGGGTGCTATTTAGTTATGTTTTTTGTATATTATTTTCAGTGAAATTAATTGGAGTTATGCAGTATTTGTAGGGACTACTCTGGTTCTTGGAGCTGATGTACATACCAAATGCTTTGATCACAAAACGTGTCTGAAGTCTAACTACAGCTAGTCTAGCCAAAAGAAACCGTTGATTGCCATATAGAATTTGATCTTAGGAGACCAAGAGCAAAAGCCTTCCAGTATGAGATCTTTGACATTCTTGGCTCTTCTGTTTAAAGCAATTGAAGGCTGAATGCAAACTATTTTCTTCATCATCCTTTTCTTCTTGGAACTTATGTCCAACCACAGAGGAAACTGTGTGTCTGGGGTTTAAACAAATCTGTATTCAAATTTTTCAGGTAAGATTTTTAGCATGTTTCTCTGTCTTTTAAAAGCTAGGAAATTATATCACCCACTTAGGTAATAGAATACGAGGCACAGAAATTTACATTTGTATTTTTACTACATTTTTCACCATATACAAGAAATCTGAGAAAAACTGGGGAGACATGAAGTTAATGTATGCATTTGCATGTGTGTTTATCTGTATACATGTATGTTTGACTGTGTAAGCAATTTGGTTACACAAATCAGTTACCTTTTATCTCCCTTGAACAGAGCCTTCATTTAAGAACATTATGTCTTTTAGACTTAGTAAAGTTCTTACATGTTATTAAGACACAAATTGCACCCAATAAATAAATAAATAAATAAATAAAAGATAGTGCATGCCATCATTTCTGTGCATAAAATTTAGTTTTAAAGTGTTGATTTCATCTTAAAAATTTAAACAAAAATGAAACTCAGAGTGGTTTACAGGTAATACAATACACTTAAACTAAAGATGGAAGTTGAAGCAAGGTGGAAAACAACCACCTTCATCTAGGAAATTAAAGAAATTGAGAGTATATAAAAAATCATCTGAAAAAAAAGTGTCAAATTCTGCAGTCCGGCCAAAAACTGAGTAAAAACTGTTGGTGGCAGTATGTAGAGGGAGAAAATAGTAACGATGCTATGGAGCTTCCCTAGATTCATGTCCCAGAAGGAATGCCTGACAAGACTGGACCAAGGAGATACTTGCATAAAGCTGAGTAAGACATAGTAGTGACTGAAAAGCAGAAACTAGAATTTAATGCCTAGGTGACATTAGTCATTAACTAGACATGCTTATATGGAGGATTAATTAACTCAAAAGAAAGATGGAATGGGAATCCAGCAACACCAAAGCAGGCAGTAAGAATGAAGAAAGTGAGAAAAGATAGCACTAGCCAGGTTTGCAGAGGAGGGCTCTGTTTCTAAGGAAGTTTCAAGACAGTAAATAAATTTAATGTGTATGAAATACTGGTGTGCTCTTTTCTTTCCCTCTCCTCATGACTGTTTCACAGAATTACATCTAAATGCCCAGCAAAGATTTTTTTCACAGTGTAGTATTAAGTGGCAGTAGGTATCACCACAAGCCTCTATGTGGCAGAAGCAAACAGCTGGGTGTTAATAGCAGCATATCAGCAGCTGATCTGTAATGAGAAGTTCCCTAGAGTACCCACTTCCCAGCATTGTAAATGCAGCAATTTACATGTTGCTCAATTACAGTGTTATCCCTTATTTATGCATGCAGTCTTTACATGTTTTACATCCATGACTGATGATTTAGATACAACAGTACAATAAACATATTAAGAATAACAGATGGGTGGGTAGATTAGATTAGATTATCATTGCTGTCATTGCCATCAAAGATCAACCAGATAGACTTTGATCAAACAAGAAATCCACTTCCACTTAATTAGCATATCCTCATTCTTCTGTAGTTTATTGGGAAGTCTCCTGGTGCAATTTATTGTTATTAAGATGAAACACTATGATGAAACCCTGAGAGTGCAGGCTTCATCTGCTCTTCTTTTAGTATGCTTCCTAGGACAGTCAGACAGATATCATTTTGTTCTTTTTGTTTGGTTTTGGTTTGGTTGTTTGGTTGTTTGTTTTTTGTTTGTTTGTGATTTTGTTTTGTTTTGTCCCAGATAGTCTGTCTCTGAATCAAAATCTATCAAACAACTGCTCTGTCTCAGTGATGGCTTCCATCAATACAAAATTCCCCTCACCCCCAAAAAGAATACCCTCCCAAAAACAACCAAACCACACACCAAACAGGAAAACAAACTGTAGCTTAATCTCAGACACTTAGAGATGTGAAAGACTTCCCTTGGTTCATTAGAAGAAATAATTCAAAATGTCAAGTAGTGTCTTTTACATAGAGGTTTGCATGATTATTCTAGCTAGCATGTTAAATCTTTTGGGTCCTTCAAAGTCAGTAACCTCAGTATCTATGTTTCTTGTTATGAAGTAACTGTCTTCTGCTGGTTCCCTGCTGGACCACTAACCATGTCAAAGAAGTAGATGCAGAGTTGTCTGTAAAAGCCTTGATGAAATTATATAAGGTTCTAGCACAAGGCTATGTCATACTTCCAAATCTAAATCTTGTCAACTGTTCTAAAAGTTGGCAAAAATATACAATCATTTCTCAGGACGTGTCATATTTTTTCTTCATGCAACCATATTTTTTAACTCTATGGCTACTGATATAAGCTAGGCATAGAGATTTCTTTAATAGAGATTTATGTGGTTCTGCTAATGCTTTAATCTTTGCTTCCATGGTTTCCTCTCTATCACATCTTCCTGTTAGAAACCTGTCAAACAGTCTCATTCATTTCATTCTCACATTCCCTATGATGTGCTATGATCCTATGTATGTTTAATAAATTGGTTGTATGGGAGTGAGATATCTCCTCAGAAGGGGTGGAAGAGAGCTTTCATATCAGGCAAAAGATAATTTCTGTCTGTCTCTACAGTCACAAATATATACACTCCATTTTCAACTAATACATCTAGGTAAAGTATTTGCTTCATACTAAATGATGCAGTAAATTTGCATCAAATATTCTGTGAAACTTTCCATCTTTACCCTTTCCCTTTCTGTCATAAATATTGATGTATCAACTTGTCTGAACCACAGACTTACCTTGAGCCAAAACTGTCAAGCTGCAAGAGTTCATTTAACTGAAGATTTCTGCATTAAAAGCTGTATATTTTTGATTTTTGATTTTTTGCTTTGCACTGGTTCTTTGTGTGTTATAATGAATTTAATAGTGTCTACATTTGTGTAAATATGTTTATAAGATATTTCAGAACTGTCTGCCTCTTCCTCATACTCCTATACATGAACTGTTTTTGTGTTAGAAAATACTGAGAAGGTGCAGATTTGATAATTTGAATAACGAATATATGCCAGGCTAGAAATTTAATGCTAGATCTAGTGGACTTGATCAGAGCATCAGCTGTATGCTAGTGAACTGATTAAGCAGGAGTTGCACTCATCTCTCCAGAAATCAGTAGAGAAAACAACGTGTAGAGAAAGGCTGTACTATTATGTTCAGAGCAATGTGAAACCTAGTGAAAAGTACAAGGAGCTATCAACAGAAAAAGAATCACATTTCTAATATTTTTGGAAAGGACATTCTTTTTGTTATAGCTCTAGAATATTGAAGGTGATGAGACTCTAATACAGAAATAGGCTTTTTAGATTTTCTAGGGAAGATGTAGTACCAAAACATTTTCAATATTTACATTAGCTAAGCCAGCAAGAGAACTGTACTGTAAAACTGCTCCAGGTAACTTTTGCACTATGCACACAACTCTTTCATGGGCTTAAAGAGATAGTTTTGTAACTACCATGTGTTAAAATTGCTACAAGTGAGAACTAATAAAATAAATATCAACATCAACAAAGAAAGGTAGGTTCCTGTTGATGTAACACAAAATGATATTTATTCTTTGCAAGTAAAGGTACTTCTTCAACAGTTCAGCATAATGAAGTAATTTCCTTTGCTAAATACAGAAGCTTCCCAAGGCTGCTGACTGAAGTAATACAAAGCCCCTCACTATTGCTGAAAAGCAATACATAGAATTACCAGTTTCACCTACACACTATATTGATGACCCTAGCCTAAACCATGTTACATGTTTATTCCCCTAACAAAGTCTGAATGTCAAAAACTTGATGTAATCAATCTGATTTTACTTCCTTTGAAATCCAAATACCCAGGGGTTTAAGAGAAAGTTGAGGATGAGAGCTAGAAAACCCACAGAATTAAAACCCTACTGCTTGCCAATGCTTTTTCAGTCTTGGGTATCCAATCTTCTTTCTAACCATAGCAATTGGTAAATGTGATACTGCTGGTATTTTAGTTAAGTTAATATGAGAGCCTCAGGATTTTTAAATATGAATATTCATTAGAAGCTGAGATAACCACATATGATAAACTTTGAAGCCTTACTACAATTTTATTACTGAAAACAATAAAAATGGTAGTACTACCTACCACTCAACACAATAAACTGTAACTTCTCAGGGCCTCTGCTTTTCCAAATTAATGTGTTTTTTTTTCATAGCATTTTTCATTCAGTTGTGCAAATTCTTCTTCTTCTTAGATATATCTATGGTTGTTTTTTATGATAAATATGTGAATCTACTACCGTGGAGTCATTCTTTTTGTCACTCTCTTTGCAGATAGCATTTTTTTTTCTGCCCAGAAGCAGACAATAAATGGAGGAAAAACAATGCACTAAATTCATTGTTTCTCTTTCCTCATTCCAAAATTCAAAAAAACAATGGAATAGTATTAGGCTCTGAATTCTTTTGCCTTTATTCCATATTTCAGTTACACCTTTCCTACACATAAATCCTTTTCTCCACACCAACTATATACACTTGTATGAAAATTTTAATAAATTGTATAACAACCTTCATTTCAATAACAAAAATAAATATGTTGGTGATAAGGCAGCATGCACTGTCCTACCACTTGCTAACTCAGCACAGATAAATCCAATAATAGATAAGAACCCAAACTTTATCCCATCCACAACAGCATACTACACAAATGCTCATTAAATAAATAAATAACCCCTTTAACAAATAAGCACAGAGATAAGCTCTCTTAATTCCAAAAATCCTTTACTGGAGTTATTGGAATATAATATATGTTGCATGAAGATAAAGCACTTAATTCACTGTCTCCCTGAACTTCTGTTTTTCGAGTAAATCCATAAACAAAATAAAGGCTTGGTTTCAAACATGAGACTTGTAGGTTTTGCAGGGAATATACTCTACTAATTTTGAACATAAGCTGATGAGAGCAATAAGTCTAATTGCATTGACTTTGAACACCATAAATTGGATGCTAGAACAAACAGTACTGAAGTTAAAATTCAGCAATCTGTCATGAATTTTCATAAGAGTGGTTGTGGGGGTTACATTGTTTGTTATATTATATTGTCCTGAATTGTAGGGAGTATTACATAAATTTCTTTAGTTGTACCTTTCTCATCCCCATTCTGTACTGGATTTATATGCTTTCACTTTACAAAACTGTTACCAGTTAAATGCCCCTACCCTTATTTGCTAGTTGCAGTCCAGAAGGGTCCAAAATGTTTTGAATTTTTATATATATTTTTTGAGATTAAAAAAAAAAAAAAAAAAAAAAGGACCATCTTCTTCAACATCACAACAAAAGAAGAAAATTAGTTATTATACCAGAGTATTTCTAATGCACTTTGCACCCAGCTCCTCGTGATAGTGCACTGACTATGTCAGTAGGTGAAGAATGACTCTTCAGCATGAGTAATAGCATTGGACCCAGGCCATGGTTTTGCTATCCTGAACCCCAATGTAAGTAAATGACCACAGAACACAATTAGAAGTGGCAGGATTAGGCTTTTAATATCTGTGAAGTTCTTGGAAGATAACTGTTCACCATGGCTATGTTCTACTGATTGCAAGAGTCCTATTAAAGCACAACCAGAGATTGAAAACGGTTTGAGTGTTATTGCCATTGGTCAAATACTGTCATAATGCTCAGTAGAGAAATACCTAGTGTCTTTCAAATATTAGCCTGGAAGTAAAAATAGCATTTACGTTAATTTTGTTCATTTTTACTATTTAAATATGGGCTTCTCCCAGCTCAGTATGACAGATTTGTACAGCATTTAAAATAATGATCTGTCCACAACTCCTCATGTAAAGAACTGCTTTTCCAAGTTGCAATTCTTTCCAATACTCTGTAAGCATATTCCTCTCATCCTCCCACTTTCCCAGCTGTTTCATCATCTACTTTCATCTGAAAGTAGAAGTCCATGATTACTAGCAGTAGCACTTGGACAACAAGCTGATTTAAGAGCTTGCCACCACGAAAATTAGGAGATTTTACTCATTCCATTCCTTTTCTCCTCCCTGTTCTTATTTTATGAGTATGGTGCTTGTCAGACTGCCCTAAAAGTTAATCTAGTGATAAGGAGAAGACAGGAAAGGGAGAGGGAAAAGGAAAGGGAAAGAGAAAGGGGATGGGAAAGGGAAAGTTAATGGAAAAGGTAATGGAAAAGGGAAAGGGAGAGAGAAAAGGAGAGGGAAAGGGAGAGGGAAGGGGAGAGGGAAAGGGAAATGCACTCCAAGGGCCAGAAATGAATTAGCTCATGGAGGCTTCTTATATTTTCCAAAGCTGATTTCACTGAGCTAACAGGACAGTGTGAATGGGACATGATGGGGTTACAAGGAGGTAGAGCTTGTGAAAAAAGAAGATGCAAAATCTTCATTCTTTAAGGTGGCAATTAACTAATTAAGTAATTGGAGTAATTAAGTTGTTCTCGCTGTTCTCATGAAAACACAGCTTTTGACTTCCATGACCTATTTCTATGACCTGTCACCATCCTCTTCATGTTCATAAAGAAATATCTAAATCACTCTATAACAGCAACATATTCAGCCAGACACTGAACTGCACTAAAAATATGTTTATTCCAGCTTTCTGAATATGATAAAATAAGCATATGTTATTTTTTAGAAACATACAGGCATCTAGAGATACGTTATTCTACGCTAATAATAATAATAATAATAATAATAATAATAAACTTTGGTGCTTTGATGATCCATCATTTCTGCATTTAGGACCAAAAAAAAAGAAAACAAATATCCTCCCCAATCAACACATCCATCTACATGATATGATCATGTAAGAAGCGTATTATCTACAAAATTGAGCTTATACATAGCTTCCTCAACATCTTCCTGTCTAGGTCTTGGATTCTCTGTGAAACATTCAGTTGGCTTCAATACATTCAGAACAGAACATCAACCAGAACCCATAAGCAGAAAACTGACATTTCTCCAAATTTCCAAACCTTTTTTCATTTCTCCAAACTTTCACACTCTCACTGTTGTCCGTAGCTTCATGCCCAGTGCATCATGCCAATAAGCAGAGTCAGAATCCACACGAAGCTTTGGATCAGGCCAAGGAAATAAGAGAAAAGATGAATGAATCTCTAACTCTGATTTTTTTTCTTTTTAAAATTATTTCCCTTCCCTTTGTTTTGTTTTGTAATCTCTTGACACCCAAATGTCTTCATCGTGTGTGTATCCTTTCAGTTTTAAGAATTATATAGCAAAGTGACTGCTAAAGTTAAAGAGTATGTTATAAACCTTAAACACTACTGCATGTCAGTTCATGTTAAACACAAGTGTTCAAAAATTATTTAAACAATATTGTCAAAGTTCTTAGCTGAGACATGGGCTACAGGACATATCTAAAGAATACAGGATGCTGGCAAATACAATGGAAATCTGGCACTTCTCAGTGATTACAGATTGAAGCAAAGGCTTTTAGCACACACTTTAGGACAATTAACATTGTACAGCAATAGAAATAAATATAGCTGAAACATTCAAAATATGCATTTTATACTTTATGAGGTATTTGAAAGTCATCTACACATGGTTTCTCAGCTCTTTTTCAGTGTTTGTGAAAAGATAAATAACTAATTAAATGTGCTGGTAAAGACCAGTAGCTGGCATTGTTATGTAGTGGTTAGGAAGATATGATTAAAAATCTAGATTTCAAATTTCAGCTCTTGGCTTGGTCACTGACATTTTATGATACGTCATTTGCTTTGGTTCAGATTATCTACCTCTAAACAAGTAAAATAATATATCCCAAGGCATAGTGGTTCAGAACAGATCAGGGAATTAACTAATTGACATGTGTGGCATGTTATAATCCTTGGAAGTATACAATACATGGTTAGTGTGAAATATTATTATTCTAGTGAGGGATTCCATTGACTGATGGTAGGATGCACAGCCATGGAGAGCTTTTCAAGTCAATGCCTCCCATGGGTAACTATGTGGCCACAGTGATCATTAATAACTTTAAAAAATAAAAATAAAAAAATCTCTACTTGGAGAAATAATTATGTATTTTTCTTTTGCTTGCATTCATTATGATTGAGATCTTTATTATTTCTAGAGTGGATGGCCCCAGAAATCATTGTCCTATGCTAGCACACAACAGTCAAAGCTATGGTCTAACAAGCAAAATTATCACTTAGTGTTCATCACTTAAGGGAGAAGAGAATGATTATGAAAACGTTCAAGAACTGAACTACAGTCAGGAGTAATGAGATCAAGCCAAACAGTGTAAAAAATACCAGTATAAGTCAAAATTTTGGAGGTACTCTTGATTTCTCTTTGCTTGGAACAGTGGTAGTTTCCTAATGCAGCTTTATATACAGCAAATTCTGACTATTTGAAGTTTTATGAAAGGTGGCTGTTGACACAGGCCTTTTCCAAAACCACATACTGATCTTCTGGCCAATGAAACCTGTAACACTCCAAACAAACAAGAACATAAGAACACTAAATAAGCCTTTAAAAAGAAAAAGAAAAAAGAGAAAAACCAGAAGCTTTAGCTTTGAAATGTATCTAAACTGTATCATCTACACGGTGCAATGCTGTGTAGTGTTGAAATACCACAGAGGTTTCCAAGTGCTTTGACTCTGATATAGAAATAGCTCCGGACAGATTTATTTGTGGAACAGAAACTTCTTTGAAGCCAACAACCCATAAATAGCTCTTTATTACCCACAGAAGGATTCTGGTGCTTAAACTGTCTTTAATGAGGAAGTTCAGGTATCTCCATGAGTTATTATGTGATGTTGACAGACTTCTAGACAAACCCAGTATTTGAGGTCTTATATTCTGCGTATATATCAGGGTTTATGATCCTGATACACACGTATGTAGATATTACAGCTTCTATATATCTACATATTGTGAATATGCTGTTGACTGAATTTTTACAGTGTCCCTTATTGAAATTTTAGGAATGTAAACTATTTGTTACTTTTGAAAAAGTGCTTAATATTATAGTATAATGTCTATTAATACATTCCTAATATTACCACTCAATAGCTGCTTAGTTATAATTTTCAGCATTTTGATCTCATGCTAAATGGAGCCCTTCATAACAAAGTAGATCACCTTAATAAAGGTGATCTTCACCATTACTGCTCAATGTTCAGACCATAAGTTATTCTTTCCATCATTCCTGTGTTGTGTTGTTTGAAAGTGTTCAAGGTTACCAGAAGGAAGTAATGTTTTTCTAAATTATCAGGTAATGGAATCAGGTTTGCTGTCTGCACAGGTTTTCTCTTCTTTGACCAATGGGGTATGGATTACCTTCAGCCCACTAGCTAGAGTGAGAAGATAGGAGGGACCTCCCCATCTTGCCCAGAAAAGCCTGGTAGAAAAGACACATCAGAAATGATGTGCAAAAACACAGAAGTGCGAGTACCGGAAAGGGTCTGTCTCTCCTCAGCAGGCAACTTGTGTACCAAGAGGTGCAAAATTAATCCCAATATTTTAAAAAGAGTTATCAAGATGGTATATGCTTGATTCCTTTGTATTACAGCAAGTGTGCACTACCTAAGAAAATGAGATTTGGTCTTTTCAACATACAAGAACTGCAGAGAATTTTATACTTTCATAATTATTGTATTTCTAGGAGAGAGAAAAAAAAAATGAAAACAATTTTTCCCATCACACTTTCAGTTTACCTCTTTCAGGGATACAAATCAATGTCATACATACTTGTTATGTGTTGTGAATCATTGCTGCAGTTGCTTTACTTACAGAGTTTTACTGAAATAGGAATTATTGTGCACAGAATATATCAGCAGAATTTGAGATCAGGTCCACAGACAAAGATAAGAATTTGTGGTTTTTTCTGAAAGAAACTGCTTTCCTGTCAACAATGTTTTTATGATTGTTTTGTACTGTGAGAAGAGGGAAAACAGAAAGTATTTTAAAATAAGAATATGGAAATACATTTATAAATAGGAAAAGGGGGGTGGCATTAAAACATAATCAAAAATCTATGAAGTTGGCAGGGATTTTTTCAGTGATTTCCCTGATCATTAGTTCAAGCCCCGGACAAACAAAACAGATTTAAAAACAAACAAACAAACAAAACAACAACAACAAAAAATGTAGAAATGAATTAGTGATCTAAATGACAAAACAGACTAATAATTCTAACAATGTAATGTGGACACTGTTTCTTACAGTCATGTTTATCTGTAACAGGTGTGAAATACAATTAAAAGAAAGCTTTGATCTGTAAAGAAAAACATAAAAATTAGCTCGCAACTTATTCAACTACTTGCTAAAAATATCAGAGAAGGGTTTTTAGACAATTCATCACTAGAAAATTGGTTGTCAGTGAATACAATAATCTCTTTCAACAAGAACAATATACTTATTAAAAAGTGTAAATTGCTTCTACAACACACAATTTTATCCATGTTAGTTTGAAAATACTAATCTTTCATGGGCACTTTTCTAACAATTACTAAATTAACTTTACTTAATATATTCCAGACTATAAAGATTTTTAGAATCTTAAGTGGACAAATATATATTAATTTATAGTAGACAATATTTGCTTTAAGAAGTAAAACTCACAACATGCATTAATCCTTTCTGTATGTGGTTCATGCTTTCAAAATTGCAAGAACTTTATTTAATTATTCAAAATCTACATTAAAATAATCAGCATGGCCTGTGTAATATGATAAACTCTTCCAGTGTAAATAGACTCCTATGAGGATAACAAGACTCTTCCTCAAAAGGCAGTAAGATGCAAATTTCCTCTTTCACATTTTCACCCAGCCACATGGGGTAGGAGAGGCAGAAGCTAGCACAGGTGAAGCCAGCATTTTAGGAGTGGGAGACAGTTTCCAACAGTAGCTGAAACTATCCAGAGCAGCAGGGACAATCCAGGCTCATTTTAGGATCCAACATTCCCTCCACAACTGCCACCCACAAACGGAAACTGTAGCTTGCTGTTGGCAACTGAATTTCTGCAAATTATTTTCCCTCCACTGATGCCTTACCTTGTACCACTTCCTTCTTTACCCTCTGGATTGTCTCTTCCTTCCTTAAGATGCCCTTTGTGTTACTCCCTACGGTATGCATGATTAGTAGTGATTCACAAAGCATTATTAAGATAATTCACTTTCCCCCAAGAGATAAAACTCCTGAACTAGAGGTACAGTCTTCTCACATATCTCTCTCTTTTTTTTTTTTTTAAAAAAAAAAAAAGGTAGCATTTATTTAAAAAAAAAAAAAAATCAAATTTTTTATTTTTTTTTAAATTTTATTTTATTTTTTTTTTAAAAAAAGGTAGCATTTAATTGCAACTGTGGTAGTTAAGACTGATTGTGTTTATCACCTGGGCCTGATGCTGTCCCCTGCACTGTGATTTGTAGCTGTGTACTGATTGACTGAGCTGTGAATTGTAGAGTTAATATGTATATTTTTGTACTGAAATAGCACAAAGCCTATGAACATAGAGATACATGGACCTATATGGGACTTTAATGCAGTTCTGGGATGATAGTTCATGGCATTTCTGTTCTTCCAAGAAGTCTACTATTTCTGGTGAGTGTGTCTGGTAAAACTGTACTAGCTATACCTCTACACAGTACCTATTCTTAAAACAGATCTGTGCTTCCCTGAGCAGATTAACTACTATGTATCCTTGCAATTTCTGCTCTTCTGGGTGAGAATCCTTGTACTCACTCACATAAGATAAGGTTCAGTCACTCTATTCATCACATTTTCTTGCCTTCCATATTTCGGCTTCTTTCTTTATATGTTGAATTTGAAGGTTTTAGTATTTTATTTATGCGCTTATTAACCGGCACAACAGGTGGGGATTCTAAGCACTATCAGAATAAGAATGAAAGTAAAAAGGAATATCTTGCAATCCTATACAGAAACCTTTAATTTCTTTATGATTTATATCCATTCCAAGTTGCATGTCTGGTTCCCTTAGGCACATCTGGAAATTCTTCTTTTAAAGTATTTCTGTACTGAGAAATCAAAGGAACTTGCCCAGCAAGCAGCTAAATGCATACCATGAGCAGGCTATTGATAAGAAACTGGTAATTAAATAGTATAGGTGATACAAAATGAATATATAAAGCACTTAGTGGTTCATCAGACATTCAAACTAATGTGTATCATTTGCATTAAATGCCACACTTCTAATAGGTTTAGCTTTAAGTTCCAAGCTGATTTACTGTTAATACTTATTACCAAGAGATTTACTGGTAATATTCCGATGTCTGTTTTAAATCAATGGGCTTATGTCAAAGGAAAAAAAAAAAAAAAAGGCAATTTGTCAGGGCTTTACAAGCTAGTTTAGTTTTACATGGAACTAAGCAAAGGACTGGAGTCTGGTGTTACTTCCTTTGAATTGCAAACTTCCTCTTTGGAGGAAGTACTTTTCTGTGTGATGGCTGACTTTATGCAATAATTTCAATGGAAAAGATGCTTAAGCCTCTCAGTGCTTGCTTGGCTACTTCCCAGCAGTGTTCATTCAGACACCATTGTATTCATATTCAAGCTCTTTGTGACTTAAATCTTAAATTTTGTGTTTAAGCTACAGAAATGTTTTAGACTAAGGAAATGTCTTATTGTTCCTTGTTGTCTTAATTTTTTGAAGACAAAAGACTGGAACCCTTTCTTTTGTAAATATTACTGGCATAGAAACCCTAGAGAACTGTACACTAAGATTAAATGAAAGAAGCTAACATTCTGTTTCAGGAAGGAAAGACTGTTATATGCTTAATTAGAGAACAGAAAGTAAAGAGCAATTTTGTTTCTCTTTCTCACGGTCCTGCCCAAAGATATGGAAAAGGTGGAGTCATACTTTGGTTTTGTTTTAAAGCCTATGAACAGTCAGTGTCACAACTCCATGGCAAAGTGCAAAATAGAGGTTTTGCTTCTAGCACTGGTTTTCTACAGGGTTGGACTTGAATCAGGTCCAGCTACTGCAAATACCAGGAAAGGGAGGAGTGTTGCAGGATGAATTTTCCTCCCTCAGTTCCTTGAGCTCCACAACAGACATTGGACAGAGCCTGTAGTGCCATTTTACTACTTTGCACATCCATATGGCTTTAAAAAAAAAAAAAAAAAAAAAAGGTGAGAAGGGGGACTGGATTAACTAGTTAGATGCATGGAGATCAAATCTTTCAGACAATTGCCCATTTTGTTCCTCTCTAGCACTAAAACAGAGGCCTTGAAGAGATGGTATTCGGAGGTAGTCTGTTTTCTTTCTTTTAGCAATCCTTTCTGACACCTGTCATCAGCTAAGGAACATTAGCTGCCTCCAGTGAAAGCTATGTAAAATACTGGTTAACGCGAAATATAAATCCAAACTGGAAAAGACATAAAGTAGGGTTATTAAGATGTTCAAGGGATCAAAAAGCCCTCTGAGAGAAGACTAAAAAAAAATATGTTTGTTTTGCTAAGCCAAATATAGAGACATAAAGTATGTTATGCACATTACAGTGTAATCACCGTGTAAATTAAACAACAGTGTGGGAAGCTGGGAACAAAATGACCATATGCAATTTAAAAGAAAGGTTCTAAACCTCAGAGGGAAGAGGTTTTCTTCTGAAACAACTTGACAGTAGTAGCTATGGGAACAAAAATATTCCTGCTGAATTTTAAAGGGGAGTATATGACTAAGATCATAAAAATGTTTCTGTTACTAGAAGACTGGGTTTGGCAATCCAGGAGAGTCCTTCTAAACCTCTGCCTTGTGTTCCTGTGACTCAAAGGAAAAATTGTTTCACAGAAACTGAAAGAGACCACAATGTGAACAGCAGCTCTCACCTTGCACCATTGCTGCTATGGAGGAGAAAAATAGTAGTAATGCTGGGGGATTGTTCAGCCACCGGGTCTGGCAAAGTGAGCACATTTGCTCAGATAATAACAGACACAGCTAAAGTATATCTCCCTCAACCTGTAAATCTCTGCTTGGCAGATTATAGGCTTCATGGCATTTTTGAGAGGCAACAAGCAATTCCAGTTACTTAACATTTTATCAAATGAAGAGAGACATTTCTTTAAGAGAGATACTTTTAAAGTGTTGGCTGTGTATAATTGTCCATACATCAGAGATAGCAACTTGTTATTACAGCCAATGGCACACTAATCATTTTCTGGTAGCAAGGAAAAGCAAAAGCCCTTCAAACAGACCTTTCATGAGATGACTTAATACAGCAATAAATACAGACAGAGGAAAATGCAGCAAATCAGACAATAACATTTAAATGTAATCTTATGCAAACTTGAATTCTGCTCTGCACTAAAGACCTCCCAGTAAGCATACATTCCTACTAGGTAGGAGGAAAGAGTCTTAAGCAATAATCAGGCTTATGTGAGATCCATATTCCCAGTAAAGCAGGTGATAGTTTTGTGATTATTGCAAAGCATAAGAAAACAAATGGAAGGTTCCTTCTGTAGAATTTATATATCTTACCCTCTCTCCATTCATTATTAGTTACTCTCAGCATTATGTTACTAGACAAGAAGGAAATGGTCCAAACCAACATAGATCAGCTATATGAAATATGAAATTAAAGGAGATATAATTAATCCATTTAAAAGAATGATGGACTCTTTTTTTTTTTTTTTTTTCCAAAAATATATTTCCTGAAGCATTCTGGGCATTCAGAAGTGTTTGTTTGTTTGTTTTTGCTTTTTTTCCCCCTATTTTGTTGTTTCTGTTTTGTTCTGAATAGAGATATTACAGGTTTTCAGTCCCAGGCCGAGGCAATCCCAGCTTCTAAATCAACATTTCCCTAGATTTCCCCCTCTGAACTCATTGTCCCCTTATTGTTCTCTGTTTTATGCTGATAATTCTGTTTTTAAACTTATCTTTGTCTGCATTTAATGTGCCTTCACTGCAGGGAGTACTTATCATATTTATCATACCACTAGAATCAAAGATTATAAGGGTAAATGCCTGTAAGGGACATGCTAGGATTTAAACATTGGCTGTCCTGTTATTTAATGACAAGCTTAGGAGCACTGCGTGCTGTATAGCTTAGGTCCCTTAATGATCACTGCTCTAACAATGTGAAACGGCCTCCTAAATAGGCATAAAATGTGCCCAATTGGAGGCCCTTCAACCCAAGGGGAGGCCTTCACAATTATTCAAATCAGTGCCAAAACCTAATAGATTCAGTGGAATACAAATGCATCCTTGAAATTTTTGTGAAGATTGAAACTGAAAATAAAAAATGCCTAGGGGTATGAATGAATTAAAACAGAAGAAAATATTTTCAGAAAGAACAGAAGCCTAGACTTACTCTTGTATTGGGAGGTAGCAAGGACTGCTCAGCCTAGACTTTGCCTTACAGATGAGAGCTATAAACTGGCTGAGTCTGATGATTCTGACCAGTCGAAGTGGAATAATTTTCAGTTAAGATTTTTCACCCTAATCCTAATGGGATCACTTACCCTACTACATGCTTTTACTGAAATATGGGGGGGGGGGGGAAGATTTTTTTTAATGTAACCTTTTACAAAATTATTTTTTTCTGAACAGAAAAAGAGATTAATTAAATGTTTCTGAAAGCATTTTCAGACATGATACAATCAAAGCAAGCAATTTATAGTAAGAGTGGGAACTGGGACTGAAGGATAGCCCATGGCATACTGCACAAAAAATGAAACAAAACTTCTCCAAGTTGAAATTTTCTTCACAATTCAACATAATGAAGTCCTTCAAGATTTCCTAGGCTATAGTCTACTGGGTATTGCCATCTGCCACTTGCTAAAATATTTCAATAGAAGTACTTCAGGAAACCTCTTTCAGTAAGTATTTCATTAAAATGTAACATGAGGGTACCAAGAGATATTACCAATAGGATGTTTGTTTAGTTTATTAAAAAATATAATGGGCTGCACATATAACAAATTTCAGTGATGTCTCTACATTAGGACTTTGCCATTATGCTCTCATGCTTCCAATGTCCTTCACTGAAAATAATGTAAAGTCTACTTTTAGTATGAGACATGCAGCAGTTGCTGAAATCTGATGTTCATAGGTCAGATCACCAGAAAAACATTGAGTGTCACTGACTTTGTTTGCTAAGAACACAAAACAAACCAAAATGAAATTAAAAAAAATAAAAGCATTACCAATCATACTGCATTTAAAAAGTATATATTTTTATGCCTCTGTAATATATTAAACAAAAGAAAATGTATTTGTGTTTACTCTTATTAAAGTGTTCACTTCTAAAAGTTAAAAATAAAAAAATTAAAAAAAAAAACACTATCTGAAGTTTACACAAAGAATATCTGAAATAACACATGAAAGAGAAATACCTTGCTGCTGAAAAATGAATGACAGGGACAATCGGTAACTTCTTTCACATGTGCAATAGTCTCATTGCGTTTGCTTCATTGCTGTCCTACATCACCAGTGCATGCATTTACACCTGCACAAGGGGGATGCTAGACCATAACATTGCACATGAAAGAATTTCTACAGACAGAATAGACACCTGGCAATACCAAGAAAATATCTTGGCCTTTCTCACATTGTGTACACAATTTCCATCTCCTTTTGAGTCCGAAATGATGCCAGTCCTTTGTGTTCTCTCCAATTCTCCAGCAACCAACTCCTTCCTACTCTTCCTACTTCTGATAACACCACTGTTCTTGTTGGTAAATTGTAGCTCTTAGCAGAAATCCAGTAGATTTCTAGATATCTTAAAAAAAAAAGGGGGGGGGGGCAAATGGCCAGGACCCACATTTCTGCCAACACTGGCAGCTGTACCTATCCATTCCCCAGACTCCCATTTTCCATGTGATTTTTTTTTCTATGTGATTTTCACATTCACTACTTCCCTGGGTCTTATGTCCCGCTCTCTCTTTATGTAGACACCTCCCCAGACACATTAGGAATTAATAGTGTGAACTGGAGGTGTTCCCACCTTCAGTTTTCATTCTCCTTGCAGCCTGAGCATAACTGATCAAGAAGCCGAAATGCTGATGCAGCTTATGCTTGCTTGAAAAGGGAGAAAGCAGCCAAGTGTTTCAAGTCCGTATTAGCTACTAAGAGGAAACAGAGCTACCCATCAGACAAAATTAGAAGGAACATCTAGCCATGAAGGAAAAAATGAGTAAACCAAAGACCCTTGGAAAAAAGACCTATTGTCTAGTCTCAATTCCTATAGTGAATTCCATTTCACATGAATTAAAAAATGCAAGGTCAAACATCATGGACATTACAGGCAGAGAAGAGCACATGTTACAAAATTATTTTGTGTTGTGGAGAAAAGGTGGAATTTTTCTGCTTGTGAAGTTTTGAACAAACCAAATACTGTAGATAAATATATATATATATGGGGGGGGGGGGGGCTGAATTTATACTCTTCAGAGAATGTATGGCAGCTGTGCAAAATATTTGAAATTCATTTTTTTAAATTAGATATCTAATGCATAAGTTGGGTAAAACATAACTTTATCTCCATGCATGGATCACAACTTTACTCATCCTTTCTCTTTAGCAGAGTTGCTTTTTCCTTTCTTCCAAGGTTATTTTCCTACAGAAGACAGCTTGAAGGGAGAAACCAGTTCATGGTTCCACTCCCACCAGAGACTCCTGAGAATGGCTGCTATGGGAACCACTGATAATGGTTGTTCTATCCTTATTTTTGATGCTTATGAAAGACACTCACTATCCATAAATATCCTGGCTTCCTGTCAAGAAACCATGAAATAAGGATTGTTCAACCTGTCATGAGCAATTAGGCTTTCTCCCACTGTATTACAGGAACTTCTGTTCTAAACAGTGAATTTCTGTTCTGACAGTGGATGTAGCTCTGCAGCTCTCAGGTTGCAGCGAGTGCCTGGGGCCTCCCATGAAGCTTGAGTTGACAGTCATCTCTTCTGCAGAAGGTGTATTGCTGCTGATGGATGAGTTATGTCACCAGGTCAAAGAGTTATGGGAGGAAATAAGCAGGCTGTGTAGCGTTCATGAAGATGAGCGAGAGAGAGATAGGATATTCCCAGAGACCTTACAGCTTCAGGAGTCTCACACACACACATAAACACACATTGTGATGGAGATGCAGGTGGGCTCTGTGCCATGTGAAACAGAAAGTCAAGTCTATAAATGATGAAAACTGGAATGTGTCACTCCTTGTACAAGGAGAAAGGCTTTTGTTCCTCTTGAAGAACTGGAGTCAATGAAGCTCAGGAAGTATGGACTGGACAACAGATGGTGAGGTGGACAGAGAACTGGCTGAATGGCAGGTCTCAGAGGATTGTGATCACAGAATCTAATGGGAGACTTGTAAATAGCAGTGACTCCCAGAGGTCAATACTAGGTCCAATATTGTTTAACTTATTCATCAGTGACTTGGATGAAGGGATAGAGTGCCTCCTCAGCAAGTTTGATGATGATACACAACTGGAAAGAGCGTTAGATACCCCAGAGTGTCATGCTACCATTCAGAAGAATCTCAACAAGCTGGAGAGATGGACAGAGTGGACCCACTTGAAATTCAATGAAGGTAAGTGGAGGGTCCTGCACCTTGGGAGTAATAACCCCATGTGCCAGCAGAGGCTGGGGGCTGACCTGCTGGAAAGTAGCTCTGCAGAGAAGAACCCAGGGGTCCTGGTGGACAATGGGTTGACCATGAGCTAGCAATGTGCCCTTGTGGCCAAGAAGGGCAATGGTACCCTGGGCTGAACGAGAAAGAGTATTGCTAACAGGTTGAGGGAGGTAATCCACCCACTCTACTCAACCACGGTGAGGCCTCACCCGGAGTGCTGTGTCCAGTTCTGAGGTCCCCAGTACAAGACACAGAGCTCCTACAGCCAGTCCAGCAAAGGGCTACTAGAATGATTAAGGGACTGAAGCCTCTCTCACGTGAGGAGAGGCTGAGGGAGCTGGGTCTGTTTATCCTGGAAAAGAGAAGGGTTGGGAGGGATCTGATCAATGTGTACAGGTATCTGAAGGGAGGGTGTCAAGTGAATGGGGACAGATTGTTCTCAGTGATGCCCAGCAATAGGATGAGAGGTAACAGGCACAAACTGCAGCACAGGAAGTTCTGTGTGAACATGAGGAAAAAATTCTTTACTATGAGTGTGACTGAGCACTGGATCAGGTTTCTCTGACAGGTTTTGGAGTCTCCTTCCCTGGAGATATTCAAAAGCTGTCTGGACACAATCCTGTGCTCTTGCTGACCCTGTTAGAGCAGGAAGGTTGGACCAGATGATCTCCAAAGGTCCCTTCCAACCTCAACCATTCTGTAATTCTGTGAAACCTACATCTCTTACAAAGCATATGAAAAAACGTAATGTTCTCACTAAGTTAATGTTCTATTGAAAATACCCTAAAGTGTTCCATATTAATAAATAATGTTACTGAATAAAAAAAGGCTATCTGAAATGAAGCTTGACAAAAATAAATCTATTAATATCTAGTGTGTGCAGGTAGGTGCAAGAAAAAAATGTTATATCACCTCATTTGTGATTGGCAATCAAAAGTAAGATTAAATCAAAGTGTCAAAAGTTAAAATTAACCTTCCTAAAGGAATCAGTTATGCATCCTTTATATTGTCAACATCTAAGCAGGATTCATCTCTCCTGTGTAAAAAGAAAAAGAGAAGTACAAAACCAGCAAACCACTCATTTAACAATTGCTTTTATGTAAATGTATATTAGCATATGCACTCATGCACAAGCACATACACACCCAGTGATAACAGCATCTATTCCTGCCACGTAGACAAAAATGATGTCATTATTAACCATCTGCACTTGAAGTGTATTTTCCATTCATACACAGAAGTTATTCGTACTGACAATTACAGTACAGCCTTTCTAAAAGCTTTTTAATCATTTCTAAAAGTTTATAAGAAGCCAGACATTCAAGGGAGCCATGTTTTCAACATCTGATTTCTGAAAATTCTTCCCAAACTTAAGTCTACCTTGAGAACTTAAAAGAGGTAAAGATCTATTTGGCTAAAGTATTATTATTTACACTGTTGTGTAAGTTTTATTGGAGTATCACTTTGCATAGATCTGATATGATTTTTTATTATTATTATTATTCTCTTCAGTGGTGTTAGGGAGTTTAATGAAGATTCAAGAAAAGATTACCTAAATCCTACTGAATTTTGATTGTAGCAACTTGTGACATCCTAGCACTTCTTGACATTCATCACTTTGTCTTACTATATTTCAAACCAACAGCTGTATCCAGAAAAAAAAATTATAAACTAAAGTCAGGAGAATTGTTGTAAACATAAAAGTTACACTATATTATGTCAATTTGCATGGCAAAAGGGTATACAAGCATTATCACAAAGTCAGGAATAGGGCTCGTTAAGTATTGCAAAATGTTATCTCTGAATATTAATTGATTTTTAAAATTAATCTACATAGTTTCATATCCTTTTCAAGCATGCTTCCTATTAATATTCTAGCAATGAAGTTTGCTGCAGGTTAGAAATTCTTTGTAGATCAATGTGTTTCCTATTCAAGGTCTGAATAAATAAATTGTACGAGGTGAAATATTCATGGGAAGACTTTTAGGATTCTATTATAAAAATCAGTTTATTATTCTGAACACACATAGAGAAAACCTAGATTTGGATCCTTTATTGTTACATCAATCACTCTGTAGTAATCAACCTATATAAGTGTAGTGAACAGACAGTGCTGAACAGCAAAAGCATCACTTTCAGGAAAGTTACTCATGATGCATCCACTAATTTATTTTTTTTCCCAACTGAGGAACTGCAGCCACCACACAGGCTGTCAACAAATCCTGGTGACAGTACCCAAAAGCCTACCCACCTGGATAAAGGATACCTCACTGTATGTGCCCAGCTGGAACTGATTAGATGAATTAATTAGAAGCTAGATAATAAGTTAACAATTCAGAAAGCAATGAAGAGCCCCTCAGAAGAAAGACGTTACTCTGATCTCTAAGACCATGTTGATGCTGTGGTCTGAGGAGAGGAATTGCCACGTGTAGAAACTGAGCTGTCAACCACAGTCAGGGTGAGCCTCCTGTTCGCAGGGGTCATCTGGACAGGCTGGTGTAAAGCACACCAGGGTGGCTGAGCTGTGATTTGTGCCTGGTCTGTGTTTGCAGGACAGGAGTCGTCATCCACATGCTGTATTTGTCCTGCCAAGCAGATCAAGTTTAGATTGTGTGTCAGCGACTGCACTGATTGTGCTTGAGCAGCTGCCTGCTGTGATATCCAGAAAACTGTTTCATGACAGAAGAGCAGGTGAAACACAGATAAGGTCGACAACAGCTGGACTAAGTGTCTCAGTCCACAAAAGGCTTAAGAGAACTCTTTTGTCCCTAAGTCAACAGGGACCCAAAGCCAAAATACCAGAAGAAAATCCCAGTTTGTTGCTCACAGGAGACTGGAATCAAGATTAAGGAATCAGAAGGGTCTAATCCGTCACTATAATGGATTACATGTTGCTAAACTGGCAGCGTCTCCCTACATTATTGTGGAAAATGTGTAGACTCAAACTTGCCATTTAGCACAAGGACTCAGGAAATCCAGTCTTAAAACCTTACTCAGCTGCATACTTAGCAAAGCTTTAGGTGGTTCATTTGAAGTAAAAGCACAAAACAATGCAGGTATCTGAGCTCTGCCTGTCTTCCCTTGTAGGCCCACAGTTCAGACCTTGATATCCTTAACAGACCAGCTTAACTGATGTGGACTTCATCAGACTACACCTAGGTCTTTTCAGTTTACATCTGAACTAGTCACTCTCAGAACCTCTTTTAGTCCAGCAAAATATGTTTTGGAAGTGTCTGTTTCTGTCCAGTGACTAGCATAGGATGTCTAACTAGCTAGGGCCAGTTACACTTAGTAAGCAGCTAAGTTACAGGCACCATCATCTCTTCATGCTTTTGTTGCCTACCTTAAGCAGTTTCCTGTTCAGTATGCATCTGTTGAAGGCATTACTCTTTAGTGACAAAATAAGCACAAAGACAGGCAACAAAGATGCTGAATGTAGGACTGAAATGACAAAGCAGCTTTGCATCATAAAGGCAGGTGGTTAAAACACTGCTGTTAAAATGCCCCTTTGTTTCCATACTTCTTTGTTTGTGATCTGTAAAACAGTCATGATGCACTTCTCTACCTTTCAGGAACCTTGTCAGTATAAATATTGTAAAGAAAGCAATGTCATCAAGCAACAAAAACTCAGATAGATATGGTAAGTGGAGACAGACAGATAGTAACAAGCCATTCTCTATCAATAAGTCTGTCTGCATTTCCTAAATTAAAATTAAAAGCCTTTTCAGTCTTCATTAATTTGAACAGTCTTTAAGAGGATAACAAAAAATTCTTTTTTATTTTATTTTTTTCCATTTTAGTGAGTTCAATCTAAAAAATCATTCAAGCCCAGGTCCCCAGAAGTATTTAAAGGTGTAATGCATCCTGAAGCAGACAGAGCTTCCTTTGAGGAAAAAGGTCCAAGTTATTTTTTAGACATGTTCAGCAGAAAAGTAACTTAATAATTAGCAATGTGTTACTTATCTAACTGTAATGCATTGCATTGAAAACAATAAAAAGTGTTAGCCATTTTGCAGTTAGCCATTTTTCTGGGCATGATTAGATTCACTAAATGTTTGTATTAAATGCTGCAATATATTCATATTTACCAAGCTGAAGGCACACTTTCAAGGGCTGCTGCAATATCAGTTGTCTAAATGCCTTCTCTGAAGCATGTAACAGAGATGGAGAGGCTGAGCAATTTGCCAAAGGTCACAGCATGGTCAATCCATTTTGAGCTCTTACACAAACAGACTTTTTCCAACGGCAGAACAGTGCAGTTTTCTTGTAATATACATTATTTTCCCAATTTGCCAGAAATGTGTTAGAAATCAGGATCAAGTAAACAGTTTTTGTCTAGTTTCAGAAAATGGCTAAAGGATATGTAGGCAAAATGCTACGCTGGAAATGAGTAACTGCATGGCAGTGTGGATACAGGAAGTGAAGACACTCCTGGGACCACAGAGGTCAGGCCAGTAGCTATTGCTGGGGGGAGAGAGACAAGAAGAATTTAGGAGAAGGGAGAGAGTGAACTCCCACCAAAGAAGGTCATATCTCTAACAACATGAGAGTAAGACCTCCAACTGTGTGTGTCTAATCTTAATGCACAGAATAAAAGTATACTCCTTAAGTTCTCCCGTTAAGTTTCCAGCACTCATTTCAGTAAGAGCACTTTACACCTACAGTGTTTTGAGGTGTTGTATTCCTGCCTACTTTCGGTTGCCTTGTCCATTTTATTGTCAGTTTTCTGTCCTATGGGTAATCTCATCTTCTGGCATTTATGCTTCCTTTTGAGAAGACACAAAATTCTGGAATATTCCCTCCCTCTGGAGCTGTCAAACACTGCAGAGCAGCAGACTTTAAGGGAAAAGGTAAGTGACTCTGACTCTCTCCAGAACATGATCAAACAGAGCTTGTCTAAGGAAGAAAGCAAAATGAAATCTTCCTGAGAGAAAGAAAGGCAAAATAAATTCATAAAACAAGGTACATATTTTACAAAACTTCTCAAATCATTCAGAAGTTTCTACAGTCACAAGGAGCTCTGATTCATCTGAAGAATGTTGGCAAGTTCTCCTAAATTGATTTTTTAATTTTGCACCAATTTTCACTAAGATTCTGTTAATTTTACTGCCGTACATATTTCAAAAACAAAAAAGAGCTGTTTGGGGCCTTTCCCTCTTCTATGGCTCAAAGAGAATCAGGAGTACCAGTGTTTATCAGGTTTTCTCAGAGGTTTCCTTGTCTCAACAGGGATAATACATTGACCTCACAGGTCAATTCCATTCACCTCCACAGTTTAGAAACCCTGAAGACTCAAGAAAAAGAAAAACAGAACTCTTTAATCCTGTCATATCTTACAGAAATCACAGTTTCATGTTCAGACATAACTAGGTAATTTTCTTTCAAAAGGAAGAGGTTCAGTATATCATGCTTTCCAAAATAAGTCCACTGCTTTATTCACTAGTAACTGCTCTTTTTGTTTTATCATTGGCAGTTGCAATGCCAAATGATTTTAAGAGCTATAAAGCACAGATGCATTAGAAGAAAACATAGGATGGCCTCTTCATGTGGTCCAAATGCAAAAGGTTTGCTTTGAAGTGACTTTACTTCTACAACTTCTTCAACAACAGAAATTGAAACCAGCTTGTAATGTACCCATTACACTTACCAACAATTCCTGTCCTAAATTACTTCCTTTCAATCTCAGTCAAGTCAGTTAAATTCTAACTCACAACATTAGGTCAGTTATAATGCTAACCCAAGATTTTTGCTTTCAGGAGGGTAGTTGATTCTGCAAAGCATTGGAAAGCTCTACAGAATCCATGAAGATCTTTTCTGGCTGTTGTACCTACTGCAGTAAATACCTCTTGACCTTTTTACGCATACAATAGTGAGTGGGTATGTGTTGAAAATTCTCTTTTTCTTGACTAGGGATTGAGTTAGAGGATATACAGGCCACAGTAATATTTATTGGAATATATTTTATTAAGTCAGTGTTGTAATAAGCAGATGAGTATTCACAGGGTACATCTGATTATTCCCTCCCACTGCTCTCACACATGCACTCACTGTCACATGCGTCACTCACAGCCCTGATGTTTGCTCAGTAGTGCAGGGCTGCAGTGGCATGCCAGTGGATGCAAGGTGGGTGTTCAGAAAATCTCTCACACGGTGCCTTGCTCCTCGGTGGCACGCACAGTCCTTTTGCCTCTGACTGCACAGAGCCACCACTGTCACCATGGATGTGGTCTGACCTGCACAGCTCTTTGCCAGTGCTAGCATGTGATGGTGGTTGCATACACGCTCAGGAAACTCTGGGTCTTCTTCCCTTTCTTGCAGATGTAACAGCACCACAAGTCTCCAGTACACTTTCACACATTTCCCTTCATCTCATGCTTTTCCTCTCTTTAGCCAGCTCTTTCTCACCCATAGATATAGGTAGGACCTATTCACACTTGTTCACACAGAAGGGGACTTCAAGATACATGAACGCATGCATTTTCATTCTGACTTCAGTCTACTCTCCTCCCTCTACCAGAAGGGTCCCATAAAAGAAATTGTGTCTTCTTTAGTCCCTGTTAATATATTGAAACAGACGGCAATCCTAACAGGAATTAAGTATACTTTGAAGGGGGGACTGCCAGGCTCCTTACTTTATTCTTACTCACATCCAAAAGTGTCAGAAAATAAAACACAAAATTTGGTGGCAAGCACTGTATTGTAACAGACAGAAAAATTGTCTCTTGTGTTACATTGTACTGTTTGTGATTAAGAAAAACTGAGCCCAAGCTGCAGCTGGTGTTTGACAGAGTTGCCAAAGTTCACTGTCTGGCCCATTGAAAAATAAATATTGCTGATAGGTCCCCACACAGTAATCTGAAATTATTGCCCTGAAAATTTTGGAGATGATAATGTGAAGTGAGCAAAAAATGTTTGGCTGAAACCAAAGCACAGTGGATTTTCTCAGGAGAAGAAATCAGAAAGGGGGCCACAGCTTCATTCGTTAATCTGACTGCACCAAGCCACTTGGTACAGTCACAGCCAAACTGTCTCTTCAGCCTTTTCCTTCTCTCTTCATTTCCCATCCAGGTAGATTGTGAAGTTTCACACCCAGAGAAATGGATTGGAGGATGAGCAATGAAATGAGTAATGTAATTTGGTGCTTATTGTCACAGAAGAGACAGCATGATGTTGGCTTCTTCTGCGTCGACAGCAAACAAAATTCAATTACTGTTTGGGTATGATCAATTATTGCCAAACTACCTGCCAAGTCTATTTGCTCTGTTGGCACAAAAAGAGCAATTCCTCCAGAAAGGATGTCAAGTATTCCTGTGGTAAAGAGAGAAGGCAGGAAGAGGAGAAACAGAGTGTTAAGAAGAGGTACTGAGTGACAATAAGACCATTTTAGGCCATGGTTTTGCTATGTATAGCCCCTAAAGTGTGACAAGGAACAGATCCCAGATGGAACTGAAAAGGCTATCAGCTGTGCTTCACAGGCGCTCCACAGCACCCAGATAAAAAAATGCCTTGCAGCTGGTCAGTTGAAAAATCACTGCAGTGTTCAGCGTAAAATGTCACTGATACTCTATCACTACCACTACAATTTGCATACACAACAAACTTTCTCTGAGCCTTTTCAATTAAACCAGGAAAGATAAGCCAACTGCCTGTGGAAAAAGGCATTCATGTGTACTGATGCTTTTAAGAGTCTGACTATTTCTCTATTCAGTAGCACAGGGCTACCAGTCTACTCTACTTACCTATGCAAATATATTTAATCTTTATTTGTTAAATGACATAAAGTAGCAAATATCTAGTAGGGATATGATTATATATGAATATATTTTAGTAATCTTGCAAGTGGTGATTGCCATGTAGCTCCTGCAGATTGAGAGAGTGATTTTGTTACAGGATTGATGAATAAAGAAACCAGTGAGAGTCCAGACAAAGATGGGAAAATACAGGTACTTGCCTATTTCTCAATTTGAAATCAAGGAAGGGATTTGATTCTGTAGTATTTTAAGGTAATAAGACCTGGAGAACATAGGCAAATCCATACTTTCTCAGATCATTATATGCAAATGTATTATAGTAGAAGATCCCCAATCTGAGAACTAGTTCTATTGCAGTTGATGCTCATCTGTGTTTTCTGCGTGCATACCAAGTATGAAAAATTATATGAAAATTGCAGGCATGTAATCATACTATTTTGTCTGACTTCAACCTGTGACATATAAACTTTAGAAAATATCAAGGTTTATAACTTAGAACCCAGAAAAATATTATTTATTGTACTGAAACTCTGCAGAGCATAATGCAAGAAAAAAATGAGCTGAAAGCATCATTAAGCAAGTAGTAAATAAAAAGGCAATTTAACAAGATCAATTATGTAGTAAGTGGAAGTAGACCTACTGTTCCTTTCACTTTCAGCTTCTCACCACCCCCAAAGTTGTCCTTCCTGTGTGCTTACTTCTGTCAGGCAGTTATTGGAAAGATACTAATGCTGCAAGGCCTGGAACAGGCGCTGATGCAGTGATATTAGGGTGGGTGATCTGTAAACTCCAGGTTTTCTTCTGCAAGCCAAGGACACCTTTCCCATCCTTCTGACTGCAGAAACAGGTTTGACGCGTGTGGTGTGGCCATAACAACAGGTTTTGCTTTTCTGATGTAGACTACAGTGGTTAAATGCAGGGTGTGGTGGTTTTACTCATCTGGGCAGATGAGCTCCACCACAATCACCCTCTCACTCCCCCTGCTCAAAGGGGAAGGGGGAGAAAATGCAATGAAAAGAGCTCAAGGGTTGAGATAAGGAGATCACTCAAAAATTCACTCATGGTCAAAACGGCCTCACCATAGGAAGATTAATATAATTTATTACCTATTACTAACAAGCTGGAGCAGTGAGAAACTAAAAACAAACTAAAAACACCTTCCCCCCATCCACCCTCTTCTACCTTCTCCCCCTGAGCAGTGCAGGAGAATGGGGGCTGCAGTCATCCCTCCCATGGGATGCCGTCCTTCCCGAACTGATCTGCGGGGGCTGACCACAAGCAGCAGCTCTTCAAGAACTGCTCCCACATGGCTCCATACCACGGGGTCCATCCCCCAGGAGCAAACTGCTCCAGCACGGGTCCCCCACGGGCGGCAGCTCCCCCCAGACCCCCTGCTCCTGCGTGGGCTCCTCTCCACGGGCTGCAGCTCCGGCCCGGGGCCTGCTCCTGCGGGGGCTCTCCATGGGCCGCAGCCTCCTCCAGGCCACATCCACCTGCTCCACCGGGGGCTCCTCCACGGGCTGCAGCGTGGAGATCTGCTCCGTGTGGGACCCATGGGCTGCAGGGGGACAGCCTGCTCCACCAGGGGCTCTCCACAGGCCACAGGGGAACTTGTGCTGCGGGCATGGAGCACCTCCTGCCCTCCTGCTGCACTGACCTGGGGGGCTGCAGGGCTGCTTCTCACTCCTTGCTCTCCCAGCTTCTGTTGTGCAGCAGGTTTTTTGGTTTTGTTTTTGTTTGTTTGTTTGTTTGTTTTCTTTTTCCTTTTCTTAAAAGTGCTCCCAGAAAGGCGCAAACATCACTCATTGGCTCAGCTCTGGCAAGTGGAGGGTCTATTTGGAGCCACCTGGAGCTGGCTGTGATCTGACATGGGGCAGCTGCTGGGCTCTGCTCACCCTGGCAACACCCCTGCTACCAAAACCTTGCCACTTAAACCCAATACACAGGGCTTCCCAGCAAGTACCCTCAACAGCACAAGTTGTGTGATTCTCAAACTGTATTATCTCTTTCCTTGTTTTCTTTAAAATCCTTTTTACCACCCTTGTACTTCCATTTTTCCACCCCTGATCCCAAAGATACAACCCACTGATGACTACTTTATCTCCATTGTTCCCAGTTTCAGTATGTCTGTTACTTTGGCAATCTCCACCTTACATGATACCATTACACTGATGCCATACTTACATTGATACCATTTTATTAGGAACTTCTTGCTTCTGAGGATTTTAATTCCCAAAAGATCACTGCTAGTCCCCCCAGTTATCTGTGAAGTTTGTCTCCCATAGCTCCCCAGCATACAACCTCATGGCACTACTTGTATCTTTTGTCAGGTTTTCACTGCTAATGTCATACCCATCACTTTCTTAAACTGTGTCCAGTGTTTTTCTACAATCCATTCAGTTACCTTAGCCATAGCACTAATGAATTCAAACACTAGGTATGGAATTACGTGTGAACAATACATAGTCTGTATTGTGTTGTATACGGATATTGTATAATGTATTTCTGTTTGCAGAGGATCTCAAACTCCTCTACTGTATGGAGCAGAGAACTCCAGTTTGTATTCCTGTTGTGTGTTTTATTTCCATTAAACTTCTAGTTCGGGCTTTATGGCAGCTAAAAGAAAATACAGAATAAACTATAATATAGGAGATACTGAGAATTAATTCAACTGTACTAAAGTATAACCTCATCCATTGATGCTATTACTATGGTACATGAGTTAATTGCATTTGCAAAAGGTAATAAAGAAAACAAGCTAATGCTTTAACAAAGCAATGACTTTTATGGAAATATGTTTCAGATAATCAGACTCTACTGTAGATCTTTTAACAGTGAAATAATTCAATTTCCACTGCAGTGCCTTGAAAAAGAAAATGATAATATGCAACAATGTAATGCACTTACCAAAACAGCAGGACATCCATGCTGGGCCAAACAAAATATCTGTAGATGTAGATATTTTAAAATGTAGATATTTTATATAGACTTTAGTAGTAGACAAATTATGGTTGCTTTTGCAAAGTATGAAAACAGCACAAATAAATGACAATTCCTCATTTTCAGCAATTTAAAGCTTAGGGACTTCCTGGGTCCAACCTTGTATCTTTTTTTCTGTGTATGTTTATGTCAACAGGCATTGATGGATTTTTTTTTGCCCATGAACTAACTCTTTAGGGGGTTGAATCAAATACTTTCACGATTGCAGCTTGTGCATAATATGATAATGTCATGTTTCCAAACTTCTGCAGAGACTAAAGGGATCCTGAATCAAGGGGGAAATAATATAGTAAGTTACTGCATATAGTAAGTCATTTTAAAAGACAAAGGCCTCAGAGTAATACCAATAGTAAAGGGAAATTTTTCAATTGCCTTTTCCAATTCCAAAATGTTTGTTAAATTTTTAGTTGCATAACCAATTACACACAACTTAACCTAACATTTTATGCTGCTTGCACAATGTAAAATAACTATTCATTGTCTTTATTAATTCATCATATGGTGACAGAAGGAAAAATTGGTTCATTTGAAGTTATCTTAAAAATTCCTACAGTAATAGTAGTAATTTCCTCCACCCACCCCCACCCCCCCCCAAAATATATATATATATATATCGAGCATAGTCACTAAATGAAAGATCTTTATCCCAGAGATTATCTACATTGGAAAAGACTTCTAAGATCATCAAGTCCAACCATTAACCTAGCACTGCCAAGTCTACCACTAGGCCATGTCCCTAAGCACTACATATACACAGCTGTTAAATACCTCCAGCGATGGTGAGTCAACAACTACCCTGGGCAGCCTATTCTAATGCCTCACAACCCTTTCAGTGAAGAAACTTTTACTAATATCCAACCTAAACCTCCCATGGCACAATCTGAGGCCATTTCCTCTTGTCCTATCACTTGTTGCTGTGGAGAAGAGACCAACCCCAATCCACTGCAACCTCCTTTGAGGTAACTGTAGAGACTGATAAGGTCTTCCCTGAGCCTCCTTTTCTCCAGTTGTTTCAGTTCCCTCAGCCACTTCTCATAAAATTTGTTCTTTACACCCTTCACCAGCTTTGTTGCCCTTCTTTGGATATGCTTAAGCACCTCAATGTCCTTCTTGTAGTGAGGGGCCCAAAATGAACACAGTACTCGAGGTGTGGCCTCACCAGAGCTGAGTACAGAGGGACAAACACTTCTCTAGACCTGCTGGCTATGCTATTCTGATACAAGTCGGGATGCTGTTGGCCTTCTTGGCCACCTGAGCACACTGCTGACTCATATTCAGCCAGCTATTGACCAATAATCCCGTGTTCTTTTCAACCTGGCAGCTTTCCAGCCACTCATCCCCCAGCCTGTAGCATTGCATAGGGTTGTTGTGCCCCATATGCAGGACCCAGCATTTAGCCTTGTTGAACCTCATACAGTTGGCCTTGGCCTCCAGCCTACCCAGATCCCTCTGTAGAGCCTTCGTACCCTCAAGCAGATCAATACTCCTGCCTAATGTGGTGTTGTCTGCAAACTTACTGAGGATACACTCAATCCCCTCATCCAGATCATTGATAAAGATATTAAAGACAAGTGGCCCCAGTACTGAGCCTTGGGGGACACTACTGGTGACAATCTTCCAACTGGATTTAACTCCCTTCACCGCAACTCTTTGGGCTCAGTCACCCAGCCATTTTTTTTACCCAGTGAAGCATATGCATGTCCAAGCCATGAGCAGCCAGTTCCTCCAGGAGAATGATGTTGGAAATAGTGTCAAAGTTTTACTAAAGTCTAAGTAGGCATCATCCACAGCCTTTCCCTCATTCGCTACATAGGTCACCTTGTCACAGAAGGAGATAAATACCATAGAATAAGAAAAAAAGATTATGGGATAACATGGAAAAAGGGAACAAAATTAAGTGAAATGAACAGGAGAAGCTGAGCTCCTCCATGATGACAGAGTTATAATGTCATGGCTTGTGGGTCAAAAGTCATTACATACAGCCCCCCTCATGCATACACTTGCAGAGATACAGAGAGAGAGAGAGAGATGCTGAAATAACATTATTAAGAATACAGAGGCAAACATTCAAACATGATGGTATTTACAATGTTATAGTGAGTGTTACTTATTTACACATCTTGTTTTTTCTAAAATAGAAAAAAAATAGGAAGAAAAAAAGTGGGAGATAAATGTTTATTTGTAGGATCCTTTCCTGTTTATCACAAAATGATAACTTTGCAAATAGAGGCAGAAGCCTGTGGTGATAGGAAAGATGCCTTCACAATTAGGGCAGCCAAATAGTTCTTGTTAGACTTGTAATAGGTAAGTAGTAATTATCAGGTCCTCTATACCAGTGGTTTGACTTGAAAATTGGATTCAAAGTGCTCAGCTCTCACAACTCTGACAGAGTCAAAGGCAACCCTGCTTTGTGTAAAGAGCTCTAACAAGTCAGGTCCTATTTGGTATCTGGGATGACTTGCTTAGGGAAGAGTTTGAAGTTGTCCTGTGTGCAATAACAAAGCTGGTTAATTGAGGTCCCTGACCTTCCCTCACTGACTGTTTGAAACCTCCCCCATAACACATTTTACTACCCACTCAGTTACGCTGATTCAACTGTGCCTGTGTATTCATGCTGTGAGCCAGACCAATGAAATCATGGGTATTAAATAATAATAACACCTTTTTGGCGGACATTCAGTTTTATCTCTTTGTTTCTCACCCTGCTCATTTCCATCAGCAAGCTTACAGTTCAGCTTCACAAACTGCTGAGGGTAGGGTCGGGGGCTGGGATTGACTGACTGCACTGGGGAGGGAGGCAAACCGGTGTAATAGTTTAGCCACTAGAGAAACTGCACAGCTTAGAGACACCTCACAGCCCAGCTCTGGCAGGGCTGTTATTGACACTGAAGCCAATTAGCCCTGCTGGGCTCCAAGCAGTCAGATGTGGAGCCAGGTCAGCTACTTCTCCTTCACACCCACCAGTGCACCAGTGGTCCCGCTTCTAAGGAGACAGTTCAGAGACACCCACACCAATATCCCGCATCGCTAGCACACATAATGCAGGGTTGGCTTTCATGTTTTTCACTCTGCAAGTGAAAGGCTTTTTTTTTTTTTTTTCCCACTGTGCTAGAGCAACTGTGCTGCCAAGCCTGAGCTTTCCATGGAGTCAGCTCTGGCCGTGGGGTGCTCTGCCTGCGCCAGACAGAGCCTGCTTGGACCCATGCTGGCTCTTACACGTCTCCACAGCCATGCAATGCTTAATCTGCAACCCAGATAATCCATCCATGGAGAAGTGGGAGCTGAAACTTAGTTAATTTTTTTAAAGCATTTAGTAACACTGTAGAGATGGATTCTTTGAAAAACCCAAGAGGAAATTAATGGTTCTGTCCTCAGTGCATAATTTTTATGCTTTGCTGTAAATAATATGTCCAAACATGTTAGCAAAAACAGGATAAAGCAAAGTCGTGGGTACTTGCTTTTTTTAGTTAGCACAGTCCATCCTGTATCCTGAATGAAGCCGAGCTCCTATTTTTTTTTTAGGGAAAAAAAATATAAGATAAGATAATCAACTTTCTCATGACCTGGGAACAGATAGAAGCAAGTGAATATTTTTGCAGACAACCTTAGTTGTGGTACCCTCTAACTTTTAAGGCATCACCATGGCAACCATGATGAAGTTCCTTATATATGCTGTTTCCTGATTTTTATAAATGTATATAGACAGTCCCAGGTTCTGTCATTATGTTTGTATTTGCATAGCTAAGAGAGCAATATGAAGAAAAAATTTAAACCGTGGGAGATTATGGTCAGCCACACTAAGAAAACTGAAATGAAGAAAGAGTTTCAAAAGCAATACAGAAAACAAAACATATCTTCATTTAAAACATGCATGAAGAACATGTTAGGGTTGGTTGTGCTGGCTGAACAGAGAACAAGGGAAACAGATATGAAAAAAATGTCTAAGCATGAGGACAATTATATATGGGCTTGAATAAACTGTTTAAATTGATGAACTACAGTCAGAGTGACATGAGTCATAATGACAGATAAAGAAGATATTCACCCTGGAGAACAAGTACAAGAGAATGTTTTAAGGCAGAGATATCAGGATTTATAAATGGGTTACTTTTGATGGGGAAAAAAATGTAGACCTTTGAGACAGTAGTAACACCCAAGGAGAACGGGACAGAAAGATTGGAGAGGCTGGCAGTTTCTAAACTGGTTCACTAGAAGTTAGCTAGTGTGTCTATAAATAGTCTTTAAAATTAAAACAGCCTGATTCTGAAGGTAGTGAGCAGTGGACATTCCTACAGATTCTGACTGAACTAACCAGTATCTGGGATTTCTGCATCTAGCTAGGCCAGGGAATCAGTAAGAAAATTTTGAAGCCTTTCTCAGGTTTATATATTTTTGTTCCTAAGCTTCAGTCTTGTTTGCTTAGAGAAAATTTTCTGTGGTCTTAAGAACAGATTCTCCTATCCAATAGGCAGCCAGAACTTCTCTTTCCATTAACTCAGTACAGTATCTAAATTTATGATTTCTATGGTTATAACAAATTCATCAAGTATTGTGCCAGATGTTGAAAGTTATGGGCTAGTATTTTGAGGAGATACATTATTCTCATGCTTAAGGATCCCTTGAACCAACAAATGAAAAATATGTGGTCAGTGGTACCAGAGGACATCTTGCCAATTGTTAATGGGATTTTGTTTACAGCCCTGTGTATCCATGGCCAACAGTATGCGACTCCCTTTGTTAATAATCTGTGAAATTTTTTCTGTGATATCTGTTTTAAATCTGCTTGAAGATAATTTGATATTTTGCTTTGGGGGAAAAAAAAAAAAGAAAAAAAGAAAAGACAAGTTACTGAGTGTGAGAATATGATCAAATGGTATTCTTGTCAGAAATAATGAATATCATACTAAATACTTCAGAAAGGCCCCGTGATATATTCTGCTCCCATGTACATTCATCCTACCATCACAGGCACAAAAAGCCATCACACATGGTGAGTCAGTCTATATTTCTATGATCATAGAGAACATTTTCTACAGATATTCAATAACCTTCCAAATTACATATTTCACAGAAGTAGGTCAAATTAAGTAGAGATTGAAGACTAACATTTCTGCAAGTACCTAGCCATTCAGATTTTATCAAGATAATACCAAAGAGAAACATTCTGCATATTAAGAATGGGTTATCTTTTTGTAATAAAGATCTTAACATTGCTGTGTGTAAAGCAAAGGCCTTTTCTCTGGTGACCTCTTTTTAAGTGTCTGCTCTTGCTGCCTTCAGTTTCTGTTAACTCATGTTGTACAAGATCAGTACTACTGATCTTCTACTGATCTTCTGAGTCAGTGAAGATGTTCATCAGCTCTGCATTAAGGTGGAAGGAAAACAGTGAGAGGAATGAACTTAGAGATTCCTCTGTATGTTGAATCCTCTGCACATTTCTTCCCTGTCTCAAAAATACACTAATACTGTGCAGCTAGGCCATATCAAAGAATCTAATAGTGCATGCCTTTTGATGGCAGATTGGCATCTATTCTTTGTTTCTTACTTCTCTTAAGAGACTTGATTTTCAGGGGTTTGCTTGTTTGTTTTTTTTTTTATTTCATTTGTTTGGTTGGTTTTTATTGTTTTCTTTTTGTTGTTGTTTTGTTTGTTTATTTGTTTGTTTCTGGTGCAGGAGATCACAGGAACATATACTGCAGATTTGTATCTACCTTTAATTTACATTACATTATTCATTGACTGTTTCATTCCCCATTCACATTTTCTTGTAGAGCTAAACCAGTCCACAGTTAATAAAACCAGTTAATAGTAGATTTTGCTTGAATGCACTCACCTTGGAAAGATGATGTTCCTTGCTTCAAATAGATATCACTGCTGGTCAGACACAATCCTCATGTCAGAATAAGAATTTGGTGTCCCAGGCAGATCCAGCTGTGGCTGCTATCACTTGACTTAGACACAGGATCTACAGAGGAAGACTCCAGTATGAAAGGTTTTATTTATTTATTGTTAACTCTAAGGCATTCAGATACCTTCATGATCACTGTTTCATAAAGTAGACAGAGATGTTTAGAATCAAAAAAGCCAGCAATTTGTCTTTTGGCAGGTGTGCACTTAGCAATGAAAATAAGTTTTGATTTCAGTACAGTGATACTAAATTTAAATGGAATCGCAGTTAAATTAATTACAATTTATTACAAAAGTGATTAAAGTATTAAATTCTTGTTTTTATGTGTGCTTGCATTTATATTTTCACAGTAGTGCTTATGGGAATTTAGCTATACAACTCCTGTTACTGCACTGAAAATTTATTCCTTGGTGTATTATCCGGTAGTTTCACTAAATAAATCCTTGAGTTTTATAGGCTCCAGTATACTTTTTTTTTTTTTTTTTTTCTGCTCTGCATCCAGTTTATTTTTGGCTGCTGGGAATTAATTTATAAAAGAAACACTACATAGACGCATAGCATGCTTAGATGTTGAAAGAGTCTTTTACTGTGGATTTCATTGCTTCAGTGAGTTTTAAAAAAACATTTATTAAAAGTAGTGTTTCATTGAAGGAAAATCACAAGATACAAAGGACAGAAATCTGGCTCTCCTAAAAGCTTAAGCAATACACTTTGTTAAGATCCCCTGGTGCTCTCTCCCAGGCTTATCACTGATCTGATAAAGTGGTGAGGATCCATCAGATCCCCAGAGGAACTGGTCTGGAGCAGCATGTGTGTGCATGCACACAGGGAATATAATTTACTTTATTGCTGGGTGGTGGGCAGCATCCCTACTAAGTCTGTGTGTGGCCCACATCCCACAGGCAAGCCTTCATACGTTCTGTGAGAGCTGGCTGTAAAGTTTCAGGCACAGTCCTTGGATATTACGGCCTCATGTGGACTGTCTGGTGTTTATTCAAAAAAAAAATAAATTAATTAAAATTATACTCAAGAACTCCATTTAATTAGATATGGAATTGAATAAAATCATCAACACAGCAGCCTCCACAGTATTTGTTTTGTAATAAATTCCATTTGTTTTATTCTATTCTTCTCATTTTCAGCTTCAGTATAGTACTGAATGCCTTTTGTTGGGTCTCACTTGTGACCTAACTCATTTAATTTCCTGAATAAGCTACCAAATGAGACACCTCAGGCAGCTCAGAGCTATTTTTACCAGCCTGTCTAGAGATGCACACACACAGAGCACTTCACCAGTTACCTTTCAGTGGCAATTTCAGAGAGTTTTTTGTATCCATAAAGGCCATGTGTGTGACTCAATTTTAAAAAGATTTCTGAGCACTGATCTTGTTATGACCATCAAGATGCAGGCAAGCATCTGTTGTAACTACACTTTAAACTGGCTCTGCTTCCTTTGTAACTCTCACCAGTTTTTTTTTCTCGTGGCATCTCTTTGGATCTCTGGGAAGGGACTCTGCTGCCAGGAGTAACAATGCTGTGACTAATATGCTCCTGATAGTGGGGAGGATCTCCCCTGTGGTGAGGGAGCTTGTAGCCACCTTTAGCCTTTCACTTTTTCTCCCTTGCCTACACATCTGCCAGCAAGTTCCCCTCACACTGCATCCCCACGCTGAACAAAGCAGGGAAGCAGTCAGGCCAGGCCTGCATTTGCTTGTGGCCTTTTCTCTCTCTTGTCTGTGCTCTGAACTCTCAGCCACCTCGATGTATTTCAACACTAGAAGTCTCATTTACATGCATGTTTCACAGCAGCTCAGCATCACCCTTGCATTTTTCCAATTTCCAGGGCTGAAATATGTGTTTGCTTCGGGAGTGGAGAGCAAGCATTTCCAACGAGGTTATCGTTCTCCACATAGGTCCTGGTGTTCCTTGTTAGAGACAGGCAGACACTAATGCACTCTCTGGTTCCCTGTCTCACACAAATACATGTCTCTTGGTACTGTCACATGCCATTAGAAGCAGTGAATTGTCTTCACAGTTCTCTTGAAAATATATTTCCACTAATTTGTTTTAATTAGTTATCTAGCATATTTTTACAGATTTTCTCATTCAAGGCTTACCTGTATGTGGAAGTCCTGTCCTGTGTTATCATTCCTGACTGTTTTATAATAAATGGACAGCATATTACCAAATTCATCCTTCAGGACAGTGTCTCCATTTTCTTTAAATCCTACTCAGTGCAGCCTGGATAATAAAATCAGCTTATATTGCTATACAGTGCATAACTACAACATTTATTAATCCCAAATATTAATTTTACTCTTATAACACTAGATATCAGATATCAGCATCCTAAGTAATTACACCTGAATTTTTAAACTATTATTTTTCCAGACAACATAATTATTCACAGGTTATTACATAGCACAGAGGATTTGTCTTTGTCAAATACATTTTTTATTTGCTAGCTTTAACCACTGTCAGTAGATCTGATTGCTACCATGCAGAAGAATAGAAAAAAGTGGATAAGTGAATGAATTTCCTTTTCATCCTGAGCTTGAAAATTCTTCAGGCAAAGCTATTCAAAATACAGATAAATTAAAACATAATTTGCTCTTTTCTTCCACTTCAGAAATGAATGCCTGTGTTCTTTGTTTAGCCCCTATTATTCATGTAATGGCAAGTGCTAGGTCACTGCATACAGGCAGCTGATATTCAGCAACTGATCTTAGTGGGGCTTAATTGGTTGTCTGTGAAAATTGTATGTTTCTTGAATAAAGAACAAAATACATTCCAACCAGCAAATCCTTGTCTTCCAGAAAAGCAGCTATGAGGGTGAATTTCAACAAACACAGTGATCAGTCGTGTTGTTTCTAAATTAATTTTTCTTTAGCTATAACTCAATTTTTAATAAAATTTATGGAAATAGCTGCCATGGACCTCAGGGATGAATGCATACAGTCTCTATTCCTTTACTTGGAACTCGTGTGTCAGATTATTTTTTCAGGTGTTTAGATTCTCTACTATAATATGATCTCTTGAAAACTCCAGTGTAAAGCTGGTATGACAAAACAAAACCAAAAATGTCTATACAAAGCACAGGGGTAATTTAATTGCAAAAAGCCAGCATAAGCGTATTTATCTTTCCTGACTCCATATTCTGGAATGCCTCTGGAAGCCATAGTATCTCCATAGGGTAGACTTTTTTTGCTGGCAGGGCAGCACAGGTATAATTAATTTCTCCACATTCTTTTTTGCTTGTTCGTTTGTTTTTGATTTTTGTTTTCGTCCAAACCAAACATTAGACATTATAACCAAACATTAGACATTTTAACCAACTTTATTTTATAAATGTCTCATCATTATAGCTAAATTGAATCCTTCATTTTGGTTGAAGTACATTTCTTGTTACCTCTTCTGTTGAGAACTGCAGGTCCTCACCCTGTATATCATCAGCAGCAAAAACCATTCTCTCATTCTATATCCAGGATTTCCTTAAGACCTGGAGCCTGAGTGACAGATCTAAGAGACAGCCTGTCCTATCCATTTGCAAAGATAAAACCCTTACATTCTGATTGGATTTTTTATTCTATATAAGACAGATCTCCCTACTAATAACCATAGAGATGCTGCTACAAAGATTTTGCTTCTACTCTGTCAAATATTAACCATTACACATCTCTTCATCTATTTTCCCTCTCTGTTCTCCTTTTGTACTGTTTTAAATATCTCTCTCTCCACTGTCACTAGTCTGCATCCAGTCTTGCCTGTAATTTTTTCCTTCACTGGACCACAGTCGCATTCATGTCATACACCTGGCAAATTTTCAAGAGAACATCTCTGTGTTTATCTCGATGCTCCCCTTTGTCGCTTGAGAGGAGTTACATGTACAAAACTGTATTTGTCTTTGCCCTCTTTTAGTAAACCTTATTTATTTATTTGTTTGTTTATTTATTTATTTATTTATTTTTAATCCAATTGTCTGAAAAAAAAAAAAGAGAAAAAAAAAACAGCAAAAGTCAAGCAACAGATATGGTAGCAAGACCGGTTGTAGTACTGATTTGCATGGTCTTATTCGGGTGCTTGTAGCTATCTGATGTTTCATCCTTTGCATTTAGAATACTGATTCTTTGCAGAAGAGACCTTTTGATATTTTTTTATTAGCTTCTAACAGCAGCATGCTAGCTTGTGAGCAGAACTGATGCTAATATAGATAACAACAATAACAGCATCAACAACTTGCTCTGGGAAATAATCGTGCACAGAATGCTCCTATGATTGAAGAACTGCAAAAATAAACTTTTTTCTCTCTTTTCCTTTACAGTTAACTCTGACCTGTCCCCCGTTTGCACTATACATACCACAAAATTAGCTAAGGTGTTGGTTCAGCACTTACATATTGGTTACAGTCACACTATGAAACCACTATGAGTTACACACATTTTTCAGGCTGTCTCATCTACATCCCACTGATGTTGTGTACAGTAATGAGACATTGCAACCAGTCACCTGTGCTGTGACTGAATGATGAGCTGGAGAGTCTGCACTACAGAGAAGTCCAGCACAAAGAATAAATAGCTCCAGCAGATCAGTAAGCCACAAGCAATAACCAATGAACTCTTCCAGTGTATGTTTGCAATTATTTCAAATGACTCTCCAAGGTAATGTGAAATGTGTTTTAAGTAGAATTTAGAAATCTAAATCCAAATGAGACATCTGTAAGAACACTGATTAACCTAAGAATGTGTAAGTGTCCATGAGTCCATGTAGAATTCATGATCTAGATACCTTGATATCTAAAGTGTCCATAAAGGTTTAATCATATATAGTTTGGATCTACAGTGTCAATATTTACTGGTCAAATTTCTTTATGATCAATAACAAAGAATACATAGGGTACAGTTCACTTAAACTGTTTTAGGCATTAACATTAGGATGAGATCTATTATGTAATAGCAGAATTCACTTCACTGACCATCCACTGTATGCTTACATGTTTGCTCCAATGACTCAGACTCCTATACGTCCACATTTTTATTAGGAAACTTAATTTGATGCCTGTTGCATGTGCCCTAATTCACCTTCTTGGAGTGGTTCAGCAGTTTTGAGTGTCTCACTTGTACTTTAGGTGGTTTTTAGTTCAGCACCAGACCTACATTCCTCAGGTGAATAATCTAGTAGGCACAGTCTGAAACCATCTATGCTACAGGGACAGCAAAAAGCAGACTGCTGAGGATAGAAATTTGTGATAGAAAATTGCGTCATGCTAATTCCAAGGCATGATTAGTGTGCACAAGTAGAGAAAACTGTTTCACATTCTGAGGTTTTGTCAAATTTAGGAAAATAATTTCCTGCTGGATTAGTACAGTGCTTCCTTACCATGATGACAGATGTGAACACCCTCTGAATCACTGCATTTGTTCTGGATAACCACATATTTCATGCTCATTTGTGACTTCCATACCCAAAGCATGGCATCAAGGAATGGTAACACTCAAGCTAATACTTGTGGATTTTGGTGCTGAAACCTCAGAACTCAATGTTTTGTGATGGGAGGGCTCATCTACTACAAACAAACTTAGTCACGATCAGGATTATGGAACAGATGAAATTATTTGAGAGAGCAGAAAAGCCCTCGTGAAACTAACATAAGGCAGTACAATTTTTGTCCTATTAGAAACAGAAAAATTTGTGATGCCATGTGCCCATATGCTTATAAATACATGTTACATCTGTGTAGAATTATCTTTATTTTGAAAGCATTTATTCAATAAGACTTTTCTCATTACGGTATGCCCACCTTCTCTATATAGATTTACATAGTTGTAGTACTGTCTCGTATAATATTTTGAAACTACAGATGCTCTAATAGCAAAAATATATTTCTGGGACACCAGAAAGTTGATACAAAGTCAGACTTAAAGGGATACATTTCATTTTTTAAAAATGATGGTGTCTCCTGTGAAAATTTCAAGAATTCCAATGTATTTGATTTTTATTTTTTGTTCATATTGGAACAATCAAGAGATAGTGGCACAGATACTGCAGCCATAAAACAAACAGCACATATCTTATTACTGGGAGTGTAGGATTTACATTCACACTTTCTGAGACAGCTTTTGCCTGAGGGAGCTCTCAATTATTGGAGCTGTATTAGCTCCAAGGATCTAAAATGAAAGCTAGAGATGGGGATAACATAAGAAATATACACTACTTCTTCCTGTACCCAATTACAGGAGTGTGGAAGTACTGGCAAGACTGTTGAAAATAAGCACTTGCTTTGCACCACTATTTAGTTTACTATGAGATTACTATATATGGGGGACAGATGCATTTCCATTTACAACTGGCTTTCATCAGCACAAAGCAATACCAACAGATTATTCTGCCTAGGAAAATATCTCCATCTTTATCACTCACCTCCTAGAATTTAGTTTTGCATTTAGAGAAGTGGGAAATAACCTGTTTATGCTCACTTTTCAAAAAATGAATCAAACATATTGGAAAATACAAAATATGTTGTTCACAGAAGTAATACAGCATATTTCATCTGCTGTTTTAGGATCCAATCTTTACCCCTAGGGAATTAGTGCTTACAGAGGGGAATCTCGAAGGTCAATTCCCTGGGATACTTCTGCTCTGAGAGTGATACTTTCTCCTGTGCAACTGAAATAAAAATTCCAGTGGGAAAAGGATGTCACACAGGAAGCCTCTTCATCATTACTCATCATAAATGTCAAAGATTCCTGTTAAGCTACAGGGGACCAGAACCCTGGGAAAAAAAAAAAAAAAAAAAGACTTTGGAATGGAGACTGGAGGCAAGGGACAAGGGCTGGACAAATCATTCAAGGCACTGCTTTCTTCACTGTTTGCAGAACACCTGTCATCCATGTGGTCAAGAAATGTGATCAACATATTATCAGATTTGGTGTGTTTTGAAATAAATGTTTACTCATTAAATTGTTCAGGAAATGTTTATGTTTGATAGTAGTCAAAGTCCAAATTTTTTGAGGTGGATATTCCATGCTGTGGAGGTTTTGTATCTTACGAAAAACATAAAATAGTAAATAATAAAATAAAATAAAATAAAATAAAATAAAATAAAATTAAATTAAATTAAAATAAAATAAAATAAAATAAAATAAAATAAAATAAAATAAAATAAAATAAAATAAAATAAAATAAAATAAAATAAAATAAAATAAAATAAAATAAAATAAAACAACAAAATACAACAAAATAAAAAGAAAGAGGAAAGGGAAAGGGGAAAGGGAAAGGGGAAAGAGAGGGAAAGGGAAAGAGAAGGGAAAGGGAAAGGGAAAGGGAAAGGGAAAGGGAAAGGGAAAGGGAAAGGGAAAGGGAAAGGGAAAGGGAAAGGGAAAGGGAAAGGGAAAGGGAAAGGGAAAGGGAAAGGGAAAGGGAAAGGGAAAGGGAAAGGGAAAGGGAAAGGGAAAGGGAAAGGGAAAGGGAAAGGGAAAGGGAAAGGGAAAGGGAAAGGGTGGGAAGGGCAGGGCAGGGCAGGGCAAGGCAAGGAAGGGCAAGGCAAGGTGAGGCAGGGCAAGGCAGGGCAAGGTGAGGAGAGGCGAGGTGAGGTGAGGAGAGGAAAGGGGAAAGGAAAAATGTAACAGGCAAGAAGAAATAAAAAAACGAGACTGAAGAAGCAGAATATTGACTGTAAAGGTGCAATGATTTGAGAGGAAATGAAAATTAATAACTAGCTAGATATTCCTCATTATAGCAAACTTGCAGGTGTCTTCCATCTACTATAAAATTCCTGAGAATAATGTCTAGTGATAGCAGGTACTCATTGAGTTGCCCCACCACATAAGATTATCAGACTGAAACAGACAAACTTCTGACTGGCACAGGAAAATGGCTAATAAAGGAAGAATGTCATTAATCACAAGCAAAATACTCTTCATCAAGGTGATTTTCTAAATCATTCATTTTAGTGAAAGTACTGAAGACTTTAGATTGAAAGCCTGTCAAGGGACAGTCTTGTAAGATCTGTGAATCTCATGAAAAGGTTGTCTACAAAAAGTATGGAGGGGGAAAGGGAGAGATGAAGGAGAGTTAACTAGATTTGTGCCTTCTTTCATTTCTGTGGGATACTCAATAAATCTTCATGTTTATTAATTTCATCAGAATGGTCTGCATTAAGTAATTCAGTCTTCTCTCTTTTTATCAGAGGAGATGTTGATGCTCATGTCTCTGATCCTTGCCATTTGTTGTCACAACCAGAACATCTATTTTCTGACTGGATTTTTCACTTTTTGTTTAAATCACTTAATACTTGGATATATATTGTCTCTGGCATGGAGGTGGTCTGGGTGGTCCCTGTCATTAGTTTTCAACTGAAAGAAACAAATGAAGTAGAGCAATGTAATAGGCTCCCTGACAGCTACAATCTTATTTCAGCAGCTCATATCCTTTGCATTTTACTCACAGGGTCCTACTTGAATTCGTTAGTGAACAGTCATGCATTCAAGTACAGTTTGTTGTCTAAGGCATATAATTTCTTTAAGCTCCTACTGAGATCATTTTCTATTTTGGTAGACCACAGAGGGTATAACCTCCGGATAGGAAGCTTGCCTTAGGAATGACATTGCGCTTATACCTACAGGAAACAAACTTTTCTCTAAATTAATTGCAGGGTTATAGTCCCAGTTTTAGTTACAAAATCTTGACCATTAATGCTTAAAAATAACTATTTTCTATGCACCTTCTCACTGTATGCAAAGATTCAGCCACAGAATAATCATGTCCTTCAACAATCATTTTCAAGAAAACTCAGCAACAACAGACAAGAAACATTTGAAGAATTTTATTGTATTAAAAAGACTGAATTTAGTTCAGACTAGAAAGACCTGGGTGATACACAGACTCAGATGTTTAACATCCTGAATCCTACAGTAAATTTAACATTTTATATGTACCTGGGATGTATATGAATGTGAGCCTCTTGGGTCATTCAGTCCAGTAGTGTACTACTGCAGACAATTATGTCATGACATATACTATAGTAATCTAAATGCAGCATGACATTTTTGCATCCTTTAGGGATGCAAATTCCAGGGGTTATTCTAGATTTGCCCATTAGGAAGTTATCCTGGAATGGTAAGTTGTAGATTCTCTGTCCTCTGCTCAGAGGTCACTCAAAACTGATTCACTGATGCCCCACAACTAACCCCTCTTCTACTAAATGAAAAGCTAGCTCACTTTGTTTCGATTCTGCCAAGGGAGTGAGCCTACATATGTTCATGGACTGTGAGTAAGTTAGTGAATGAGTGAGTGAGTGAGTGACCCCTTGTATACATGGGGTGATAAAAGCCAAGTTACCTTCTGTGGAAGGAGAGCAAGTTAGCTCACATTTACCACATTTATAGGAGTGGCTTGTTAGCACACTAAAGATATCCATGCTTTTATAACTCATTAACTGAGGATGATTCAAAGTCGCTTATCTTGAATTTATTTAAAATATTTTTACTAATCTGAATTTTGAATTTCTAGACTTGTTTCAGATTTGGGTCCTTTTCAGTTGGGTTAAGCACAATGGAATCATCGAATCATAGAATATCCTGAGTTGTAAGGGAGACAGGAAGGATGATTAAGTCCAACTTCTGACTCCATGCAGAGCAAACTAAGAGTTAAACCATATATCTAAGAGCATTGTCCAAACACTTTTTTGAATGCTGAAAGGATTGGAACCATGACCACTTCCCTGGGAACCTTGTTCCAGTGCTTGGCCGCCCTTTCAATGAAGAACTTTTTCCTAATATCCAATTTGAACTACCCCTGACAAAGTTTTAAGCCATTTCGTTGCATCCTAGCACCAGTAACCAGAGATCAGCACCTGTCTCTCCACTCCACATCATGAAGAAGCTGTAGACAGCAATGAGGTCAACCCCCAGTCTCCTCTAATCTGAATAAACCAAGTATCCACTGCTGTTCCTCATAAGTCATGCCCTCTAGTCCTTTCACCATCTTTGTTGCCCTGCTTTGGACATATTCAATATTTTTATATTCTTATATTGTGGGTCCCATCGCTGCACATAGATCTCAAGATAAGAATTCAGTGCTGAGTATAGCAGGACAATCACTTATTTCAATCAGTTAGCTAAACTGTGCTTAATGCACCCCATGTATGGCTGGCTGTTTTGATCCCCATGGTACATTGTTGACTCAGATTAAGTTTAGGATCAGCAATCTGGTATCTCCCTTAAAGTGGTGGTTTGTGTTCCTTTATAGGGAAGTTTTTTCAGAAACCAGCTCTCTGATGGTTAGACATTTGTTTTCAAATTTCCACTTAAATTTATTCACGATGAGTTATCCTTGTTTGTTCTTGGGCTAACATTTCCCTTCATCTTAAGTAATGTTTATTCCCCGGTGCACTTACAGATAGTAGTCTTGTCCTTTCACAGCTTCTGTTTTACTAAACAAGATGAAACTCATTTAGTCTCCCCTTGTGTACTAGATTTCCTTCTCTGATACAGCTAGTAGCCATTCTTTGCATCTGCATTCCAAATTCATGTGCCTTGGACATGTGTACAAAGTGTACATTATTCCTGGTGAAAGTTCAATATGGTCTTTTAAGAAGGAATTATGAGCCCTATACGTGGTAGAATGTCCTTCCTAAAGCAACTTCAGATAAACTGTTTCAGAACCACACTATTAGTAGTTCATAAATGCCTTGTGACTTTTTAATATACCTAGGTGATTGTCTCCCTCTGTTGCTTCTGCTGACTGATCTCACAGCTAAATGCAAAAAGTCATAGTTTTAATTTTTCTTGATGAATTTCAATTAATTTCTACTAGCTCAAGAGTATCTAACTTTTCTTGTACAATAATCCACTCCTTCTATATTGACAGTGTCCTTGAATTTGTCATTGTCAAATGTCAGTAATGCAAAGCAGTTTTGACGTCAATATTTTGAGCTGAGAAGTGAACTACTCACATCTCCTCACTTTATGCCCTCTTTTCATCACAACCCACTATTTTCTTGTCTTTAACTAGTTTCATATTCATTCAGCAATTTTTCTACCGATCACCATAATCTCATATTTAACTGCTTTCCTACAACACTGTATGAACAATTTTTTTCTTCTTTTTTTTTTTTTTTTAATATATCTTACAAGAACAGGTACTGCATTAAAAAAAAAGAAAAAGAAAAAAAAAAAAAGATTTGCTTGGCACTCCTACCCTGGAAATCTAATTCCTTTTATCCTATTTTCTGTTCATGCAGGTGCTTCAGTAAATTCATACTTCAATTCCTCCTGTTCTGTAGCACAGCACACTATGAAATCAAACTAATGGGGCCATCATGGGCATATCTGGTGATAACAAGATTTATTATTATTATTATTGAAGACATATTTTCCTTTTTTTTTTCCTTTTTATAAGTGATAAGAAACTGAATTTGGTCTTCCTTAGCTTTGCAGGAATACCATACTAAATATCTCAAAAATGTTTAGGCTCATTTCCTACCTGAAGAGGCTCCACTGTTGCCATTTTAACAAAGATTTTGTGTCAGACAAGCGTGTGTAAAGTACTAGAACTAAACAGATGTTAACTAAACTCCAAACAGTTTAGTCAATATGACTTTTACTTTCTCAGTCATGCAAGACTCTTCTGTCTTGTGATTATCAAGATAACTCCAAGACTTACAAGATCTGAATATATAAAAAGAAGATAACCAATAAAATTGACTTCATTTGGCAAAAAAAAAAGAAATTATATTGCACCAAAAAAATATATATATATCACCAGGTGTAATACATTTGAATGGCAAATTATGGGATAATATTACATATTAACAAAAAATACACTCCATCATAAATGCCATACATGATCAGGCAACACTGAAAAATTGCATCCTAATAATCCAAGATTTGTTAGATCTTTTAAACTATGAAGAGGCATTCAGGTTAACAAGTATACTTTAAGTTCATTATTTACAGTGAGGTTTATAATTGAAAAGAACTTTGATGGCCTGACTTCTTATCTAACAGATACCAGATTTTGTCTATGATCTAATTCCATTGTTATATTTGGTTTACTTGGTTTCCACACTCACACACACAGTCAAAATCAAACTCATACACGTCCCCGTCATCAGTGTTTTTAAGGATAAAATGAAATCACAAGTCAAGCAATCACTCCATGAAAAGAAAGATGTAGAAGAGCCTGGGGAAAAAAAAAATGAGAGAATCTGAGTTTTATTTTTTAATTGGCTGGTCATCTTAAACATGAACTTAGTGTCTATGATGAAAGGTGTAGTAAGATTACTATTACACACAGAAGAGGTGATTTTAGAGAGTTTTGAAAGAATAGGCTGAGTTTATGCTGTGCTACAATTCATAGAAATAAAGTCACTATTTGCCTGGTATAGAAAAGCGTCTAATGGAGTAACTGCCACCAGACCATCATTTATTTTGTCATCTGAACCACACAGACTATGTCAAGATACAATGGCCCTATCATCCTCTTCATTTAATTTGGTTTACATCAAGACAATAAAGCAAAAATTCCCAGTGCTAACTTGCTCAGCACAGTCCATTCAGCTATATGTGGAGGCTGCTTGTTGCCTGTACATAGCTACTTTTGTATTACTGGCATAGATAATACAAATAGGAAGGATATCATAGAATTATAGAATCATGGAATCATAGAATAGTTTGGGTTGGAAGGGACCTTAAAGATCATCTGATTCTAACCCCACTGCCATGGGCAGGGACACAAAGCCCCATCCAGGCTGGCCTTGAACCCCTCCAGGGATGGGGCATCCACAGCTTCTCTGGGCAGCCTGTTACATTGCCTCACCACCCTCTGAGTGAAGAATTTCCTCCTAAGATCTAATCTAAATCTCCTCTCTTTTAGTTTAAAGCCATTACCCTTTGTCCTATCACCACACTCCCTGACAAAGAGTCTCTCCCCAGCCTTCCTGCAGGCCCCCTTTAGGTACCAGAAGGCCACTATAAGGTCTCCCCAAAGCCTTCTCTTCTCCAGGCTGAACAACCCTGACTCTCTCAACCTGTCTTCGTAGGAGAGGTGCTCCAGCCCCAAATTTACCACAGTGATGATGTATTCCTGAGTCATGCCCAGAAAATGGAGCAATGTTTCAGTATTAGTCCTATAAATATGCCTTATAAAGTTTGGAGCAGCCATGATCCTCCTCAATTTATATTAGTGGGTTGATGTGTTTGCTCCATCCTTGCTCCATCCAAAGATCCTTGCTTCATCTTTCCATGTGGAATCACCTGGTTCCACTTTGTGTGGTGTACCCCTTGGTTATACCATGTCAGAGAAAATCTTTGGGACAGATTCATGTGTAAAACAAAAGTATATTTATGAGCTTCTCTTAGGTTATTTCCCTTTATATGAAAAAATCCACAAAACTTTGTAGGCCAAATAGAATATTTCTTATGGTTGTCAGCAGTATCTCAGTAAAAACTTATGTCAGTTAGAGGTGTCTATTATCAAAGTTCCTAGTACAGACAAATATATACTTTAATTTCTTGGAAGTTACATATCAGAAAATATTTTATAGATGAATAAAGCCATCATTCTCAAGGCATATAGAAGAGAAATGAGATAATTTTGTTTCCATCAAATAATAAGAGTATAAAAACGCATAGTAATATTTATGTCCAGAAAGGCATTTCAATATAAAAATTTTAACCATTTTGGAAAATCTATAGGCATGGAATATATGAAAGGGGAGAGAATTACACTGACTTGAACATCAAATTTAACTTTCCATTAGCTTATGTTGATGATTAAATTATGCTGATGTGAGGGTTATTGTGCCCTTGAGCCAAAGTTTAACAGTCCACTTACAGTCTAGTAATAGAGATTTTAAGAAATGATGACTCTGTCATACTGCTGGTGCTATAATAGGTATATTTGGATGGCTGTTCACATACAAATGTATTTAATTTAAATGAACATCATATCAGTCATGATCTGCAACACATCTCAGATTTTTCTGGCACTTTATCAGGTTAAATTATATATAAATTATAAATACCATGAATATCAGCAGTCAAAGCATTATTAGTATAACAACAACAGAGACAGATAGCAGAACTATTTTGTTAGTTCACTGTGACCTGTAACACCATTGCATTTTGGGATATTAATACCAGAACTTGTCTTTCCATTTTCACTTTTTAGAAATTTTTGCATCATTCTTAAAATACAGTATAATGCAGAACCACTGATCTTTATTGAGAGATGACATATCATGTCCTTCAAAACATATAGTTACTGACTGCTTAGTCTATAAGGTCCTGAAATAAGGTGCTCAATGTTAGTAATTGTAATATACTAATAATTTAATTTTAATATTAGAAGGTTTTTAAAGGTTTTTTAACACCCTAGATCTGAGACATTTCATTCAATTCACTTGGTTTGACACCATACATGCTTGTGTCCCACCCTAGTTACAGTTCCCTTAAAAATAAACTCCGAGGCAAAATAACAATGACTAAATTCAAAACTACATCCAGCAGCAGGTACATGTCTTAAAATAAAATCTATTTTCCTAAAGACATTTTCTGCTTTCTCCTGTTTCCAAAATTATTATATATATATAATATATATATAAAAGGTCCATCAACTCACAGTTTTATTAACAAAGCTGTAGATAAGTAACGATGATTCCTTGTCTAAGCTTTTGCAAAATTTGTCAGACATTAAATATGAGAAAAGTGTTTCTGCATAAGGAAAATCACAAAGTTTTCAGAGTAAGCCAAACTATTCCTTTTATTAAGTGCAACATTTGCTATGATCTGCCAGCACATCAGGGAAAATAGGGTTAATGTCATATTCTAAGTGTGCTGAATAGCAAAGGATATATGTGGAAATATATTATTTTTAGGTTTCTAATCTGCACACCTCCTTGATCTGAGAATAAATAAATATATGGAAGAACAGCTATGGATCCCAAAGCTCTTCAATTAATTAAAACATCACTAAGAGCATTAAAGCAACATGTTAGCTCATCTCAATATTCTCCCTCTGCCAGTGACTAGATGAGAATTCCTGGAGTACATGAAACACAACCTGTACAAAGTGATCATTTCTAGAAAAAAAGTAATTTAGTACCTTCAGCCAGAGGTTGTGGTTGAACCATAATGTTAAATGTTCTCCAATGGAGCTCTACTTTATGAATTTCTTTTTGAACCCATTTATACTTTGACCTCCTTGAAACCTGTGGCAATGAGATCCACAGTTTAATAATGGTGAAATAGTGACAAATTGTTCCCAGTTTACCTTCTACACACAATATATGCTCTTATAAACTTCCATTGTCTTTCCCTTCGGCTCTTTCTTTCCAATCTGAAGTCTCCTAAACTACTTTGTCTTTCTTTACACTTAAGCTTTTACAGCACTTTGTGGCAATGAGTTCCACAGTTTTATAAGGGAGAAAGGAAATATTTTTTCCCAGCTTTCTTTTCTTTACAGTTTAAAAATTTGTAGACCCTTTTGTTATCATGTTTTAAATTGTCTTTTCTAATCTAAAGAGTTCTGGCCTTTTCATAGGCAATTTTCCTTTTTTAATAGGAAGTTGCTTCAAATCTTTCTTAAACTTAGCTACACTTCTCTGTGCTTTTCTTAGTTCTTTTTGATAAAGGAAGACTAGAATCTGCAGAGGTTTTTAGCTTAAAGGCACACCATAGATTTTTAGTGGCATAATGATTGTTCTATTTGCCTTCCATTCTTTTTCAAATAATCCTAAACAGTCTATTTACATCTCTAACCATAGTGCTGAGCATTTCAGAGAACTATCTAATAAGATCTTTTTTTTTTTCTCTCTTTTCTTTTTCTGAGTGGTTTTAAGTAATTTAAAGCCTGTCATTATGCATACATTTTTTCCCCATGTGCATTGCTTCCCACTTATCCACACTGGATTTCATTTGCTATTTTTTCACCTAATCATTCAGTATTGTGAGACTGCCCTGTCTCTCTAGGCAACCAATTTCAGTTTCTACTATAAGAATATTGTTTCAGAGACAGGTAACAAGGGTCAGCCATGCATACCCATTTTCATATGAGAGGAGCCAGTTATTGTCTCATTTGACATCGCTCCAGAACCAATGATAAGGTGCATACATTTGTGCTCTTTAGATCTTTGTACGTACCTTTATGTCAAGAGTGATATAAAATACAGTTTGATATAAACATTTTTTTATTCAAATGATACTTTACTATCAAATATACACAATAAGTTACCAAAGCCGGGATGAGGAAGGATTTACCTCTTACTGCGGCAAAGTTTATTTGGTAGCAAAGTAGATGAAATGACATCTGATTTAACAAAAACACATTAGCATTTCCAAGGCTGTGGATTAATCCACTTCGTTGGATTAAGAGACATGACAAGCTGTCTGCCTCTTCTAGAAGGAAGACTTAGAAATGTTTTGGGGAAAGAGATTACATGTCTGGAGCCTTAGAGGATTTCAAAGGAGAGAATGGCTATAAAACCTAATATGCATCACCAAGACAGGGTATTCTCTAATAATGCAACATGACGAGAATGATAAGCAAAAACAGAAAATCCCTAACAATCATCTTGTCTGGGCAATTTATCACAAATCACCTAAATAGGAATAAAAAGAAAAAAAAAGAGAGAGAAAAAGAAAAAAGAAAAAGAAAAAGAAAAAGACAAAGAAAAAGAAAGAAAAAGAAAAAGAAAAAGAAAAAGAAAAAAAGAAAAAGAAAAAGAAAAAGAAAAAGAAAAAGAAAAAGAAAAAGAAAAAGAAAAAGAAAAAGAAAAAGAAAAAGAAAAAGAAAAAGAAAAAGAAAAAGAAAAAGAAAAAGAAAAAGAAAAAGAAAAAGAAAAAGAAAAAGAAAAAGAAAAAGAAGGAAAAAAAAGAAAAAGAAAAAGAAAAAGAAAAAAAGGAAAAGGAAAAGAAAAAGTTGTTTCTCCCCTTAACATTAAACCAAGAAACCAAGTAAGTTAAGCATAGTTTTTCTTTTATTTATTTTCCTTTTTCTTTTGTAAACTTAGCAGCTGTTTTGCCTCTTTTGCATGTTGTAAACAAAGACCTCCAGGATATTATTCCAGGTTTCCAAAGCACAAAAAAGTGTGCCTATTTTCAACCATTTAAAGTAGATAGAGGAATAGCAACTGGGGAATCAGGAGAGGGATAACTGTGTCTTGTAACTAGAGGAAACCAAGGTTTCCTTTTCCTGGGATTCTAACTGTACCTTGAAAATATTTGGAAATTTCTTCAGCTGTCCTTTATGATCGTGTATGAGAAATACTTCTGGTGGAAGAAAGCTATTTATCATTACATTTTCAGAACAAACTTCTGTTACCAGGGGAATAATACAAAGTTTCTTTATAAAATAACTTTCCTGTTTCTTCCCATATAATTGCATACTTCTCCTCTCTAAAAAAGAAATTGAGTATAAACAGATTCTATACATAGTGGTTTAGAATCATAGAAACATAGAATATCCTGAGTTGGAAGGGACCCACAAGGATCATCGAGTCCAACACCTGGCTGTACACAGGACCACCCAAAATCAGACCCTATATCTGAGAGTGTTGTCAAAACACTTATTGAACTCCAACAGGCTTGATGCTGTGACCACTTCCCTGGGGAACCTGTCCCAGTGCCCAACCACCCTACTGGTGAAGAACCTTTTCATAACACCCAGCCCTACACTCCCGATACTGCTCCAATGTTGTTCCCTTGGGTCCTATCACTGGTCACCAGAGAAAAGAGCTCAGTGCCTGCCCCTCCACTCCCTGCGTGAGGAAGCTGTAGGCCGCCATGAGGCCTACCCTCTTCTCTGGGCTGAACAATCCAAGGGAGTTCAACCGCTTCTCATATGTCTTCCCCTCTAGACCCTTTGTAGCTCTCATTCAAACACTCTCTAACAGTTTTGTGTCCTTTTTATACTGTGGTTTAGCCATTGACTCTCATTTTATCCAACACTGTAAAAATCTTCCACCTGAAAAGCTATCCTTTTCTTGTGATCCTTGCACTTTGTCTTTGTTTACTTATCTCCACCTGTGCCCTTCCAGGTTCCCTCAGTCTCTTACCATTACATCTACAAAGATATGGAGACTGCAGCTGGAGAGGGGATAGGAACACAGTTTATACTAAACATTCAGTACAAATGGTATTTGGAAATTGACTGCAGCTGGTAGGAGAATGAGGTATATCAAATTGGTTTGATATTATAGAGTGATATTTTTATATTTTAATTAACTGAGATTTGCAACTAGGAAAGAATAGGAGGGTGGATGAAAAAAGAAATAAAATAACATACCAGTTTGCAGGAAAATATGAATAAATAAGATTACTTTTCAGATTCTGTATTGTAAAGCAGGGGATTATAACAAGATGAATTTGAAGCTAACAGGAAACATAAACAAGACTCCGATTATAATATATTTGAAATGACCCTTTTATCCTGGAGTCTGCAATAGAGAGTAATCTGTCAATCAACAAAGCTAATTTTAAGAGGACATTGTAAGTATTACTATTATTTAATGTACCTTGTTTAATATCCAGGTTTTTCATCAGAACTAATATATCATGGGTCAGATTCCATTTCACTGCACATGCTGAGTAATCATTCTTTACTTACTGAGTAGTCACACTAATTTCAAGGGGACTACGTAGCAAGATGATAGCCAGTATAGGTCAGACCTGACTAAATGTTTTTATCTTTCCATCTAGCTAAGATGTTAAATTTAATACAGCAAAATAGTTATGATTATGCTCAAAAAACTGCCAGTACTCTGTTAGGATGTTTTATACAAAGACACACTGGCATATTTCAAGGTTAAATTGTGGAGATCACAGACCAAATTATTTCCATCCAAATTTAGGCATGTACAGGAGATGATTAAATGTAAAACCTGACCATCCACAGCTTCTATTTTAGTCACTGTGGGATGATTTTAAAAAGGGCTGATTCAGATCCAGTTTAGTTGTCTCTCTTTACATTTTTTTTCAGTGTGATAGTACAAATTCCCAGCTATATCAAATGATGTCTGCTAAAATCCATAGAGGCACATTCTTTCTCTTTAGTATATTAAGGTATTTTTTTGTTTTGTTTTGTTTTGTTTTGTTTTTTTTTAATAAAATTTCTCATATATCACCATTTTCAGTATCATAAGGTAATGTTAAACCTTATCCATAATATTAACAGTGAAATATTCTAATTGCCTAACTGGTTTGTTACAAGAAGTTCCACTACATTTAATTTATGTTTACAACAAATTTTCCACCTAGATATTTGAAGGAGAAAAATCCTTCAGGATGTGTTCACAATCATGACCCAAAGAAGAAGCTTAGATGACCCATTTTATTTAAGTATCTATCCTTTAATTTAATTTATCTGGGTTGAGTCATTGATCATCCCTCTGACCAAAGAAGTATTGAAAGTGACAACTTTGTTCTTTTATTTATCTGGGTTTTTCCATGCCTTCCTCTTTCCTAAAATTTTTGATTATTTTTTGTGGTTTGAATCTGAAATTCAGACATTCTTATTTCATTAGAAGATATGTTAATTATGACTCAAGTTAAAGCAAAGTTATAATGTTTTATTTGCAAGCTCCACTAGCTAGACTGTAAACACATTAAACTTTTCTTTGTAGTTTTATTGTATATGCTAAGTGCAGAGACAGAAAGTAATCTTTTTTACCAATACTGAGATATTTTATTTCAGGGACTTTTATCTGAATATTTTCTGCAGGAAAAATGTATATATATATATATAAATATATATATATATTAACAAGATTATTACTCTTTGTTTTTCAGATGATTTTGAATATTAATTTCAGGAGGTGGAAGGAATGGCAAATATAAAAAGGCATAACTGTTCATCATACTCTACCTCTATATTTTTGAAGATTCCTCCAATCTAGCAAATAAATATAGGTTTGACTGCTTAAAGCAAAATGTATTTTTTAAGAAGATATGGTCTTGATTCATTGATTCCGGAGTTTCCTAAAGCAGTGAAAAATAATATTGTTTTAATGGACTTAAATAAAGACATAAAAACATGCTGTGAATATTCACATGTATAAAAGAATTTGTGACTACAGAATAATGGTGGCAATTTTTGTTTGTTTGTTTGTGTTTTCTGGAGTGTCTGGTAGATGAAAGGCTTGACATGAGCCAGCAGTGCTTGTTTGCAGCCCAGAAGTCCAGCTGCATCCTGGGCTGCATCAACAGAGCAGTGGCCAGCAGGTCAAGGGGTGTGATTGTCCCTCTGTACTCTGCCCTTGTGTGGCCCCACCTGGAGTTCTGCATCCAGATCTGGGGCCCCCAGCACAAGAAGGATGTGGACATGTTAGAGAGGGTCCAAAGGAGGGCCACAAAGACAATCAGAAGGCTTGAGCACCTCTCCTATGAAGAAAGGCTAAAAGAGCTGGGGCTGTACAGCCTGAAGAAGAGAAGGTTCCAGGGTGATCGTATTGCAACCTTTCAATACTTAAAGTGGGCTTATAAAAAAGATGGAGAGCAACTTTTTCCTCGGGCATGTAATGGTAGAACAAGGCAGGAGGGTTTTAAACTTGAGGGGAGATTTAGATTAGGAGGAAATCCTTCACTCAGAGGGTGATGAGGCACTGGAACAGGTTGCCCCAAGAAACTGTGGATGTCCCATCCCTGGAGGTGTTCAAGACCAAGTTGGATGAGGCCCTGGGCAACCTGATCTAGCAGGTAACATCCTTGCCCATGGCAGGGGGGTTGGAACTGGATGACCTTTAAGGTCCTTCCCAACCAAAGCTGTTGTATGACTCAATGATATTTTCCAAGTTAACATTTCTTTTTCTTTTTCTTTCTTTTTTTCCCCTTTTTCTTTTTTTTTCCTTTTCCTTTTCCTTTTCCTTTTTTTTTCCTTTTCCTTTTCCTTTTCCTTTTCCTTTTCCTTTTCCTTTTCCTTTTCCTTTTCCTTTTCCTTTTCCTTTTCCTTTTCCTTTTCCTTTTCCTTTTCCTTTTCCTTTTCCTTTTCCTTTTCCTTTTCCTTTTCCTTTTCCTTTTCCTTTTCCTTTTCCTTTTCCTTTTTCCTTTTCCTTTTTCCTTTTCCTTTTCATTTTTTTCTTTTTTTCTTTTTCTTTTTCTTTTTCTTTTTCTTTTTCTTTTTCTTTTTCTTTTTCTTTTTCTTTTTCTTTTTCTTTTTCTTTTTCTTTTTCTTTTTCTTTTTCTTTTTCTTTTTCTTTTTCTTTTTCTTTTTCTTTTTCTTTTTCTTTTTCTTTTTCTTTTTCTTTTTCTTTTTCTTTTTCTTTTTCTTTTTCTTTTTCTTTTTCTTTTTCTTTTTCTTTTTCTTTTTCTTTTTCTTTTTTTTTTCTTTTTTTCTTTTTCTTTTTCTTTTTCTTTTTCTTTTTCTTTTTCTTTCTTTTTCTTTTTCTTTTTCTTTTTCTTTTTCTTTTTCTTTTTCTTTTTCTTTTTCTTTCTTTTTCTTTTTCTTTTTCTTTTTCTTTTTCTTTTTCTTTTTCTTTTTCTTTTTCTTTTTCTTTTTCTTTTTCTTTTTCTTTTTCTTTTTCTTTTTCTTTTTCTTTTTCTTTTTCTTTTTCTTTTTCTTTTTCTTTTATTTCTATTTCTATTTTTATTTTTTTTTTATTTCTATTTTTATTTTTTTTTCCCCACACTGCTGTATTTTTATCCTTTTAAACTTAAAACTCTTGCACTTACAGTCTTGCACTATATCTGTGTGCCTGGCTTGTCCATACATCAAGGTTTCTGTAGAAATCAGACATTGTGAAGTGCTAATATTTTTCTGATTGACTAGACTTGTTTGAAACTAGCTTTTGAAATGATATTTGAATCCAAAGTTCTTCCATTTCTGTAAGGTAGTATTAGTGTTTATGCCTTGATTACAAGTGTGGGATTTTCTCAATATTTCTCAGTTAATTTGTAAATTCTTTGTGGCAGAATTGTTATTCTTTGTTCTGTGCATATCTTCACCAATATTCAAATTATCATAGCCATTTGTTATGCAGGGTCACCCCAACCCCTTTTCTAATAACAGAGTGATTGCAATTGTTTTGGACACGGTGGAACATATTAATTCGAGTAGCAGCAATAACAAAAGTGTTAAAAGTATTCTTCAGTATGCTCAAATGGGGGTAAGGCATAGTGTTTTACTACTCTGTAGGGAGTTATAACAAGTGTTTTAAAGTAAAGCTGCAGTGAGCAGTTCAGCAACTATCTGAACTCCGGAGAACAATAAAGTGCTTGTAAACTCACTTGAATAAGTTCACAACCTAAAGGAAAATAGCAAAAGTGAGAAAAAAAATTGCTCTCCAATTGCTACCTAAATGTTCACAGATTATCCTTGTGTTTAGAAAACCAGTTCACCTTATCCATGTCACCTAGTGCACCTTCTAACTCTTTCACTTTAGACTCGAATGAAAACAAATGTTTGCAAACATTTGCACAACTGGAAATGTAATTTGATACATCTTGTTATAATCCCCTGAGACAATTCAGTGATAGCAATGTCCCAGTACAGTGCATAATCTGACTTTTTTTCCCCTTTTGATCATTGTGTTTCCATCTGTGTTGACATACAGGACAGATATTAGACACATACAGGAAAAAATTGTTTTGCACAGATACACAAAACTTATTAAAAAGGCAAAAAATTAATTATGGGTTAACCCCACTAGGCAGCTAAGCTCCACCCTGCTGCTCACTCACTTTCCCCTGGCAGGATGGGCAGAGAATCAAAAGGGCAAAACTGAGAAAACTCATAAGATGAAATAAAGACCATTTACTAAGTAAAAAAGAAAAACAACAACAACAATAAAAAAGAACAACAACAACAAAAAAGATGAAACATTCAAACAAACAAAACAAATAGGAACGTGTGATGTAAAAACAAACGCCCACCATCAACTGACGGATGAACAATGTCTAGCCAATCCTTGAGCAATGGAAAACCCTGGCAAGTGCACACACTCACAGCAAGTATAATTGCTGACCTTGACATTGTATGGTATGGAATATGGACACGAGCCAGTAGTGCATGTTTGCAGCCCAGAAGGCCAACTGCATCCATCAACAGAGAAGTGGCCAGCAGGTCAAGGAGAGTGATTGTCCCTCTGTACTCTGTCCTTCTGCGTTGGAACTGACCTTTAAGGTCCTTCCCAAGCAAAGCCATCCTATGATTCAGTGATATGATATGAATATCCCACACTGATCAATTTAGGTCAGCTGTCTCAGCTTCTTTCCCTCCCAGCCTGTTGTCTACCCCCAACCTACTTGTTGTGGGGAGCAGAGTGAGAAATGGCGAAAGCCTTGACTGTTTGTAAGTACTTTTCATCAATAAAAAAAAAAAAATAATAATAATAAATCAGCATTTTATCAGCACTGTTTTGGTAACAAATCTAAAACACAGCACAGTATGGGCTGCTAGGAAGAAAGTTAACATCCACACCCAGTACACTAATTTATTTGGATTTTAGCATAGACTAATTTTGCATTGAGGATCTAATCTCTTGAACAGGGTAGTTGCTCACTGTCTGGTAGCTATGGGAATCTCCATTACAAAGTTTATTGCAGGAGTATCTTTGGCTATATTGGGAGAAACTCTCTAAACTACTCTTTTGCTTATAATCTACCTGACCTTGGCCTGATATGGCTACTCCAGAACAGTAGAACAGTAGAACAGTAGAACAGTAGAACAGAACAGAACAGGACAGAACAGAACAGAATAGAATAGAATAGTGACTTTTGCAGAAGCATAGAATCAGATGGGTGAGAAGGGACTTACAGAGATTGTCTAGTTACGTCTCCCATTCATTGCAGGTCCACCTAGAGCAGGTTTCTTAAGGCCTTGTTCAATACAGTTTTGAATATCTAGATGAAGAACATACAACTTTTTTGGCTAAACAACATTTGACTTCCCTCATTATGAGTATCTTTTACTGAAGTCTAATCAGAATTTCCTGTGTTGAATCATTTGACCATTGCCCCTTTCATTATTACTTTGTACTTCTGTGATGAGTCTGTCTCGTCTTCTCTGTACCTCCTACTATGTGATCAAATGTAGCAATAAGATCACTCAATTTTTTCTTCTTAAAACTTTTTTTCTTCTCAGACTTCTTGGTGGCCCTCTGTGGAACTCACTCCTAGGTGATAAAGTTCTTCTTGTACTGAGGAGCTCAAAACTGGATGCAGTACACCAGATGCATTTGCGCAAGTGTTAGAGTGATAGGAATAATCGCTGACCTTCATCTGCTGATTACTTTCTTCCCCAGCACTGACAAATATCATTTGCTAACTCTCAACACTCCACGGTGATTTTCTACAAAGCTGTTTTCTATCCAGTCTATACACAGTTGCTTAAGAGGGTTATAACTTTCTAGGTGCAGGACTTCACAATTGTCTTTGATGAACTTTCTGAGATGTGTGCCAGACTGTTTCCCCAGCCTTTATAGCTCTCCCAGCACACAGTAGCACTGTACTAACAAATAACAATGTTATTTTCCTGCAGAAAATAACAAAATAATAGTCTAGAAACTTGCTAAAATCCCATACCATGCCCAGGCCACTAAAAAAAAATGTTAAATACCATCAAATCCAATATGAATCTCTGAGGGAGATTCTGCCAGCCATCATGACCAGACACCAGCTGAATTTAGAATCTCCTAACTCAGCATTTTGATTCCAGAAATCTAGACAGTTTTCTACCTAGATATATAGTCAACATGGTTCTAAGGATACTATGGGGTAACAGGTCAAAGATTTTGCTAAAAGAAAAGCAAACAGCATCAGCTGATCTCCTCATGTAAACAAAGCCAACAATCTCATCAAAGAAAGATGTCCAGTTCATCAGGCATGTTCTGTCCCTTTAAAGACACAAATCCATAAACCTACAAAGAAATCATCTGATTATTCTTTCAAGCTCGTTTTTGGTGTTCTCCAAAATGACAGGTAAAATCTAATGAAAAGAAAACATTAATTTATTTCAGTTTCTAGTCATTTTGTTTTATTTAATTGCCTTTTTATGCATAGGCTCCCACTATGATATTGGCAATTATGTCATTAAAAAGATGTAAGTAAATTATGATATGTGAACTATTTATTTAAAGTTTCTAATTGAAAAATATTATCATTATTTCTACTAATTATAAAACATGCAATTAGTCCTATAAAACTGATTAGTAATATGCCAAGAAAGATTAATGAGCTTCAATATCTTGCAGTATTGAAACAGATGTATATTCAGTAAACTTAGTTAAATACTTGCTACTATCTTGGAAATAGTTCATACCAAACATTAAAATGTTATCACATTCTAATGAATAAAAAGACTTTTTTTTTTTTTGTCTCTCTGCAATAACATTTCCTCATCTTTTTTAAGTATTTCATCAGCAGTATAAAGCAAATTTTTGAAGTTTTAAATTAGGATTGAAATTCAAGTTTCCACTACAACCCCCATTAAGAAGAATCTTGTAAAAAGTCATCTTGCTAAGATTTTGTGTTACACTGGAGAACTAAGTGACTTATAATTTACATTGCCTAGTGTAAGCAAAAATGCTTGTGTCTTGAAAAAAACAACCAGCCATCTAACATAGTCAGTGAACAATAATGGCTGAGATGTATTCATAGATCTTTAAAATCTGGCTTTTGATAATTAATAAGAAAAACTGTAACCCTAATATTTTCTAGCAGAAACAGATCTTTGCAGGGTAAGAATAACTCGAGAAAACTGTTTTAGGCTAGGATAGAGAAGACTCTTTCTAATGAATGATAATCCATCATTCGTCAGTTTAGTTAACGTGCACCCAAAGGTGAATAGAAGAGAATATTCTAGGGAAACTATTGGAAGGGACCTTCAAAGATCATCTAGTCCAAATACATGACCACATCAGGGCTAAACAAAAGTTAAAACATATTAATAAAGATGTTGTACATTTGCCTCTTGAACACTGACAGGCATGGGGCATCAATTATCTCTCTAGAAAGCCTGTTCTAGTGTTGCACCACCTCCATGATAAAGAATTTTATTCCTTGTATCCCCTGTTGCACCTTTGAGCTGTTCCCATGCATCCCATCACTGGTTACCAGGGAGAAGAGACCGGCACCTCTCTCTCCATTTGAGAGAGTTGATTAAGAAATTTTGAAGAGGAGCATAATGGTGATTTTGGTTATACTGAAAATGTTAAATACTATTATATAAAATAACAGACCTCTTTATTCAAGCTACTGTTTTCTGCCAACATTTTGCTACTAAACATTTCATTTCCACATACACAGATACTATTTTGACACAAACTGAAATAGATAGTTGCTGACATTTAATTGATAGTTACCTTGTCTTTAAGCAAGTGTCGGTTTTATTTGCTTAACAATAAAGATCACCTTTTCTGTTATCCATTCAACTTAAAAACAGTACAAAACTGTAACCAACATACAGTAGCCAATAACCTTCTGTGTTAATTTCCCATAATATGTTTGAATATCTGCAACTGTACTATTATTAGTAATGTCACAGACCACTATAAGTTTTCCTCATATATATATTTTTATACAAAAAATAAAAAATAATAAAAAAGTATTTGAAACTCTGAAAATAAATTTAAAAACTATTACTTTTATTTCCCATTAACATATTTTGGCATAGGTATTTGTCCAGTTTTCTTAGTTCCTAAATCACATCCAATGTAAAAATAAGTCCATTTCTTATGAGATTTCTAAAATCCTATAATTTTTTTTTTGGTTGAAAACTTTGTCATTTTCTGAAAATTAGATTTTGGTAACAGTTCACTGTAGTGTGCATATGTGCACAAATGTGCACTTTTACAATAGAGTTGTAGAATTTCTCTCATAGTAGGGAAATTTGCTGTTACTGTTCTTTTCCTCATTCATGAAAGGAAAGTCATGTGCAGCCATAGAGAATTCCATATCTTGACATACAGGACACTTGTTCTTTGATTTAGAAGTTGATTTTCATTCCACAGCTGCTACTTTTTTTTTTTTTTTTTATCTGCTTGGCTTTATAGAGCACTTTGAAAATGTGTTTCTAATTCATGTTACACAGTTTCAAGTGAAATTACTTTTCACCTACCAGCTACATGAATTTGTAGAGAGGGCTTCCTAATGTCGTAAATAAATGTACATAATTTTGGTGTTCAGATTGTTTGAAACAGGCAAAAGCTATTGCTTGCTGGCCAAAAGTTGAAGAGGTTAACATACAATGTGTTTCATTGAGGAAGCTGGTGTGCTTGCTAAAACATTTACACTAATGATGGGACCAGTTACTGAGAATTTTTTTGTACATTTGTACTTTATGAGTTTTGGATTTCTTAGTGGAATTGAACTACAAAGGCCTGAAATATATTAACAGCAGTTTCCTTTTAACCCTGCAGTGGTAATCAGTGAACACCAGAGGGGTAGGAGAGCAAGAATAAAAGAAAGAGAAACTTGGAAACAGTAAATTTCTGTTCTTACATATTGGTTCAAAGTAATGCTATACGTATGTATGGAATAACTGTTTATTAGGTAGATACAGACAAGCTCTTTTTAAAAATTTCTCACAGAGAGAGAATTAGAGTTAGGCAAAAAATATACTGAATTGTAAGTGGGGTTAGTAACACTACTTATTGGAATTGCTCAGCTTTCTGCAAGATGATCTGAATCTAACGTACAGCTTTTACCAGAGCCAAAATTGAAGACTCATGGTAAAATTTTACAAAGTGTCACGGATTTTGTTTATTTGTTTGATGTAAATTTTGATCATGAATCTGAACTTTTCAAAGAATCTGAGGAAAATATGCATTTCGAAGCTTAAAAAAAAAAAAAAAAGGAAAAAAAAAAGAAAAAAAAAAAAAAGGAAAAATCCTGATAGTTTGGAGTCATCTGTACTCCTCTTCAAAATGACTAGGTAAGGAAAAAAAAAATATCACCATATAGAAAATCAATTCAAAAGTCTACTGGTAAATTCTCAGCATGTACCTCTTTTCCCGTAGGCACTGTCTAGTTCCTTCTTGCTTTCCAGTAGCAGATTTTTCTAAGCTATGTCTTTAACTCTACTCTATTTTTACTGCCTTTGAGGAAATAGGATTGCTTAACAACTTTTAATTTGCCACTGAGGGGAATAGAAAAAGGGTAGATTTAGAATTGGAAATCTAAATTTAGATATCCCTGTTGAATTTCCTATAGAGACAACAGAGGTTTAAGCTCCCGTTATAATCAATGATGATCTAATCGATACATGTAGTAGAGTCTAGAGTTAGATTCAGTTCCTTCTGTAGTGTATACTGGAAAGAAAAAATACAGGCATGTAGTGCTATCTGAGGTGTTCTGTTCCAAGATAACTGAGGCACCCATATGATGCTGCCACTAAAGGCTCTACAGAATACCTATGCCCTTCTGGCACAGCAGCTGGCAGGCAGGTAGGCCCAATCACAATGAAACAAGACACCTGCATTTAGTCAGCTGAATCCAATTTCATTGTCTGATAGGATCTATCAATTTTCTAGAGCCTCTGTTCAGTGGCTTAAACTTAGGTTTTTCTGACAATTGAGGCACTGCAGCTATATAGAATCATAGAATTATAGAATATCCCGAGTTGGAAGGGACCCAAAATGATGATCAAGTCCAGCTCCTGGCACCACACAGGTCTACCCCAAAATTCAGACCATAGACTAACAGCACAGTCCAAATGCTTCTTAAACTCTGACAGGCTTGGTGCCATGACTACGTCCCTGGGGAGCCTGTTCCAGTGCGCGACAACCCTCTCAGTGAAGAACCTCTTCCTGACATCCAGCCTGAACCTCCCCTGTCACAGTTTGACTCCCTTCCCTTGGGTCCTATCACTGGTCACTAAAGAGAATAGATCGGCGCCTGCCCCTCCACTCCCCCTCGTGAGGAAGCTGTAGGCCACAATGAGGTCTCCCCTCAGCCTACTCTTTTCCAGGTTGAACAGGCCAAGTGACCTCAGCCTCTCCTCTCGGCCCTTCCCCATCTTTGTCGCCCTCCTCTGGACACTCTCCAACAGTTTTACATCCTTTTTGTACTGTGGTGTCCAGAACTGCACACAGTACTTGAGGTGAGGCCACACCAGTGCAGAGTAGAGCAGGACAATCGCTTCCCTTGGCCGACTAGCAATGCTGTGCTTGATGCATCCCAGGATACGGTTGGCCCTCCTGGCTGCCAGAGCACACTGCTGGCTCATATTCAGCTTGCTATCAACCACAACCCCCAGATCCCTCTCTGCGGGGTTGCTGTCCAGCGTCTTGTCACCTGTTCTGTATGTATAGCCAGGGTTGCCCCTTCCCAGGTGTAGGATCCCCCCAACCCCAAAAAATAAAAGAAAAGAAAAGAAAATGTGTTTTCTTGTTTTCAGATGGAATTGCATGATTTTCAATTTGTGCCATTACTTCTCATCTTGTCAGTGGAAACAACTGAAGAATAGTCTAGCTTCTCCTTCTTTATTCCCTCCCACCAGATATTTATGGACATTGACAAGATCCCTTCCCCCACCTTAAATCTTCTGTTCCCCATATGACAGATTAATATCATCTATGCAGTTGATTGAGTCACTAATTGTAGAATCATTAAATGTACAATGTGCACTCAGCTTCCTCAGCATCATCTTGGATGCTCTACATTTGGATGTACTACATTTGCTCCAGCAAGTGGATGTTTTTCTTATAATGGGGAAAAAATAACTGGACACAGTGTCCTGGTTTCAGCTAGGATAGAGTTAATTTTCCTCCTAGTAGCTGGTAGGGTGCTATGTTTTGGATTAGGATGAAAAGAGTGTTGATAACACACTGATATTTTAATTGTTGCAGAGCAGTGCTTACACCAAGCCAAGGACTTTTCAGCTTCTCTCTCTGTCCTGCCAGCGAGCAGGCTAGGGGTGCAGCAGGAGCTGGGAGGGAACAGACCCAGGACAGCTGACCCCAACTGGCCAAAGGGGTATTCCATACCATCTGACGTCATGCTAAACAATATAAAGGGGTGGCTGGCCGGGGTGCTGGCCGGGGTGAAGGGGCCGGCTACTCGGGGATAGACTGGGCATCGGTCAGTGGGTGGTGAGCAGTTGCATTGCGCATCACTTGTTTCGTACACATTATTAGTAGTAGTACTATTATCATTATTTTTTTTCTTTCCTTTTCTGTCCTAATAAACTCTCTCTATCTCAACCCATAAGCTTCATTTTCCTGATTCTCTCCCCCATCCCAAAGAGGGAGAACGGAGGGTGAGCGAATGGCTGTGCAGTGCTTAGCTGCCGGATGGGTTAAACCACAACACACAGCATGTGTGCCATATGGCCAGTACACAGAGATTTGATGGTTGGAATTGATGATCTTGAAGGTTTTTTCCAACCTAGATGATTCTATGATTTCAGAGAGGCATCCAAGCATGCTGATTGCCCAGAATAGGCTTGAGAACTTTCCCCATATGGTTTTCCATAAGCTTTTGAGTCATTTCTGCTAACCCATGCAAATACCTGGAATACCTTAGAGCATCTCAATAACCCAAAACTCTTATGCTTAAGCAACTGCAATCTCAGATCTCTGTTCATTATCATTGGAAGTGAAACAGCTGGAGTAGGATTCAGTTCTCAAAATATGCAGCCATGTTGGTTTCCATGAGACATCCTAACTATCTTACAGCTGTAGCTTTAGAAGTACTATATGTAGCCCATAAATCTACTGTTATATCTGCCAACACAATGCAGGTGCTCCAGTTAACACAAGATCTGCAAAATGTCTCTGTTAGCCAAATTGTGTCTCCCAGACTGTATGTAGACATCTTATTTCTATGGTCATTTTAGAGATGAAGTCATCTTCTCATAGGCATCTACACCCATCATATTCCTATGAGACATCTACATGGAGTTCACAGGAGACCTGTCCCATTATGGACCAGTAGCTAAAGACCAGGTTAAATTTTCTAGAGTACCAAAAAGGGCACTAAATTCATATCTGTGAGCAAATGAGTTTTGTCTGTAGTGATTATACCCCAGAAGGTAATTCATCTCACCTAAATTAATCACCTAGCAGCGTATGGAACTTTAATGACTATATGTCCTACATTAACCATAGAGAGACCTAAAGTCTTTTAGGTGGATCTAACTAGATGATGTGGACAGTGTGAATCCATCCTTATAAAATGGAATGCATATTTTTGGCCAGCAAATATGTCATACTACAGCTCAACTACACCACATAGGTATTCAAAATAGTTTCCCTAAAGCAAATGCAGTGCTTCTCCTACTTGTGTGTGTGGAAAACATGGTCAGAGCACAGGTATTTCTAGCTGTTTTCTAGGCAATCATTACCAAATGTACAGAAGTACCCTGAAGGTACTAGTCCCATGCTTACTGGTGTCTGTTTCAGTGATGTGGAAAGATATAAGGGTAAGTTAAAACTCTTTTTATCTACCAAAATCTTTCTCCCTCAATAATCAGAAGCAAAACATAAGCTCAGAAATTTTTTAATAGTCCATCTTTTATATTAATTAACCAAAGTTTTAGATCAGTTGTACCACTTCTCAGTCTTTCTATGACAGGGTAATAATCAGGAGTCTACTGTATACCAAATTATATATTATTTGATACCTAGAGTCATATAATAATCAATAGGCATATGTCAGCCATGGCTACTGCAAGGTTTTGTTAATTGGATTTTTTGATGCTTTGCTGTAAAACACAATAATCGATAAAAATATATAAGGAAACAATGGAGGTTTTGCCAAAAATTAGGAAATTAAGAGTAAAATAAGTAATATATAGGAAGGATGAATTATTTGAATTTTTCATACATATACACTTACTGAAGTTCTGTACATGAAAGATAACACTGAAAATAAAAATGAAGTTACACTAGAAATACTCTAAGGTATCATAAGAATTATTTGGGAAGAAGAGGTCATAAAAATATCTATTGCTTTTCTAAGCATATCATGGTATGGATGCTATACAGTCTGCTTTATAATAAATTTCAGCACTTTGGAGGGATCAAAGATACATGAAGAAATGCAATGTCATTGAAAGAGAACCTCAGCAAAGTTAGAACACTGATCACTGAGGACTTAAGTCATCATCTATGCAGTTGTTTGAGCCACTAATTGTAGAACCATCAAATGTATGATGTGCTCCTGGAAGTATTAAACATCTCCTCATACTGGTTGTTGAAGGGACTTGAAGTCCATCAGTCACTCTTAGCAATGTAATCTAAACATAAAGTGATGGAAAAAAGAAGGTGGAACCCAGTATACTACTAGGTAAATGCGCTAGCAGCACATTTGTGAGTTTTGTGGTGCTCCTCAGAAGCAAGCTAAAAATGCATCCAAGGAATACATTAAGTACATAGAAAAAATCGTAAACAAACATTACTTAACTTCTACTTATGGTAATTCAAAGTATTCAAACCATTTCAAAGACCTCTTTGAACCTAGACCTTTAATTGTGCTATAAACACTTGCTTTCCATTCAAAGTTAAAGGAAAACATTTATGTTCTAATGAAGTAAGAATGCTGTGTGATCCACACGAAAAAGCACTCTTGAAAATACATTCTGAATTGTCCTATGTAACACTCATAAAGCTGCACAGTCCATCATTAGACATTATATGTGAAAGACAATAGCTGAAGATATTAAAATTTAAAAGGCACATTTGCAGAGAATATGTAATGAGTTCAGGAAAGATGATTGCGGTTAACTATTGTACAGAACATGTGTAATGAAAAAATCAGAACATATTTCAAGAAGAGAAAGAAAAGAGTATATTAATACTCATGAAATCTACATGTCAGCAGCACGGAAATCAATGAGATTAAGCAAAAGTCAAAAGGCAGATGTAAGGGATTTCAAATGCAGATACAATAGCATAAATGAAATAATGTACAGACTTTTAAAGCAAGAGGAGCAAGTGAATCAAAAAGGTGGAAATAGGTGGCAGCTGTAAGTTTGTAAGCATAGTGAAAATAGAATAAATTATTGTTCTTTCTACACATAAATTAAATAGATGAATTGAATAGATAAATCCTAGATAGATTAACTTTGGGATAAGAGGTAGGGAGGAAATGGAGGTAATTAAGAAAGAGACAAATAAGGAAAAAAATTTAAATACCTTTCTAAAGTAAGGGAAAAAATCTTCTATAGAATGAGTGTATTAAAGTAGACCTTCAATAGTCCATATTGTTCTATTACCTACTTTGGACCTAGGTCCTGACAGAGAAAATAATCTAGTTGGAGAAACCTCCTCAGGGGAGGTTCCAGTCGACTGGCGGCTAGCAAACGTGACGCCCATCTACAAGAAGGGCTGGAGGGTAGACCCGGGGAACTATAGGCCTGTTAGCTTGACCTCAGTGCCAGGGAAGCTCATGGAGCAGATTATCTTGAGGGTCATCACACGGAACTTGCAGGGCAACCAGGCGATCAGGCCCAGTCAGCATGGGTTTATGAAAGGCAGGTCCTGCTTGATGAACCTGATCTCCTTCTATGACCAAGTGACGCGCTTAGTGGATGAGGGGAAGGCTGTGGATGTGGTCTACCTTGACTTCAGTAAGCCTTTTGACACCGTTTCCCACAACATTCTCCTCAAGAAACTGGCTGCTTGTGGCTTGGACTGGTGTACGCTTTGTTGGGTTAAAAACTGGCTGGATGGCCGGGCCCAAAGAGTTGTGGTGAATGGAGCCAAATCCAGTTGGAGGCCGGTTACTAGTGGAGTCCCCCAGGGCTCAGTGCTGGGGCCGGTCCTCTTTAATATCTTTATCGATGACCTGGATGAGGGGATCGAGTGCACCCTCAGTAAGTTTGCAGATGACACCAAGTTAGGTGCGTGTGTCGATCTGCTCGAGGGAAGGAAGGCTCTGCAGGAGGATCTGGATAGGCTGGACCGATGGGCTGAGGTCAACTGCATGAAGTTCAACAAAGCCAAGTGCCAGGTCCTGCATCTGGGGCGTAACAACCCCAAGCAGCGCTACAGGCTGGGAGATGAGTGGCTGGAAAGCTGCCTGGCGGAGAAGGACCTGGGAGTACTGGTTGATAGGCAGCTGAATATGAGCCAGCACTGTGCTCAGGTGGTCAAGAAGGCCAACAGCATCCTGGCTTGCATAAGAAGCAGTGTGGCCAGCAGGTCTAAGGAGGTGATTGTCCCCCTGTACTCGGCTCTGGTGAGGCCGCACCTCGAGTACTGTGTTCAGTTTTGGGCCCCTCACTACAAGAAGGACATGGAGGTGCTCAAGAGAGTCCAGAGAAGGGCAACGAAGCTGGTGAGGGGTCTGGAGAACAAGTCTTATGAGGAGCGGCTGAGGGAGCTGGGGTTGTTTAGCCTGGAGAAGAGGAGGCTCAGGGGAGACCTCATCGCTCTCTATAGGTACCTTAAAGGAGGCTGTAGAGAGGTGGGGGTTGGTCTATTCTCCCACGTGCCTGGTGACAGGACGAGGGGGAATGGGCTAAAGTTGCGCCAGGGGAGGTTTAGGTTGGATGTTAGGAAGAACTTCTTTACTGAAAGGGTTGTTAGGCATTGGAATGGGCTGCCCAGGGAGGTGGTTGAGTCGCCATCCCTGGAGGTCTTTAAAAGACGTTTAGATGTAGCCCTTAGTGATATGGTTTAGTGTAGGACTTGTTAGTGTTAGGGCAGAGGTTGGACTAGATGATCTTGGAGGTCTCTTCCAACCTAGACGATTCTGTGATTCTGTGATTCTGTGATTAAAACAACAACAACAACAACAACAAAAAACCTCTTTCCCCACTAAGTGATGTACAATGCCTTCCATCCTGGTGTTAAAAGTGTAAAATGACAGTTCTTTTTGCCTCTTTTTAGTCCATATCTGTAAGGATATATTTTATATGTCCAAGGATCTATTAAAAAAAAGCTGTATGCATCCTGAAAATAACAGGATAGCATTAAAAAGAAGATCCTTTCCTTTGCATATGCAAAACAATTGGGGGCAAAACTTTAAAATAAATATTTAAAATAAATAAATAAATAAAATAAATAAAATTTTTAAAATAAATATTTAAAATAAATAAATATATACATAAATAATGATCAGAATGGTGATGTCAGGAAAACTGAATTCTTTTCTGTCCAGAATTGACAAGAACTGACTAGATTAAGTGTCTTTACTAATATCTAGGATAGAGAAATTCAACATTTTTTCCCAAAGATCTAAGATTTTACATGAAAGAATTTTAGAGGACTAATATATGTAAATATAACCTTGTTAAAATAATAATGTATCAAAAATAAATTAATAAAAAGAATAAACAAATGTTACAAAGCAGTTTCAGTGAATCATACTGCTTTTGACCAGCAAAATATCCCAAACACTCTGCCTAGTCATAAGCATTTCAGCTACTTTCACTGTAGTATGATACATGATATGGCAGAACGAGTGCATTGACTGCATGCTGCTCAACTGTAACAACATAGGTAATCCATAATATTCATCCAGAGGACTTCCCAGACATTCAAGGGTAGATTTTAAATAGATGACAGGCAAGCTGGGCTTTCGATTTTACTATGGGTATTTGTGCAAGTGATAGACTGGGTCAGACCTTGCTCCAAATGAAATCAAATGAGGAAAGTCCTTACTGTTTAAGAGACATGAGATCAGGTCTACAGAAAGCATGCTGTAACAGTGTCATGTCAATGTGACAGCTGAAACAGAAGCTTTTTCATCCAATTTTGAATGAGTTCTCCAGTCTTCTGGAAAAGGTTGATGTCATGATAAACAGATTAAAAATAAATATATAAAAATACAGAATGATAAATATCTTATGGTTATACTCAGAAAAGTAGTGCAAAAGCTGTAGTGCAGCCTGAACAGAAGAGGAAAATTCATTTAGTTTCTTTTAAATACACAGAAACTTCTAATGCAACTAGGAAGCATACAGAGGGTTTACACAGGTGAAACTTTTCACCTTACTTGTGGAGATCAATCAGACCTGTTAGCGTCACTGATAAGCACCAGCCTTAAGTAAAAGGGAGTTGAGCAGCTTGCTCCTGCTTCTCTGTTATACAAACTTTGTGGATCAAAGGCCACAGGCTTGGTATGAGAGGCTGATGAAGGAGAAGGCTGTCCTGCCAACACAAGGCTCTGTTTTGGTGGCAGAACAGAATCTTGAGAGCCACAGTGCCCAGACTGAAACTTTTTGCTACATTATTCGTAAAATGAATATTAAAGTTAATACCCTGAATAAAATAATGAGCTTAATGAAGTGCATGCTAAACATATATGACTATAGTACTCAACTCTTCAACAAAATCATGTTAAATGTCACCCCAGGGAGGGAACAGATAAGGTTAGGATATAAAAGAGTGTTAGGAGTTAGTGTAAAATAGTGTTAGAAAAAAAAAAAAAAGTTAAAGTGAGGAAGAAAGGAGAGCAGGGGGCAGCTGAGAAGCTGTGCTCCTTTTCTTCTCCTCCACCAAGACAGAGATGCCTCCTTGGTAAGCTTTGTGACTTCACCTTTTGGTGAGGAATACCCAGGATAGAATTTTGCTAGTAATGTTATTATATATTAGTGTTATTGCAGTAAGTGTATTTATCAACAGCAATTCTGAATCTGTTATATCTGACGCTTAATTAAATATGTTCGACTTTGTGAAACTGTCTCAGTAAAAGTCCTTGGCAGGACTCTGAAAAAGGCAAACATTTGAGCCTGGTAAGTTCCCTTTAACAGGACGTTACTGAGCTGATTTTAATTGTTTCTCCCTTTTTTTTGGTTAGCTGATCAGAAGAGCCACAAAGATCAGCATGTAAGTCTTTTACATAGAAGCCATTGATAGACAGGTGTTATGTCTTGCATTGCTAGAAAATGATGTTACACAAAATTCTCAAGTTCACAGCTTCACCGCCAAAGATTGTTCTATGTCTATATTATATTGTAGATAATTTCAATTGTAGCATTTCAGTTTCAACATACTCTGAATTTTTTGTTTCAGTGGGGTCTGAGCTCGCTAATGTAAGAAACTGAGCTCTTAGGAAACAAGCTGAACCCATGGCAAGTCTTGGTTTGAATGAAATACAATTCATCTCATCTAGCTATTTTTAAAGAATAAATGGCTTATTTCTAAAATCCTGGCCCACAGAGGTAATCTTTATCAGAACAGAAATCTATTAGTTCTGAAATGAATGCTCACTTTAGTAACAGCCTTTCATCAGCCTGCACTCAGGGATTAAAATCAGTGTAAAAATTCAGGCTTTGGTGGGAAACCTATAGTGGTAAAGGTTGCAGACTTTCTCCACCTTTTGTTCGTTTGTTTGTTTGTTTGTTGATGAATTTAATTTGTAGTATAATTTGGAAGACACATTCACTGTTATGTTTTGGTTCCTCCATGCTTCAGCAGTGACAAAAAGCAACTTTGAAACCACCTTCTTTGACAAAACAGCTATACACTTAGCTTATGTGACAAGTTGTGGTAGGTTTGCAGTTGCTTTTTGTGCTACTGAAGTCTAGTAATAAACCTAATCCTGTGTTTCCAGTCAGTCCAACAGTTCCAGGAACTGTGTAACAACAGCTGAAGAGATCAGATGAGATCTGATGACTTTCTGTTTCTTCAGAAAAATATAAGCAGTAAAAAAATATCTGCCATCAAACTGGCAATGGAACCAATTCTTATCTTGATATCTTTGATGGGAAAACTTACTGAGAATCTTAGAAAAGTTTTCTATGAATCATTGTTATTTTGTCAGTAAATGAAGAAGGTGCTATTCAATAAGCAATTTTAAAAGTACCTTTTTCATGATAAGCCCTTAAACTAAGATAACATAAGTATTGCATTAATAACAATTCCTAGAAGTCAGCTTCTGAATAAATTATCTCTATTATTACATGTTACAGAGAAAATGATTCTGAAATACTCAATAAATGATTTAGTGGCAACCTTTAATGATGTAATTGAAGGAATGACTTTTAAAGAGTTCTTAATCAAGAAAATTTATCTGGAAACTCCAACTTCTCTATTAGTCCACCTCCTTCTTCTCTTACCATGGAACCAGTGCCATTTGAATGCCTAGGGCAGGCACATAAGTTTTTTGCCAGGCCTTCAGGAAACCTGAAGGGAACCTCTGGTTCTAGACACGACGTAAGGCATGGGACAAGATGATTACTGGGTGATTATTTTCCTTGCCTGAGATCCCTATCCTCATCAAATGAACTCCTAGAGATATAATGGACTTCTGAAAATTATGCTCTGCCCTGTGTGGACCCTTGTGGACCACTCTGGACTTGTGCATGCCTCTTTTATAACCGTGTTCTAGTTTGATAAGATTTGCTTCTTCAGTGAACAAATTTTTGCAGCAAGGTGTTGTTCAAAATAAATAATGACTGTGACCAAATCTGTGTTTGAATTCATCTGTGCTTGCTTTAGCAACATTTTTTTGTGTGCCTGTGTTGTCCTTTGAAAGACAAAGTGCCATTTCTTTGAAAGATTCAGCTTATGTGTATAGGTTTATGATGTATACCATGGGTGTACACAGCTAACATCTGCACACACTCAAAGCTGGTAAAAAAGCGATCTGCCCAGGATAGCATGGCACCATGCCTGCACCAGCTGAGACCAGATGCAGTGCCATAATACTATTGTATGGACAAGATTTTAAACTCCAAGTGCTATCAGGTTGAAATAATATGTGTCTGTTATATAGAGCAAAAATATGCTTTTTGTTACACAGAAATCATACCAGATATGCTACTACGTATCCCTACTGCATTTTTTTTTTCATTCGTAATAATACCTATTAGTCAGATTATGACTTAAAATTAATTTAAAACTTGGGGCCTTTTAAGAATTTTAGCATCTGTGCCAGTCTTTATTGTGTCCCAAATGATCACAGGAATTGAATAAAACAGATGTTTAGACTTTCTGTCATTAACATGCATTGAAATTTTGTGCATAAGCTATATTTGAGGAAATTAGGTTGTAATTTAGCTTCTCTCTGATTGCTATGATTACATAAACTATAGACAGGTCAGGCTAACAGCACATGTAACCCATCAGTGTGACTACTGTGACAACAGAGGTAGTAGCTAGTCACCCCTATCCTCTTTTAAAATGAATTTGCATGCAGTAATTCAATTTGCTTTAATGAATGAGAGCTATTAATGTGACAAGAATTCTGATTTGTAGGCTTTTCATTCAACTGTTGCTGCTTTTTAAAGGTTTGTGGCCAATTGCTTTTGGGGCACTCGGGCATGAATAACACTTTGCAGCACTGTTGCCTTGTCAGTATTGCTTAAATTAGTCAGCATCAGAGAAGGAACTGAAACAGGAGCACAGGGGAAATCCTTCAATGCAAGAAATGATAATAATGTGAGGTATTACAACTGTCTTTGCACTCCCTATAAACCACAGATTACACTACAAGCCTGGCGAAATAATATGGGGACAATGAAAACAAAAAAATCAGATTAGGCCCACTTTGAACTACAACCACGTAGTGGGTTTACGTGGCAAGGTTTTGGTAGCAGGGGGCCATAGGGGTGGCTTCTGTGAGAAGGATCTAGAAGCTGCCCCATGTTTGGTAAGGGCCCCACTGCTGACCAGAGCTGAGCCAATAAGTGAGGTTGTTTTGCGCCTCTGTGAGAGCATATTTAAGACAGGGGAAAAAACCGCTGTGCCACACAGCAGCTGGGAGAGTGAGAGGAGTGAGGAACAGCCTTGCAGGCGCCAAGGTCAGTGAAGAAGGAGGGGGAGAGGTGCTCCAGGTGCCAGAGCAGAAGTCCCCTGCGGCCTGTGGTGAGGACCATGGTGAAGCAGGCTGTCCCCCTGCAGCCCATGGAGTACCATGGTGGAGCAGGGTTCCACCCTGCAGCCCGTGGAGGAGACCACGGTGGAGCAGGTGGACCTGCACCGATGGAGGCTGCGGCCTGTGGAAGACCCCTGCCGGAGCAGATTCCGGGCCGGACCTGTAGCCTGTGGAGAGGAGACCACGCAGGAGCAGGGGGTCTGGGGGGAGCTGCCGCCCGTGGGGGATCCAGGTTGGAGCAGTTTGCTCCTGAGGGATGGACCCCGTGGTACGGACCCATATCTGGAGCAGTTCTTGAAGAGCTAATGCCTGTGGGCAGCCTGCACCGGATCAGTTCAGCAAGGACTGCATCCCGTGGGAGGGACCCCACAGCACAGGGGACAAGAGTGACCGAGAAGGAGCGGCAGAGAAGAAGCGCTATAGACTGACCATAACCCCTATTCCCCTGTTCCCCTGTGCCGCTCGGGGGGAGGAGGTGGAAGAGGGTGGACAGGGGGGTAAGGTGCTTTTGGTTTCTTTCCTTTGTTTCTCACTTCTCTAGCTTGATAGTAATAAGCAATAAATCTTACTATCTCCCTATGCTGAGTCTTTTTTGCCCGTCACGATAATTACTGTGTGATCTCCCTGTCCTTATCTCAACCCTTGAGCCCTTTTCATCGTATTTTCTCCCCGTTCCTCTTTGAGGAGGGGGAGTGAGAGAGCGGTTGTGGTGGAGCTCAGCCGCCCACCCAAGTAAAACCACCACAAAACACTAAAATAAACTGATGGCCTTTTTGTTACCAGTATCACAGGAATTATTTAAGTGAGCACTTCTATAAAAAGTTTGCTTTTCTTTAAAGGTCATTAGGTTGGTATAATCATAACAGCTCCCCCATTGAATTAGCAATGTTCATTTCCGTTCTAAACCAAATTTTCATTAAATTTTGCTTCTCAAATGACATAGAATAACTCAGTCCATTTAGATTCTTCATGTTACATGATGCATTGTTATGTGGGCTTTTCAATATATACTTATTTTGTATATACATTTACTATGCATTATGTGTAGCCGTTTATATTACAAATATGTGACTCCATATTCAATATTTATACATTAGGTGAATTCAAGCTGGAGATGAAACAATTAAGATTTTGTTTCTATTCATTGTATATATTTTCTCTGAGGGAAATGTTACATTTAATTACATTCTGAGGACTTAGACTCAATGAAGTAGTTATCTGGGAGGCTCAAATTAAAAGGCTGATGCTTATATAGTTAGCTACTGTTTGATAGTCCAGATGGTACTATTAATTATTAATAATATCTATATAGTACCATGAACATAAGTTCCACTGTATGAAAGACAAATTTTCTGTGCTGCGGAGATCATAATAACAAGCTACATAAACAAAACAAAGACAAAAAAGGAGGTGCATGGGAAGCTGTGGAGAGAATAGTGATAAGAAAAATATAGGAAAGATTGCCTAAACAATGAATACTCTGAAAGGGTTTGAAGGAAGAGATAAAGGTATATGGTCTATTCACAGGGCTGCCAGAGACCTCTTTGGTCACTTCCCTGCAGACAAATCAAACATGAAATCGCTTTCATATACTCTCCAAGTTCTATCTTTAAAGCATTTGGGGGTGAATTGCCCTCAGTACCTGTGACTGGTTGACCCAGAACTGCTCTCTGAGAGTTAGAACCTGTCTTCTCATTCCAGCTTCAGCTTCCTCACAGCCAGCTTATAGCCACTTGTTCCCATGCGAGGCTGATCCTTTATGTTAAAAAACAGTTCACTCTCACATGCTTGCCCCCACTCATATACAGTAACAATATCTTCCCTTAGGTTTCATTTTGCTGGATTAATCTCTCAAAGTCTTTTTCTGAGAGATATGCTCTTCATTCCTGTGCAAGACCCTACAACCCTTCTCTGCAGCTGTTACAATTTCAATTCATTTTTCCTTAATATGTGGACCAAAATGGAACATGATATTAGAGATGAAATCTCACTAGGGCCTTTAAAATGACAGAGAGATTTCACTGTGTCAGTTCAGCTCCTGAGAGCACCTCTCCTGATATATCATAGAACCACCATAGAATTTTCACAGTCATTCCTCTGTGATAGGAGATAGCCGTTCTGCAATCCTGTCATTAGCTAGTACAACCACTCATTTCCCAGTGGCAATATCTCCTAGCGGAAATTCTTATTGTTACACTGTGCATCAGGACACCAACAAGTGGACAAAATCAGGTTATAAGAATGCTGTCATCTGTCAGTGATGCTGTAGCCCCCAACAAAGCCCTCAGATCGGGCTGATGGCTCTACATACTGCACACATCTACTGCAGGAAGATGGAAGAGTCTGTTACTTTGTCCAAAAGTATCATCGTCAAGGGACAGGAGGAGCTCAGAGTTAAACAAAAGAATCATTGAATGCAAATTTCTGTTACCATGATACTGATCCATTTTTTCCTGACTCTTTAGTAATGAGTTTTCATTGCTTGCTGGAGTCCAAGCATTACTTCAACCAACATGAATCCTTCCTTTTTATTACAGGTTTGTGTATTTCTTTGTTTCTTTCTTAAGGAAGCATTTATTTCCTCCATTGGGTCTCCATCTCTTCTTTACAATTTTCTTCCTATAGCTAGGGACAGATATTTGAGAAAACTGTTTCTTAAAGAAATAGGCTCTTAGACCCTTTTTCTAGTTCCATTCAATAATAAATTCCCTCAGTGTATCTAATCATCTCTGTTTAATATTGAATCTTAGTTACTGATATGCTGCTCTGTGTCTTTCATTTGATTTGCACTCAAATCCAAATTTTAGAGTGGGTACTTTTAGCAGTCAATGCTTTATCACAGTGAAATTTCTATTAGATTTTTACACTGGTTCCTTCCACTGTTGGTTTCTCAGATTTTAAGCCTACTACTTCAACTAGCTCTGCTGCCTCATTTAAGGATATGTTGCTCCTATACTCCCTCACACACTTAACTGTAACGCTTCTCTGCTCTTCACAGCACAGGATCCCTAACAGTCTCTGTAAGCTATGAACTACAGCTACACTATCCTTACTATAATGCAACCAAGTCCTTGAGTCTTACCTTTGATACAGAAGAAACAGGAAGAGACCAAGGAGAGCAAAGGAATATAAAATGTTCAGCATGGTTACAAGTCTGTACATCAAGCTGATGTCAATGCTGTCACCTACAAGAAATAAAGAGATGAAACAAGATTGAGAGGGAAATTTTGTAAGGCTAAACATCTAAGCAAACTTCTAGACAGGAAATTGAAAACAACTTGAGTATTCCATGTGAATGTGGTTCTTCCACATGAAAGTAATAATTCAAACTGTCATAAGTAAAACGATATGTAGTAAGACTATGACTGCCAGTGATCACTACTTCACCGTCTTGTTTAGAACGTCCTTATATACACATCTAAGTGTTGCTTACATGTGCAAATACGGAATATGTCCATAAATAGATCGTTAACTCTCTAATGAGATTTAGGCAGAACATTGCAGGAAGTCATCCCAACCAGCCTTGGAGTGGTAAGCCACACCTACACTTCTACTTATCTAGCTGCATTTCTGGTGTATCAGAGCATTTCTTAAATGTTAACGAACTAACTTTCTGTTACTTCACTGTAAAGCCTCTCAAGTATCAGTCCAGTGCCTTAACCAGTCTTCTATAAATCAGGTTAGATTTTGAAGAGCTCTTTCAAGCCTTTGCTTATAATTCAAATGGGTCATTTGAAAAGCATAAAAATATCAGTTAATTTAAATATTTTATTATTTGCTATCTTGTTTCAGTTAAGGTCAAAAATAGAATCACCAAATTCCTGAAAGAAACATTGTAATTTTATTCATCATTTGATCAAAAAGGTTCCTGACATACTATGTTTACAGTGTTCAGCACTGTTGTTATATGCACACACTGTTACTGATTTTAAGGGTCAGCCTTTGCTATTAGGTTTATCTGTCTGTGCCTTCCACTGTGCCACCCAAGGGTTAGAACTGTATCTTTCAGAGATTTCTAAAAAGCTGTTTTGAGACCTGTGTATTAAGATGTGTTAAATTTCTGTGTTGCAAACAGAACAGTACTAAATACTGCCTTCAAAAAAAATGGCTTTTTTTTTTTTGTACAGCTGTGAAATACATTGAGCATTTCTTTTCCTTATCAAAAATATATGTATGTATCTATATATATGTGTCATGGTTTTAGCTATGATAGAGTTAATTTTATTTGTAGAGGTTTGTATGATGCTGAGTTTTGTATTTTTGATGAAAATAGTGGTGTTAGCACAACAGTGTTTTTAATTGTTTCCGAGCAGGGCTTACACAGAGCCAAGGGCTTTTCTGCTTCTCATGCTGCCCTGCCAGCAAGGAGGCTGGGGTTGCAAAAGAAGCTTGCAGGGGACACAGCCAGGACAGGTGACCCAGGCTGACCAAAGGGATATCCCAAACCATATCATGGCATGCTCAGCAGTAAAAGCTGGGATAAATAAGGAGTAAGTAGGGGACATTCATAGTGATGGTATTTGTCTTCCCAAGAAACCATTATGAGCCCTGCTTTCCTGGAAGTGGCTGAACACCTTCCTGCAAATGGGAAGTAGCCAATGAATTCCTTATTTTGCTTTGCTTACACACATGGCTTTGCTTTACCTAATAAACTGTCTTTAACTCAGCCCATGAGTTCTTGCAGTTTTACCTTTCCGATTCTCTCCCCCATTCATCGGGGAGACAGAACAAGTGGCTGTGTGGTGCTTAGCTGCCTGCTGGGGTTAAATCACAGCAATATGCACTTACTTTCATATCTAGATCATTCTGCCACCACTCCAAACGGTGAAGAAATTCAATTAGGCCTTCCTCTAAGGATTATCCAAGGGATACTACTAGGGAACATGCTCCCTGCAGAATGCATTAGTTTATCAATTCTTGATTCTCTTTAAGGGAAGAGATTTCTTCTAGGGGATTTGGGAAGAAGACAGACTCATAGTTTAGGCCAATGTATATGGGTATTTTGGCTTCTTTTAATTTTTTGTTTATATTACCTTGTCATGGATATGTCTTTAAAAAGTAGCCTGTGTTTGATCCTTACTAAAAAAAGCAGTGGATAAAATATAGACACTTCTATGAAAATTTTGAATCATAGAATGTCTTGGGTTGAAAGTGACCTTAAAAATCATCTAGTTCCAACCCCCCTGCCATGGGCACGGATGCCACCCACTAGATCAGGTTGCCTAGGGCCTCGTCCAATCTGGTCTTGAACACCTCCAGGGAGGCGGCATCCCACAGCTTCTCCTTGCTTTCATTCATTCATGAAAACCAGGATTTATCTGATTCTATATTCATGATTCCAAAACAAATATACAGGTTATGCTTTCAGGTTTCCACTTCCTTCACAGAGTAAAATGTTGAGTGTTAGGATGGATCACTGGCAATGATACTTCTGTTCCTATTATTAGTTATTATGCAAAATAGTTCCAGTAAGTAGCAAGAGAACTGTTAAACCAAACCAATGTGCTTTTAATTTTTGTGGCCCAGAAATTTACAAATTTATAAACTTTCAGTACATTTTAGCATTTGTGAAAATGTTAGTGAACCAAATATTTTCCAGGACAGTTTACCATGGGAGACAAACACTACGGCTGATACAGTTAAAACATCACCAATAATGGCCAAAGAGCTTGGCTCAGCTAGGCCCTTAAGTTTGAGGGCCTTCTTTGTCAAGTAGCTATTGACCTGTGTTTTCCACAGAAAACAGAAAGTGTTGCTACTGTGAGTAACATGGTTTTGAGTGAATGCCAGTAAAATCTTTGTCACCACAAATTTTCTTTCTTTTTATTTAGATATACATAAATATATTTATGTGGGTACATGCAGTCACACAATTTTTAAGCCTTAGAAGAAAGGTTTACACTCCCAAAAAAAAAGGAAAAATTGTAATATTAATTAAATTTCTTGTTGCTTTGTGACAACAACATGATGGACTATTTTTATCGTGGTGCTAATATATAGTGTTGCAGCATTACAATGGCTTGCATATAGTTATCAGGTATTAATTGCCATCTGTGAAAAAGTAGTTTTATTTTGTGGAGAAAAAAAAGTAGTCAATGTATCATGTCACACTCTATTTACATTTGTAAAGTACATTGTTGTCAACAAATTCCAAGTTGAAGGAGAAGTTCAGGAGGTATTTTCTGTACCTTTAAAAAAAGTGACACCCTTGCATTGTTCAACATCAAGTTATTGGGATTGAGCAATCCAGATGTACTGGCAGATTGTTTGGAGACATGTTCAGGAATAGTCATACAAAGTATTTTGTTATTGCAAGAAGCATCAGTACAACTTTGTAATTCAAAAATGAGTGCACAGTCCATGAACTTCATATTCAGGCAAGGTGCTATAGGATCATAATAAAAATCTAATTACTTCTAGAAATGGTGTGCTGCTATATATTTTTATAGTAGGATTTTAAGGAAAAAAAAATCTATTTATTATACAGTATGATTTAGTATTAAATGGACTCTCAAAATTTATAGTCATGTTTTACTTTCAATAGTTAACCATAAAAATATATTTTTTTTCACAGTAATAGAACACGGTGTTTTCTCCACTTGCTCTTTTCGTATCATCATTTTTCAAATAAAAGCTGTCATTTTAAAATCAAGCTCTGTAATAGAATGGCTTTACATCTGGCATAAAACTGCTTTTCACCTAAAATAGGTGAAAACACATATTAGGTGTTCTAATAAAAAACACAACATTTTTCTAGAAAAGGATGAGGCAGATTAGTTTTGCAAAGCTCAACTGTCATGAACGAATTTTGTTATTGTAACAACGAACAAAAACCAAGCACTTTAGATGTTATCAAAATAGTACAGGTAAAATTTTGCATTCCAGTACTGTATTATTTATACGTACATTGACATAATTAAGCAAAGGTGTAGAGGTATCTGGATATTTTCTTGAGGTTAGTGTTTGCCCAAACCACTACATTACACAGGGATACTACACAATATTTTCAGTAGCTCCAATCAAAACAGCTACATATAAAATGTCAGATTGCTCTGTGCATGCAGTGATTGAAAACAAAAAGCATGCATGTGATTCATCTGCAATGGACAGTAACACTTCTTTGTTCATTTCTCATGCTGGACAAAGGCCCGTGATTTAGCCATACAGGAGATATCATACTTTTCAGGATATTTAGCAATTGTAGCAACAGATGAGAATCTTAGGGTTCTAGAAGATCAGATTGGATCTGTAAGTACAAAGTGTCTTATGCAGTGTCATAAAACATCATACTGAAGTTCAGGCACTTTCATTCAACTTAGCACATTTCCCTGTCTCAGATTTCTTTCCTCCCCTCTCCTCAATTCATTTTTCTAATTTTGATGTAAGAATTTTATCAGTGAAAAAACGAAAGTGGTAAACGTGAATCTCTGAGACAAATTACCACATTCTATAGCATGCTGAGCTTTTTTTTTGCCTTTTTTTTTTTTTTTCCTGACCATAAGCTTCACTTCTTTGGTGAGGTTGCTTGACATTATGCCCTAAAAATGGAAACTTATCTTTTACAGATTCAATTGCAGACTTCTTTGCAGGCCTCCTGTTCAAGTCACTGAACTTGAGTAATCTACTGCCAAATCTTTAATATATGTGTTTGAAAGATGGGGCATAATCGGTCACATATTTTTACATGGGGATTTACTAAATATTTCAGATAGGAATGTAGGAAGCTGGTATTTTGCACAAGAAAATGCTAGCTGATAAACCATGCTTAATAAAAGGGTATATATCTTTACAATGGAAGGCACTGCTTCATGGGAAAGGAGCGCCTTCCAGGGAAAGCAAAATCTGTATCTTATGAGAGTTTTTTCTGCACCTATGCAAGTGATTTGCAGCACTCCTGGCTGGTTTTGCTTCTAATATCCTGCCTAATGACAGTGAGCTAGCTCCTTCATGAGATACATCTGTGCAAGAGTGTGAACATACTATAAAAGACATCCAATTTAACACAGATTTTATTTTGTTGTTGATGATGATGGTGATGGAATTCACTCTCCATTGTATTTTAAGCTTCTTGCTATTCTCCATTAGCTGTGACAGCTATTTTTTAGTGAAAGCATTGATTCCAAATTTTCATCTTTCTCTAAATCATTTGTCTTCTAAAAGAGATGCCTATTTTGAATCCCACCATCCTCCACTTCCCTCTTACTGCAAAATGAAAATTATACAAGTGTGGGGGAAGAAACAATCAAGAAGCCTTTGCACCACAGCCCTTCCAATGAACACTGGAAGGAGATCAAAGAACTTCTGACAGAGTTCCAGGATGTTTGATTAACTGATTCAAAGAAACAAAAATATGGGCCATTTCCAAACAGTACAGTAGCCTGATTTGTTTCACCTGCATTTAGAAGTGCACTGTGAACATATTTATATGTGGGAGGAATACAGCCTGATTCAAGATAACCCAGTAAACTGCCCATGAAACTGCTGCATGGGAAGGTCCACATTTGATGGACATGAGCCATGTCAGCTTCACAGTAGTGAAACTACATGAGGTACATCACAGAAAATAAGCCCTCCTCAGAACAGTGTTTTCCTCATTCATGTAAAGGCCTTTTCAAGAAGAGGTGCAATTTCCAAGTTGGTAAGAAGAGAAAACATTCCTTCCTTAGGAATTATTGCTCAGCCTGATGTATATATTATTACTTTGCTGAGTTAAAGAAACTGCATCACTTTACAGTGGTAATGCTCTATCCAGTATGGTCAGCCATTTCTGTCCATTTCATTTCTACATTCTTTGCTTGGCTCTAATTGCAATGTGTCTTTATTATTTCTCCAAGTATTTCAAACTACCTTTCTGTCAATTAAGATTGAATGCATTCCTCTTTATTTTTAAGCTATGCCTTTCAGTCTGATTATAACATTTCTGAAAGCTTAAATTTATAATTTTTATATGATTATGTCTTATGTAACTTTTTGGTTCAGTCTAATTTACAGAGAACAAACTTAGTCTCCTGTCAAATAAAAAGTATCTTTGTTGGCATCCCTCGTGTTGAATTATTTCGTAAAAATGAAGTTTTTAATAAAATCTTGTGGTGGTTAGGCTCATTCTTTCTTGTATCTCTACAAAAGTTTATGCAAACTAAACCCAGTTTGCAATGCTATTTGGAGTGGACAGTCACTAACACTCTGCATTTTTACTTATTTCTGCTAAGATTTTTTTTTCTTTTATCTCTCAAAAACAAATTGTAAATCATTAACCATAAAACTGACTCTTCAGAAAAGCCACATACATTCAGAGTCAAATTGCTAAAATGTTTATCTCACAATATGACTCCTGTCCAACTATTCTGAGTAATAATTATGCTGAGTATATTGCTGCTTCTCTACAAAGGCTTTAAAGCCTTCTTCCATGACTCCCTTGGGAGCAGTATGGACTTTATTTCTGTGGGTACCAAATAATGAGGCCCTATTGCTTAATTCCTTGTAGGATAGCACCAGCAAATTTTAATTCCTCAGTTCTTTAGATATACATTTATTAAAAGGGGAACAGAACTAATCAAGAGATACCATGTTATATAAAAATCCAATGAATTTTAACGTGGTCTGAACTTTCCCCCAGTATGCTCTGATCCTTCTAGAGCTCAATGATGGGTGCAGTCCACTTCCCTAAGCATTATAAACTTTCCATCTCCACTATCTCTTGCAAACCAAAGCAGCTTGCAATACAATTAGAGAGATGAAGGCCATTATGGAAGATATCAAAGCTGTATAAATGTATCAGATTGAAACTATTTCTACTTATTTTCATTACAACAGTCCTGCACCTGTTCATAGATAGCATGATGCAAAAATGACTGTTTTCTTTAATGGTTTTCCCTAAAGAGATCCATAATGCTCAGACCTCATTTTTGTTTGGAGCAGTTACCATCGAATCGATTACATCTTCATTGTTAGTGATTTTCTTGTTGCATCTTCAGATCCAATTAAACCAATCATGCCTTTTCAATTAACTACAATTACCTTAATTAGATGAGAATAACAACAAGAAAAAAAAAAAAGAAAAAAAACCTTCCAAATTTAATCAAGTTAGCATCTCCTTACTTACAGACTGCAATCAAACCTCTACATGCTTCGGTCCAGTTTCCAACTTTAGCACAAACTGACCTCTTAAGAGCTTTAAGAGAACAGTCAGCCCAGTTTGGAGAAAGAAATCATGCAGCTTCTATAACACTTAAAATTGAAACAGTCTCTGACAGGTAAATGTAAAGCAGGAAAATTTTCTAGACAAGGAGAAGTACCAACTCCAGAGCTGAGTTCTAGTCTCTGGAACCTGCTATTTATCCCTCTGTCATATTCAGGAAGATGCCTTGTACCATTTTAGTTTCAGGTTAAAGTTATTAAATCATTTACAAATATGAAAATAAAGCTTATTTCAAATGAAAGGAAAAAAAAAAAACAACAACAAAAAAACAACTCAATAGCAGACTGAAAGTACTGTAGTCCTAGATTCACCTTAAGTGTCTATTCTAGTTAGACTCAAGCCCTTCCAGATCTTGGACATTTTGTCCATGATTATAGCTTACTTCACACATTTTTTCTGTCAACCCCAGTCTGTGAACTGCCACTTCCTTACCACTTTTTATTTTTCCTTCTACAGCATGCATGACTTTATCATTCATATCCCAATATTCTCTGCTGTAAACTACTGCAATCTTTTTAGCTTTTTTTTTTCTTCTTTCTAAATATTTAAAGCACAGTTTTGGCTACTTTTGACAACCACTTCCCCTGGAATATATAATTTTTCTTCCACTGAGTTGCGTGGAAAAATGACTTCCAAAACCTCTTCCAAGGATACTATTGATAACACCTGTGTTTTTTCATAGTTAGTAGTAGTAGTAGCAGTAGCAGTAGTAGTAGTAGTAGTAGTAGTATAAACAGACTAAAACTTATATTTATTGGGGAAAATTAATCCATTGTGCAAAATATAATTTTTCTTCCCAAGGTAAGGTTTCCTTCTTCACATCGGATCAAAATAATAACAAGGCACTTTGAGCAAATAAAAGAATAATAACATTAAAGCGCACACACACACACACACACACAAACCACTCTTTAATACGACATGTTTTCCCTAAAAAAAAAAAAAAAAAAAAAAAAAGGGTATGTGTATATATATAAAGAAAAATGACCCATGGCCATGCTTACCAAAAGAAATTAACAGTGATGACCAGTGATGACTGCAAAATATACTATGGTCATAAAGACAATGCAAGAATTCACACCAGTGAAAAAATAAATACAAAATTTTCTAGATTTTCTAGATATCATACTAGATCTATATTGAAACTGAGGTGAAGATAAAATTCTTTATATAAACTTTTACCATTGAGCAGACAATTCTCTTCAGTTTCAGATGGCAGTTAGATGGGTAAATTTATATGAAAAAGAAAAGCTCTTTGATGATGATGAAAATGATTTAGAAGAAAGAAACTGAGAAGAAAGAAACAAAGATAATAGAAACAGATGAGTACAGCTAATAAAAAGGGAAAGATTCACTGTCTTCCTTTAAAAGATATGCAGTCTATTTTAAATGAGAAAACTAGATTCTCTGAGCAAGTCAAACAACTCTAATACTGAAGCTAGCATGTTAGAAAAAATAAGATTGTTAGCACAAGACTGATGGTTTTGTATAAAATTTGAGATTTCCATGTATTGCTATAAGCTGGTTCTATATGATCCTAATCTTTATTTTAAATATAAAATTTGACTCTCTTTTACCTTCATAGGTTTCACATCACTGTCATCTCACTGAGACAACAGAATAACTGGTATTCGGTAATTTTTGGAAAAAAAAGTAATAAATTTTTAGTAAATAAATGTAGATAATTAGATGAGGACTTGGACAAAATTTTTACATTAACACATATTTAAGAGTAATTTGCTTTGAATAAAAATAATTCCACTTTGATTCAGTCCTTGAGAGAGTTTGGTTTACAGTCTCCACCCTCACTGAAATTCTGTATGTTGTTTGCTGTTTGCTACTTCTATGTGTCAGTTTATGGGAAAATAAATTATGGTTTACATATTCTTAAATAGCCATCTGATTCTATGGTATATTTTTAATGCAACAAGTGTTATGTCTGGGTGTTCGTTTCTGTTCTGGAGAACTAGTGCAGCTTGGGAATAAAGTCTTTATTCACCAGCTATGAAATGATTCATTTTGTAGGACAGTACTGGAGTGTGTGAACTAGATTCATTTTCAGTGGGTATTAAACTGGAAATTCTGCTTCAGAAGTACCTCAAATTCTTTCAAGCATTTTATGGAACCATGTATCCGAAATAACAACTGGTTGCCTACACACTGTACACTCAGTGGGGATGTTCAGTTCATGACACTAATCCAAATCTAAAATGAAGTACAACCCCGAAGTAAAATATGGAGTAGATGGGTCACAGCACCAACAAATTCAATATATGGATCAAGTCAGATGAAGTAGATCACTATCTAACAGAGACATAGCTCAAGTTCTGGAGTATTTGGACTGATTAGTTGGATATGAGATTGTCTCTCCCACTATAAACTGAATAAAAAAAAAAAATGGGAGTAACATGAAATGTCATCCAAGGTGAAACTAATACATTATACCTGTAACACATATTTCTGTGGAAACAGTAGTGCATACTGACATTTGTGTATATCCATAGCCTTGCAGACTATGTGATTCTTATGCATGGCTTTTGTCTCCTTTTTTTACTAGAGAACAGCAAATTCCGTTGCTGGCACTGAAGATGTCTGAAATCAAGCTAACAATATTTGCCAACATCTTTTCACCCAGGATCGATCATGTCCTTACAGCATGTCCCATGTCCAAAATTGGGCACATGGCCAAAATATAGCATAGCTTATAGCATAATAAAGCTGCAGAATTTTCAAAAGATTATTTTATTATAACATCCCAACTAGTGTGTTGTAAGTGTGTAATTTCCCTCAGGCAAATATAATTCTTGACAAAAAAGTGGATGCAAGATTGACAACATATGGATGGCCTTATGAATACTAAAAAGTAGAGAAAGCCTGTAAAAAATACATTCTGCATTCCTGAGATATTTCCTTTTTTTATGTTTGTAGAGAAGTTTTACATGCCTTAAACTCCTTTCATTTTTCATCATTTATAGCTCACTACTAATTTATAGCAATTTATACCAAGTACTATTTTTTTAATAACTCAAATTAAATACAGTTATATTCAGGAATTTCTTCCATATTAGTGTATGCTTTACTTGTAGGATGGCAGGAAGAAGATAAAAATTGGTCCCTAACCCAATTTTAAACAATTTTATGCAATTTCAAGAAGTCTATTCTTTGTAACTTTCTCGGGACTAGCTTATTGGAATTACTTCTATGCACTTATAATTCAGTGAAGGAAGAAACTGAATTACCTTTCAGCCAGTTTTTCACTTTTCTGTGTATCTAGAACTCCGTACATGCATGGCTACAAACTGATGTGGTAACTTATTATTCCCACAGAGTAAATATGTATGAAAAGAATAAAAAGAATATATGAAAAAAAAAAGGTGGAACATTCATTTACTTTACTGTAGTGAAGAAAAGGATTTCCAAATACTTTCTTACCTACAAGAACAGATGCTAACAACAATTTCTTTTGCAAATGTTAATTTTCTTTAGTTTTTCCTCAGCTCAGGGTATTCTGTTAACTATAACAATGATGAATTAATAGTACTGGTTAAAGTTGCTGTAAAATCATTGTGGTTTAACACTGATAGGAAGCTAAGTACCACACAGATCCTCTTCCCCCACCCCTGCTCACCAGGGTGGGGGAAGCAGAGGGTGGGAAGGTGGGAAATGGGACGGAGGAAGGAAAAAAAAAAAAAAAGTCAGAGTAGTTTATTGAGAGAAAAAGCAAAGGTTGTATGGAAGTAGAAAGAGAAAATAATTACCTTCCACTTCCTATCAGCAAGTGATGTTCAGCTACTTCTTGGGAAGCAAGGCCTCAATATGTGTAGCAGATGCTCCTGAAGAAAAATGCTTTCATATTGAGAGTCCTCCTGACTCCTTCTCCCCAAACTCACCTCCCCACCCCCACCCCCAAATTTTTGTTGATATTGGATGAAAGGCCATTGGAAACTAAACTGAGACTTCCACATGTATTTCAACAGCAACCAAACTTCATTTTCGTTGTTTCCTCAGAGTAATGGTGCACTGCAAGAGTTCAATCTATAATGTTTCCCTTTGTGTTTTATAAGATATAGCTCTTGATGGTGATATGTGGAAGTGTAAAATATATCTTCCACCACCAAAAGCTGACTAAAGAAATTTGGTCTATGACATACCTCAAACCTCTGTGCTTATCTGAGAGCATCATAGAGCTGTAGAAGTGAACTTGCTTTTTCAAGTTTCTTTACAGAAAAAAGGCAAGTACCAAGTCTGTTCACTTGTTTGTTTTTTGTTTGTTTGTTTGTTTCCAAATACATTGCTTCCACAGCTCTATTTTGGGATACTGCATGCCTTGTGTTACATTAATTGAACCTAATTTAAATCTACTGAAGGAGTTCAGAATCAGACTTTTTCTTCTAATACTCAGTAAGAAACAGTATAAAATCCCCTGACCTACAACTGCCACTTTCATAACATCTATCTAAATTCCTAGACTAGCAGGCACTATAGAACAAGTGTTTACTCCCCAGGTGCTCGATCACCCAAAGCTGATTCTGAGTGTAGAGGTCTCAAACCTTAATCTATTTTGTGTATGTGTGTCTATCAAAGCTGAGGAGCCCAAATGGTGAGGCAAGCATTCAAAAAAAATTAGAAAAAATAATTAAAGAAACCCAAGGCCATGAAAAAAACATACCTACAAGACAGTACTACACAAAGACAAGTGAAATCAAGGAAGTCAAGATCCAAATAATGCAGGAATACACCTAAATTTTTTGGTGTAAAATACTTAGGTTGCCTATACAATCCAAGGTGAAATTTTACATTTCCATATCCACTTAAGCTAAGAGGAACAGAAAGCTCAATGAAGAGGCTGATACTATGATTTCAAACTAGAACATACACATATATATGCAAACACACATTGCTCAAAGCTATTTAGCAGCATGGCTTCTCATCAGCAACACAGAAATCACAAGAGTACCTCTCAAACTCTTGTATGTGCTTTCAAAGGCATCAAAGGTTCATACTTCTGTCAAGACAGAAACAATCAGTAACTGAGATCTAGGAGAATTATTTCCTCAAATACATAAAACAATGAGATCATTTTGATCAGTCAAAATTAATACCCACCTTTCCACTCCGTCTTAGCTATATCTGAAACTAACAAACAAAAGAGCAGCAACTAACTCAATGAAAGAAAAAGATCAGTAATTCTAGTTTTCAGCTCAAACATTGTCTCTGAAACTGTCCCTGACTAAGTAGGTTTAATAATTCTAACATCCACCGTTTCTTTTTCTTTCCCTGTGTAGATGGAACAAATGTACTGTTTCTTTCCAAGGACATACATATCATAGTTTCCATGGCAGAGTTTGTTTAAAGTATAAAATGCATTTGGCAACACTTCAAACAGCATGTCATGCATTTCATCTTTCAGCCATTCTGAAAAATGAAGTGCATGAGGTCTGGTAATGATGAGGATGTTTTTGTATATCATTCATTCAGGTGAAAACTGAAAAGGTGAAATCAAGTGTATTGAGATTAGGAAATGCTGCAGTGGTTAGATGTAATCAGAAAGACAAAATGTCACACCTCAGACCCATTTTTGGGTCATTTAGAGATCAAAAGATGGCCCAGTGGAAGATAAAATAGATAATAAACCAAAGCATTTTGACTAGTTTTGACTGGTTTGCAATTTCTAAAGATTCAAAACAAAATTTTCATTGTATTCACTTTCCTTTTGATTCCATTTTTTTTTTCTCAGTGTCTGCTGTTTAAGGCAGGCTGTGTGCCAAAATCATCTTAGAAAGTCTGCTATGCCAGATGTCACCCTTTTGCCCTTTTGCTCCGTCTGCAGATTTTCTTTTAACAGCATTTGAAGCTAAGTTAGTGAGCACACATTTTCCAGTATAAGAGGCATTATGAATAACACCTTTCGTGTTTCTGAATAACACCCACAAAGTGCAGAACACATTATATATCAGCTACATCAACTATGTCTTCAAAAAAAAAAAAAATTTATTATTAACCGTTAGCTACGTGGATAGTATCATATGCTGTCATTCTTTTAAATATATATAGCAGCTACAAGGGAAACTAATAGGAATAATAAAACCCTACAAAGATGGATTTTGCAGCATTAATTTGTCCTCTGTAGGGTAAAGATGAGCTATTTCATTTTAAATGCTTCTTGTAGGTTTGAGCGACTTGTATGTGAAAGGTCTACACTTATTTCTAAAGGAGAAAACTCTTCCTGTCTGAATTCTTCATGTAGGAATAAGATTTATTTTCTAAGGTCTTATTTCTTAAGCTATGAATTTCTAGAAATCAGAAGTGCTCCTTGCATTTCAAATTACAAGCATGAATAAAAATATAGTATTTTTCTTAAATAAAAATAAGGCACATATAAACTAATTTTGTCAGGACTCTCTCCTTCTCCAAGTGCTTCTCCAAGGCAATAATCAAATGTTTAAATATTTTTAAATAGTTTCTTTCTCTGTAAAAGATACAATTTCAAAAGTGTGTTTTAATTTAAAAAATAAAAATAAAATCTCTATATGTTACTCTTATATGTTATATGTATACTGTCTATATGTTACTGTACATCTGGCTCCAGCATAGACCCAAATTCAATTGGTTTGGCCACTGCACATGACCATTATGTGTTGTTAAGAGGAAACTTGTTGGGCTTATCTGTTGCTTTTTTTTTGATCAGTCTGGGCAGAGATTGACTGCCATGTTTCACTTTTTCTTTAGGATAAATCATAAATAAATAAATAAATAAATAAATAAATAAATAAACAAATAATGAAATGGAACAAAACCAAACCAAACAAACAACAACTAAAATCAAAATTTACACCTAACACAAAAATTGGCTCACTAGGATGTAGGGACTGTAATTTGAATAAAATATGGAAAACCTCAGAAAAATTAAACTGATCAGTAACTCTGCTATTGTTCCTACCAGGTCGTGGATTCAGTGGTCTGAGCTAAGTGTCCAGACTCCCTTTATACTCAATGGGGAGAAATGGGCACTTTAAAGGCATGTATTATCTTAGCTTAAAGTCTCACTACAGAGCAGAACAATTATCCGTATAGATGCTTATGTGTATTGACTAAAACGAAACCTGCACTGACTAGTTCATATGTAGACATCTACATGGCAATGTCCAGAGCTATGTGAAAACATTCATTCCTGCCCTGGGACTCCCATAAGCAAAGGAAAACAAATCAGCAACCACAGTGATGCATTCACCAATATCAAAATTGAAGTGCCAGGGAAAATGGACTGCCACACATATATGTAGCTGGGGAAATTATGACACCACAGGGTTAAGAATTGTTCAGCACATGTAAATTTCTGGGTAAGTGCTGAAAACAGCAAATCACCATCTCTTCCTCTATAAAATCTTAAAAAATTAAAAAAAAAAAAAAATTAAAAAAATTAAAAAAAAAAATTAAATCTATAAAATTACCCTCCGTTGACATAAAAAGATGACTTTACACTGACTAATTTCAGATTGAAACATCTATACTGCAGGTGTCTATAGGTACAATGAATGTTGTTCAAGTTGGTTTTCAAGTTAAACACAATGCACTACCACAGGAAATCTTTCCATATTGACAACAGCAGGAGCCTGAACAACTAGTGTAGACAAGGTGAATAAAGAAAAGTGCAAGGATTCTCTCCCTGCATTTCCCAGAAGCTAGCCTACTTGTGGTTTATTCACAGCATTCTTCCTGAGGAACTGGAATGCTAAAATAGGTCACCTAATACTATCTAGAGTCAGTATTTATAACTTTTATAGCGAAGGTTGTGTTTAATGTTCTATGGCATTTTCCATAGTTACTTACATATCAACACTCAGGGATCAAATGCATTTAAAATCAAATATAAGTTGTGTCAAAAAGATTCATCATTTTACAATAACAGTCACATAATTTTTACTGAATAATAAAATGTGTGTTGTTCACCTTTTTAATGAAATGAGACCCACTGCAGAATGGACCCAGTACAGAACACAAGACCATCCAGAATGTACCTGCAAGGTTTCCACATAGGCATGTAAAACTCTCATTTTGTTCTTTCTGTTACCTTTATTTTATTTTTTAACATTACATTTGGACTGATATAAGAAAACAGTGACATATAGAATAGATATGTAAAAATACGTAATTTACACAATGTTTGAAAACTGGGCCTTCATCATGAAAATAAAGCTAAATTTAAGTTCTAAATAAATAGAATGTTGATGTATTTACATAAAATGGGTACATTATTGATGAAATTATATTCAAATAATCTCTTTTCTACATCCATCTGTGATAAAATTTATCCAGAAGTAAATGCGTAGAAGAGCTAACATGTAAATTCAGATTTATACATATACATATATATATATAATCAGCACTATTTTTCATTGTCATATGTACCCTTCCTTATTTTTATATTGTTCAAAAATGTGAAAAGTTTTTGAAGGTTTTCAGTGAACTCTTCTTTGAAAGTAGATGTGATAATTAGCTCTTGGAAATCTTGTTTTGAAACATGAAAAACAGTTTAATAGAGCAACAAGTAGTTGAAAATATTTTTTGAAAGGTCAGACCACTTCTGTGCCCACTTTGTCTTTCTTTTTGTAAGGTTACTCTAGAAAATGAAATACAATAGAACACTACCTTACTAAGAATAAATGTCAAAGTCATATCTAAAGGAAGAACACCAAACTTTTCACTGAAGGCCACCTGCCAAAATGCAAATGAACACCTACAAGGAAATATTAGACAATTCCTTTTAAAAGTAACAAGACAAATATGATCGTAAAGGTTGATGTCACATGGAATGCTCATTGATTTAAACTGATATATGTTATATGGTAAGGCACAGAATCTTGATTTTAGTCTTCATGAATAGGAAAATTGTCTCTTTTCCACTTCTAGTATTATTTATTTCTTATAATACTTGCTAGGCTTTGCTAGTGCTTTTTTTTCTGTAAACCTGTCATATTAGATGTCACAGATATGTAGTGCTGGTCAGCTGCCAGAATGCAAATTCACATCTACAAAGAAATATTGGACAATTTCTTCTTCCCTTGTAATTTTGCATTATCACTATTGAACAATGTTGAATATTTGTCTGTCCACTAAATCTCAGGTCATTATTCTACAGAAAGGTTTTTTTCTGTATTGTCCTTCCCACATCATCTTCTCCTTCAGGATTTTTTCTATATCAGTTGTAAGTAAAAACATACTCTTAAATCAGGTTAAGGATTAAGACTTTAAAATTTAACTGAGACATATTCACATGAAGTCATGCAGCTAATCATTCCACATGTTTCTGGAATTTGCCTGAAAACTTATTCAATAATTGTTTCTTGGGAACATTTAAATGTCTTTACAATTTTTTCTTTTAAATCTCCCTTATCTTTGTCTTACTATAAGTAAATCTAGCAAAGGTGTTTTTATTTTGTTTTGTTTTTAAAAGTATCTGTGATAAGAAATTCCTAGCAATACAGATGATCACACTAAACTTCCACATACAGAGTAGCATCCTTATGAGGCCTATTTTATATTATTTCAAGTTACTGTTGGTGTCTGTCAATAATCTTCTGTTTAACAGTCAGTTAGAAGTTCTTACTACTGTCCAGTTCATACAAAAGAAAAAGTCTGAATATTTGAATCATTTTACTTTTTAGGAATTTATGCTATATTTTTTAAATTTGCTGTTTTAGTTACTGGAAAGCTTTAATTCTGAATTACTCTTTTAGTCACCTGAGGTGTAGGTGTATTTCAAAGGAATAGGTGGCTCATCTAAGAGCTTATTTAAGGTGGAATATGGCTCATCTAAGAGTTTATTTCAAGAACATACTCTTATTGTGCCTACATTTTTTAATGGCATATTCTTATACCATTCTTTATTCATTTTTTTTACTTCTCATTATGCTATCAACTTTGTTTACTGTATTAGTAATTTTCAATCAAAAATATTGTTCCAATTTTGTCAAACCATTGCTGAAATTTAATTAGGCTTTTGCCTCCCTAATAGAAAAACACAAATAGAAAATAAAATTAGAATTAATAATATTATATTGTGTATTACAATTATTATTAATAAAATCTGCAGCAGTTGTGTAGAGAAAAAGAATGGGGTGCCTTGGGAGATTTGAAGGAAATATATATATATATATATATACATAGGATATTTGACTAGTTGGCATACAGCTCCAGTACATTCAATTTACAATATAAAGTTTCACATTACGATGTGTTCAGTTATATACAAAATTTTTAAATAATCTCTAAATTGACTCAAGGCAATAGAAATAATTAGAAGAGAGAAAACAGCATACAATGTGTATCTAGCATTGTTTTACCAGGGAACTGGAATAGTGTTCCTCAAACATTGCACATATGCACAAACATGCATTTAGACACACAGAGCTGAAAGATATCACAAATATTTCTCCAAATAAAAATAACAGCTGAAATTAAGGACATTTCATCATGTTGTTTTAGGTTTGCTTATTTTGTTGTTGTTTTTTTTGTTTGTTTGTTTGTTTGTTTTTGGTGTTGGTGATGCGTTTCGTTTTTTGTTTGTTTGTTTGCTGTTTGTTTTTGTTTTGCCAAACCTACAGAGGCAACATTTAGGCTGATGTTTGTCAGAGATCCAACATCACTATATGAGTTTTTTGAGCTTAATCTGTATGAGATGTCATACAGTGTCACAGAAGCAATTAGAATACAAGCCATCAGGACATTGGCTGATTGTCAGTCCGAAAATACGATAATCTCACTCCATAAGGAAAAGTCCTAAAGCTTCAACATTAGTAAAAACTCATGACTGTTAAACAGAGTGAAAAGCCAAATGTTTTTCTTTTGCATTCGAATACACAATTTGTTCTCTTTTATTTTCCTTTTTTCATTTTGCTATTGTTTTTTCTTTCATTTACAGCAATATACTGGTGAAATGTGAGGTGTCTAATGGGAAAGTAAATACAAAAAGAAGATACCTCTCCTAAAGTGAATATGAACTAAAAAATTAAACTTACATTTAACCCTATTTCCTAAAATTCTCTCAGGAAGGATGATTAGCAGAATGCTAAAAATTAGGTTTAACATCTCGAAGGGAGATATTCACTAGTCAAGATTAGGACATCTACCAAAGTCTCAATTTCCTGTCCATTCTCCCATAATATATACATGTATTTGTCTAAAACACTGCAAAGAAACAAATAATACCTCAATACTACAAACAGAAATATTCTTGCAAACAAATAATAATCTTGCATTTGTTTCTTTAATCTCGTATTTAATTCCTTTGATCTTGTATTCCTTTAATCTTGGGATTTCAGAATGTAATAAATACTGAAGAATTGTCACACTGACATTTATTATATTTGTGTTGTTACTGAAGAAATCACATTATAGAAAGATATAATCATATCAGTGACTTTTGACATCAGGGGCATCCTCAAACTCCCTGCCTAATTTTGATGATACCTACATATTCATTTAAAAATTCCCAAAGAAGTTTTTATGTCCTGCAACTGAACTCTACTTACAGCACTGACCTGCTCAGTCTTAGTCTTCTGCCTAACTGTGGATGGGATAGAAAAAGGTCTTCATTTATTCATGTTACTGCCTCTCCCAGAAATCATCAGAAAACTTAGCTGGAAAAGGCAGCCTTGGCAGTAGTGCTTATTACACTCCATCCCTACTTAATACATGAGTTTAGAGGCTATGACAGTTATCAGGAATGTGTGCAAATCAGTCCTGTCAAAAGGAATTTGAAACTTCATGCCAGGGAATGACCTCATAAGCAACTTTGTGACCTGCATTGCAGGACTCTCCATCTGTCCTTCCTGTTGTGACTGTCCCACTTTGCAAGAAGGATACAAATATGTATTCATCAAAATACAATGAGAAATCATGAAAGAATTATTTCATAGCTTCGTGGTGACTCAAAAGAGGAACTATTTCAAGTGGGGCCCCGAGCAACAGCAGGCTTTTGAACAGATCAAACAAGAAATGGTTGGTGCAGTAGCCTTGGGCCTTTCTGTACCAGACCAGCTGTGCAAAACATACTTTACACTGCAGCTGGGGAGCACAGCCTTTCCTGGAGCCTCTGGCAGAAAACCCCAGGAGAAACTTGAAGTCAACCTCTGGGGTTCTGGAGCCAGGACTATCAAGGATCAGAAGCCCATTATACCCCAACTGAAAAGGAGACACTACCAGCATATGAGGGGATTTGAGCTGCCTCAGAAGTTGTTGGTACAGAATCACAGCTCCTCTTGGCATCATGGTTACCTGTGTTACACTGGATGTTCAAAGGGAAAATCCTCACTACACACCATGCAACTGATGCTGCATGGAGTATGTGGGTAGCACTAATTACACAGCAGGCTTAAATGGGGAAACCCAACCACACAGGAATCCTGGAAGAGATCATGGACTGGCCAGAAGGAAGAGATTTCAGAGTACCGACAGAAGAGGTAACTCATGCCGAAGAGGTACCATCATATAATGAGTTGTCAGAAGACAGAAAACAGTATGTGTTGTTCACTGACAGATCCTGTTGTGTGGTAGGGAGCCATCGGAAGTGGAAAGCTTCTGCATGGAGTCCCACAGGCCGAGCCATGGAGGCCATGGAAGGTGAGTTGAGTCAGTATGCAGAAGTGAAAGCCATCCAACTGGCCCTAAAAATTGCTGAAAGAGAAAAATGGCCAGTACTGTATCTCTGCACTGACTCATGGATGGTGACAAATGCTCTGTGGGGGTCGCTGCAGCAATGGAAACAGAGCAAATGGCAGCATTGCCTATCTAGGCCACTACACTGTGGCAAGATATTGCTGCCTGGGTAGAAAACCTGGATATAAAGGTACTTCATGTAGATGCTCACACATCCAAGAGTCGCACCACTGAAGAACATCAGCGAAGGGGCGGACCGAGCTTCAAAAATTGAAGTGGCTCAGGTGGACCTGGACTGGGGACGTAAGGGTAAGCTGTTTGTAGCTTGATGGGCCCATGAAACAGCAGGACATCTGGGGAGGGATGCCACATACAGATGAGCTCATGATTGAGGTGTGGACCTGACCATTGAGGCCATCACAAATATCACCCGTGAGTGTGAAAACGGTGCTGCAATCAAGCCATGAGGGTAAAGTCTCCCTGGAATAGGGGGAGGTGGCTTGGATTTCGGTATGGTGAGGCCTGGCAGATTGACTATATTGGACCACTGCCACAAACCCACCAAGATAAACGTTACATACTCACATGGTAGAAGCAACTACTGGGTGGCTAGAAACATAGCCAGTAAACCATGTCACCACCTGAAACACCCATCTTGGGCCTGGAAAGGCAAGTGCTGTGACATCATGATATACCAGAGAGAATTGAGTCCGACAATGGGAGTCATTTCCAAAATAATCTTGTCACCTCCTGGGCCAAGAGGCATGGCATTGAGTGGGTGTATCACATCCCCTATCACCCACAAGCCTCTGGAAAGGTTGAAAGGTACAATGGACTGTTAAAGACCATGTTGTGAACATTGAGGTCTGGGACATGGAAATACTGGGACATAAATCTACCAGAAGCCACTTGGCTAGTTAACACCAGAGGGTCTGACAACTGCCCTGGTCCTGCTCAAAAAAACAACCCTACACATTGTGGGAGGAGCTAAAGTCTCCATAGTGCATGTAGGGAAGTTGATGGGGAAGGCGGTATGCGTTGCTCCTGCCTTGGGATAAGGCAAACCCACTTGTGGGAATGTCTTCACCCAAGGACGCGGGTATACCTGGTGAGTCATGCAAAAGGATGGGGATATCAGGTGCATGCCTCAAGGAGATTTAACCCTGGGAGATAACTAATCTGTAATCTGAGTTATGTGTTGTAGGAAGGCACTGCAGAACCAATGACAGGCCAACTTCACGAGGAGCCAGGCAAGTGTACCAATGACTCGAGATAAGCTGGTACTGGCGTCCAGAAATGCAACTCCACCTGCCCTGAGTGACCACTTTGGCAGATGAAGTCTAAATCATCAACAGTTCAACATTTTTGGGAGAGACCTATAGAATGAAAAGTACCTATCTATAAATCTGTTAAAGGACAGGGAGCAGTGGTGATGAGAATATCTATATAATAAAGTAAGTGGGACCTGAGTGTGACACAAACGTTATGGAATAAGGGGTGGAGGTTGTGCTGGATCTGGCTGGGGTGGAGTTAATTTTCCCTGCAGCAGCCCATACGGTGCTGTGCTCTGCACTGTAGCTAGAACACCATTGGTATCACATCAGTGCTTTGTCTATTGCTGCACAATACTGGCACCACATCAGGACTCCCTCCAACCCCTCAGGGGCCAGCAGGCTGGGGATGGGCAAGAGATAGGGAGGGGACATCACCAGGAAAGCTGATTGAAACCAACCAAAGGAATATTCAATATCATATGTTGTCACGTTCAGCAATAAAAGATGGAAAAGGGGAAGGAGAGGGAGGGCTCTCATTATGAAAACATCCATCCTCCCAAATAATCGGTATGCATATTGAGGTTCTGCTTCCTGGGACATGGCCAAACATCGCTCATTGATGGGAAGTAGAGAGTAATTTCTTTTCTCTCTCTCTGTGCTTCAGCACAACACTTGCTTGTTTTTTGTTGGTTTTTTTTTCCTCTTCCTTTTCCCTTTAATTAAATTATCCTTATCTTAACCCATGAGTTGTTTGTTTGTTTGTTTGTTCTTTATTTTTTTTTCTTTCTCTCCAGCATACTTTCTTCTTCCCCTCTTCTTCTAAGGAGGGGGACTGAGAGGGCAGTTGTGGTGGAGTTCATCTGCCCAGCAAAGTTACAAGCTTTGTTGGGAAGAGCACACCTAAGTCTTTATCATGGAGCATAGTGATAGGACAATGGGGGATGATTTTAAACTAAAAGAAGAGAGATTTAGATTAGATGTTAGGAGGAAATTGTTTACTATGAGGGTGGAGACGTACTGGAATAGATTGCCCAGAGAAGTTATAGATGTCCCATCCCTGGAAGTGTTCAAGACCAGGTTGGATGGGGCTTTGAACAGCCTGGTCTAATGGAGAGTGTCCCAGCCCATGGCACGGGCATTGTAATTAGATGATCTTTGAGGTCCCTTCCAACCCAAACCATTCTGTGATTCTATGATTCTAAGTCGTAGTCACTGTTTCAGGGAATATAGAGTCTGTAACTTCAAACAGATAGCTTAAAAGTATTGCACCTGGGGTCACATAATTTTCCTTGTCACTTCCAACTAGTTAATTTTTCTCAGTATGACTGTTGTTGAGAATCTTAGACAAAAGAACTAAATTTTCTAAACTCACTGTAAAAGAAACATAAATCATTGATGATTTGGAAGGAAGCATAGCAGCCATATTAGTTGTCATGAATATTAACATTGCTTACTTTAGCTGCATTTACAGCATCTGTCCTGAAGAGGTTACTAGGACAAGAATCAGCATCAAGATGTATTATAGCAGACTCAGAAGGTGCTTCCTGTTCACATGTTCAATAATGAACCTGGAGATGATGGTAGTAGTGCAACGCTGCAAAATTTCAGGAGGGAAATATTAGAGGTTTTAAAGGAAAAAAAGAACCAAAATTGTAGTACATAAAATCATTAGATGTATCTCACTGTTAATCTAAAAGCCAGTTGTGAATGTTGTTCTTCTACACTGAATAACTATTCCATCAGAGAAAACTTCTGCTTCATTTCTAATCCTTTCTCTTCTCCATGGCAGTTTCATGGGGGAACTGGGGTAATTCTGGAAACTGATTTATAAGCCTTTCAAGGCTGAGGGATTGTGCACAAACTTCTGCCATATGAGCAGTGCTCCTCTCCCATTCTTTCTCTGCAACTTTTGTTGGCCCTCACACAATTTAAGGAAAAACATTCCACAGAACTTAGAAATACAAAACAAAACACAAAAAAGTTTTCAATATAGAAAAAGAATAGATTGAAAAGTGGAAAACATTGTACATAATCCTTCAAGTTAGATAGTAGAACATGATGAACTTTCCAAAGGTTTCACCCACAAGCTCTCTGGAACTCCAGGAACAGAAGAAAAGTAGAAATAGAAGCTCTATCTTTTCAAGTTCAAATTGTATGACAGACAAGTTTTTGTTTGGCATGAGAGTATTTTACTGAGAATCAATTTTCTCTTCTAAAATAAAATTAAAAAACGGGGGGGGGGGAGGGGGGAATAAATTTCAAAAAAGACATTTTAATTAATCACTTTTTGATTTGGCACTTAGAACACTGTAATATTCAATTGTAATATTCAGATAGAGAATTTTCAGAATAATAATGGTTTGGGATAGAAATAAATTACTTTAATATTTAATAATATTTAAATTTAATAAAATAAATTTACTTTAATATTTAATAATATTTAAAATATTTTAATTTCTAACTTTTTATATTGCTTAAGTACACCACACTATATAAAATGTTTTACCTATAAAAGTTTCTAGATAGAATACTGAAGAGTTCTATTTAAACAAAGATAAATATTTCTGATACATTTCAACTTTTAAGAATATTTTAACTTCTACATTTTATGTTCAGTATGTTATTTCTAGAGGTTTAACTTTCATTACAATCATTTATATATTTGGCCAATATTAACAAGTCACAAGAATATTAACAGAAATTTAAAGAGCTACTGTCCATATAGGTGATTATAACTGGTATTATGATATCATGATACCATGTTATCATAAGATATTTCCTGGTTGCCATTTCAGATTTTATCTTTTTTTCCCCCACTTAATGTAAATAAGTTTTTGAGTGAAAATTACAATCCAGATAGGAAAACTTTAAATATTGGAGTGTTATTAACATAAATAACTGTAATTGCATATATTGTATGTTCATAAATTTGTTTATTTTTTTAAAGCTTCAAGACTATTATTTTTTTAATATATGAGATTATTTTTTGGTATTGTAAGGACATAGAAACAACTCTGGAACAACATATAATAAATAAATAACACAATTTCCATCTTGGTTTACTATGACTAACACATGTTGAAAACAACCTTTCAGAGAAAAATGGGCTCAGGAAGTTTTATTTCTATCTATACCCACACAAAATTGCTACTCAAGCTTTATCAGATAAGAACTTAATTCTTGAAAATTAATAATGAACTTACACATTTTCATATTGATTTTCTGCCTACCAGTCATTAAGTCTGACTGTCCTAGTCTCAGCATTGGGAAGGCTACCCTGCCATATTTCCTACCTTAGCACTACCAAGGTCACCAAGCTTTGTGCTAAGGCTGGCAGCTAGCCAGGGGAGGAGCCCAGGCTGCAGGTAAGAGGATTCTTATTAAGCTCCAGAGACATGAAAGATTCTATGTTATAGACTAAACAGTTTTTTTGTGAAAAAATATTGGAAATCAAATACATTTAGCAATAGAAAAATATTCCCAGTTAAGGGTAGCTGAAACTATCCTGAAGTGGTAAGAGCAAAGATACCAGCAGGTACTTCTGCTCATCCTAGATGAAAGCAGGGAGCAGCATAAATGAAACTCAAAAAAGAAAACACAGCTCAGTATAGGTATACTAGAAAACAATTTTGGTGATCTCTTCAGAATGAATATGGATCTATATAACCACAGGTTTCTTGTCAATAAGCTGATCACAGAGTTCAGGCAGAATCATAGAATGGTTGAGATTGGAAGGGACCTCTGGAGGTCATCTGGTCCAAACCTCCTGTGCAAGCAGGAACACCTACAGAAGGATACTCAGGACTATGTCCACATGGCTTTTGAAAATCTTCAAGGAGGAAGATTCCCCAATTTTTCTGGGTAGCCTGTTCTGTAAAAAAGTGCTTCCTGATGTTCAGAGGGAACCTACTGTGTTCCAGTTTGTGCCTATTGCCTCTTGTCCTGACACAGGGCACCATTTAAAATAGTGTGGCTCCATTGCATCCTCCCTTCAGTTATTTATACATATCAATAAGATCTCCCTTGAGCCTCCTCTTCTCCAGGCTGAACAGCCCCAGAAGGCAAGGAACTAAGAATCCTCCAAAAAAGGTTACAGCTGGCTTTCCTGCCTTTCACTTTGCCATTTGATTAAATGAGATTTACAGAAGCAGATAACTCCGACTCAAAGCAACCAATGCCATCTTCAAATGCAGATATCATGGCAGAGATTCTTTCTCCTCTTTCCTGGCATTACCAGTGAATTCATCTCTGAACCAACACCGCAGGTTTGCCAAAATGTAATGGTGTGCAGCTGGATTAATTTACCACTGAGCGTGGTCTGAAAACAATTTTTGAGCTATGTTATAGCTAAAGGATGAAAAAGCAGCAGTATATATCATGACTGAAGATGTAGAGGTTTTCAGAGAAGTGAATGTCAGGAGTGAGTTAAGAAAATCCAAGATTCCTCATGAGATGCATTGCAGCTATTCAACTATAACTGTAATATTAGATCAAAGGCAAACTGGAGTCTAGCTGCAATGTATTTCAACTACGCACTAAAAACAACCAAGGAAGTCAGACCCAATTTCCTCAGAGCAGATGTATTAACAACTTCATATGCCAAGAATGTGTTCTGGTACAGTCAGATATATTTGTGGCCAAAAATGGGTTGTTGCAGCCAGACAATAAGGATCTCACAGGAACCAAAATTGTGGATGACATTTTTGTTGTAATAGAAATAGGGGTCAAGGATGAAGCAATCCAGAACCACAACAAGAAACTGAAATAACTAGTAAGCATTTCCCAGTAACTGTCTGCATGCTGACAAGCTGAAACTGAGAAGACCTGGTATGGTTATATTGGCACTTAGAGAAACTGAAAGCAGAGACATCAGAATAAATAAATGAAATTCAATAACTTATGGAAATGTTAAATTATTTTTCTACAGTATACCCATCTGTCAAATTAAAAATCATCCAGAAAAAAATCACTATTGAATTCTCTGACTTGCCCTACAGTGAAAAGGCAAGTCAAAGAAAAGTGCTGTGAGCAGACAGCACTTTACAGACCAAAACACAAATGCGTTCCAGACAGCAGTTTTGTAGCACAGGAGACAAGCTTTATCCATGTGATACAGTGCTCTGCATTTCTCTGGAAGAACCCAAGCAATCCAAAAAGACTTTTCTGTGGAAGCTCTCCATCCATTAAAACAATGCATACTCTAAAATTTGGAATCCAGTACTAAAGGCAGTTGTCACCTACTGCTAGCTTGTTTTTGGATGAGCTGTGAATGCAAGATGGTCCTAAACAGTGACATATGAGCTGACACTGATACAAGCAAACACCATACTTACATAAAACAATATACAAGGAGCAAGCCAAAAGTCATTCAAGGCCATGAATTCATTGAACATGTATACTGTGCGTGAAGTACAAAGCTATTAGAAACTCTCCATTAGAAAACTCTCCAACCTCATTAAATCACTATCTGGCACTAAAATGACAAAATTTTTAAGGAGAGGAATTCCACTCTTGTTGGCAAACACTCTCATTTCTGAAAGGTGGGAACTGATTGAGAAACTTCAGACACATTTTCCAGGTGTTTGGCATACACAACAGAAAAACAAACAACAACAATAAATAAATAAATAAATAATCTGTAGCCACTATGTATGCATCAAGATTCATCCTGAATGTTTAATATAAATAGAACTCAGGGCAGCAGAAATGAAATCAAGTAGACCTTCAAATCAAAGGCAGGCCAAAAGGCAGAGCAAAACCGCTGGTGATAACTCAAACAGTAAGTTTTAGGAAATAACAGCAAGTTGTTTAAGAAATACTAAGAACTGGTGAGCATGCCAGAATGGTCTGCTGATAAAGGCCACGTCCATATGATACCATATTTACTAATATCTTCTTGTCCCATCACGTCAGGCAATACTAACACAAGTTACTAGGTAACGACAGATATTGCTAAAATAAGGAAGGATAGCTAAATGAATGCAACTTGGAGGAAGGAGTCCGGGATGGAAGACAGCACAAAGAAATCTGTCTTGTATGCACATAGCCTGAGTGCTAGCTGCAGCTTTTACCTCTCTGTAGAAGTTTATTTTATAAATAACATATCCAATTCTAAAAATGTGGTGTAAAACATGGGGCAGGACAGAGGCTAGTACTGGCTGTCTACTAAAAAAATAAAGAAAAAAAGAAAAGAAGAAGAAAAAGCTGAAGGAATTCTGAATGTATTACTATGGATGATATGAACATAAACACAAACTGAAGGAAGCTTAACACAGTCTGTAGTTAAGCTATTATTGCAGCATAATAATTATTGCCATTTATTACTATACCACAAAGATACTTAGTGGTTCCTGTGGGGATCAGAGAAAGGAACACTGTCATTCCCAGAATGTTGAAATTTTGGAATGTAGGAGAGGAAAAAAAAAAACAAAACAAAAAAAAAACTACCCCACTTTTATCTTTCTATATTAGCAACACTCATAAGAGAGAATTACATCATCTGTGACCAAAACTCTTACTGTAATCAATGAATGTTTGCATATTCCCTGGCATCTGCGCTGTACAAGTCTCAAGACACTCCCATTTGTTTAAGATAATGTGTGTGAAATTACAGTGAGCAGATAGTCATGCTTAAATTTTCCTTTTTAAGCAAGGTTCATTAAGATTGGGAAGAAGAATGCGAAAGTATAAACTTGTGGGTGTTAGACAATAAAAATCATTTGCAGTCTCTCAGAAGCAGCTTGGAAATAACAACTTCTGCAATACCAATTCGTGTCAAATAATCTACCATCCATAAAAGACAGAGCACTGAATGCAAACTAATGAGGAATGCTGAATCTGGGAACAATTAAGCCTGTCAACTAAACCTCCCACTGAAGACTTGAAAGGTACAATGCTCCCCAAACCAAAGCAAATGCTCTGTGGCCTTTAATGTACTCCCTCCAGATGGATTTGGTCAATTAAGTAGAAGAAATGTTCAAAAGCTTTCACAAATTTGGTTGGTTCCTAGACTGCAGCTTGCCCAGTGAAAAGTTCAAATAGTGACTGCTTGCTACTTGTTCATCAGCTAATGAAGTTCTTTAAAAGAACTCCGAGGCCGCCGTAGATAAAACAAACGTAAAGCTGGCAGCAATCCCTGAGTCTAAAGAAAGGAAATGAAGAAAAAGCCATTTCTGGGTGACCATTTTTGAGAAGCTGTGATCCAGGATGATGAAATGCTGACCATTAAAAAGAAAAAAAAAGGTTCACAAGACTTTAGCAAGCTTTGATTAAAACCTCATGTAATATCTTGATGAATCTTCTATGGATTTCCAGTACTATACAATTAAAAAGCTGTTCTTTTTGAGGAAACTGTTATTTTCACTAGGTTGCCAGGCTAAGCAGACCACTTACCAGCTCTAATCTTTTTTTTTCTTTGTATGTTTTTGATTACTAAAAATGTTTAGGAAATTGGAAACAACAAAGTTTCCACTATGAAGATTGCTTCTGAAGTTGTGTACTTGAGACTTTTGAAAATACTATCATACGTTAGCTATAATAGCAGGAGTCTAGAAATGACAACCCAGAGGAAATGTCTCAAGCCTAAAGTCTGATTCCTTGTTTTCCCTGACCCTTCACAATGTTTCACATGGGAATGAATGTGATTCGAGTATGTGGAGGCTGGCTAAGAGCAGGGAAAGTATCTATTCTCTCTGGCTTTATGTCTTTACAAGAAGAGTTCATTCCTTAAGAAGCATTGTGTGAAGGAGCATCAAATCATGCCATGCATTTTCAGAAGAAGCCATGGCACATTTTAAAATGAAATGTATAAAGTGGAAAAACAAAGGCAGTCTAACCTACCTTGAGGCTGTTTCCCTCCCAAAAAATCCTATGAGCATGAAAATGGAAGATTTTTGGAACATTGTCATCTGCTCCTCCTTTGTCTTGGCAAGAATAATAATAAGATGAATAATCAAAGTCTGTCCTTGTCTAAGCCTATGAGTGTCATTACGGATGGGTACAACTTGAGCCTTTCTAACTGTATTAGGCAGAGGAGCAACCTGAGGCAAGCAGATCTGGCTCTCCCAGCATGTGCTGAGGGGAAGCTGCAATGCTGAAGAAACCAGATATAACTGCAGAAAGATATGACATTTCTGGCATGCTGTTTGAGTAACTGACAATGTTAAGTTTGTTCAAACCCATTTTCATTTACAGTGTTTTAACCACTTTGCATAATAAAGGAAAAAAAACACTTTTGCCTAGTTTCTGGATTGAACCAAGCCTTCCTTCTCTGAGGCATTCTACAGAATCTAAAAACGTCATTCTCATACACAAGATAATGTACAAACTGATTTTTACATAGCCTTTTCATTTCTGGGAGTGTAGAATAGCATTTGAAAACACTTTGAGAAATGCTGTGTGTAAGATCTTTGGGTTTGATCTTATCAAAGAACACAAATATTCAGAAATAGGCAAAACCAAATCGCTATTGAGTTTTTCAGTTTATTTTTGTACATTACCGTTAGATTTAAATTGTCATGTCCTATAATATAAAAGATACAAAACCCAATGAAAAAAGCATGAAAGGGATTAACTGGCTTGAATCTCGCAGGCTTACATTGTGAGAATTTCTGCCTACTGAGCTCCCAAGCTGAGGAACAGAGTGAGCTGTCTGATGCCCTCAAGCAGGCTTGGCAACAATGGGTCTGACATTAGGCTACATAATGTAGATGAGTGGTAGATTTCAAAGCAATGTCTGTGTGCTTGTACTCAAAATAGCATAAAATTATTTCTAAGTATTTCTACCTCATTAGAATTAAATACTTAGAATGCTTAAGTCACTAAAATTTGGAGGTCCCTTTAGGAAAGGTATTAGCTGTAGAAAACATGTTATTCTTTATGAGAAAGCTCAGAAAAAAAAAATCTTTCACTGACAGCATTTGCAATTTGTAGTTTCACAATGATCTGATATGAAGCTTGATAGCACTGTATTTAGGTGATCTTTGAAATTTTCCTTCCATCTAAAGAATAGAACCTAAAAGATAAGAATTGATATGGGGAAATATTAATATAAGGAAATAGTAAATCTTTGGGAGGTAAAAGTATTGACATTCTCCCAACTCTTCACCTTGATCAACCTGAAATGTTTCTTTGAAGTTAACACTACACAGGCTTCCTTCATGTTAAGGTTTAGTCAAATTTATGGAAGACGAGCTTTCTTAATTCCACAAGAATAAAGTGCCTTCTCTCAAAATTTTAGATACAGCATTACTGTGCAAGCTAGAAAACTTGCTTTTTATTTAGAACCGTGTTAGCATTATTTATGGCATGAAAAATACCATTTATGGTAAACTAAAAGGTATTAGTTAGATTACAAATGTGTTAGTGCAGATGAAACAGAATAACAGCTTAGCAAAATGAACATAGTCATAATACACATCTTCCACAACAGTTTCCAGAAAGCTGAGAAAATAAATATACTCTAGGGGTCTTACTAAAGACTGATAATAAATAGGTAAATAAAATACGCAAGAATACATTTTCTAGAGGCAATTTCTCCTTGTACTCAGAGGGGGCACTGCATAGTATGCTGAAGTGAAGAAAGAGAAATATGACAGCTAGGGAAATAAGCCTCAAGAACCTCATATTATTAACATTTATGGCTAGGAAAAACATTTCTAAAAGACAGCTTTACTTAATCAGCTACCAGTGTATCTTTGCTGCGCACGAAATTTCCAACAGAATGATGCTTCAGTACAAGTCAGGAAAACATCCTGATAGTCTTCACAAATAACATTTGCTGACTAGCTCTAATCTTTTTAGTTCCATTCAGAATGAGTTCTCAGAAGCCTTAGGACCACTGTAAGCATTATTGGGGGTAAAATGGAAAGAGGCAATATGCAAGGGATCTGTTTTAACTGAATCAAAACTGTTATAGTCTAAGAACTATCAGGAATAATTTTATTTTGAACACTTCTCTTATTTGCATCTGTCTGATGAAATGCCCTCTGTTGGTGTTATCTCAACTCTTTCCCTTTCATACATTCATACATTTACTTTTTGCAAAGTATCTGTGGCTCCTGTGAAAGGGATAACCCTGCACAGTGATCTTATTGATGTTTAATTTTATGTTTAATTTTACTCTTTCTGCTCCTCAAACAACCTCTAACAGACCTTCATTTCTAACTGACACCTAAGTCAAGGCTAGAATGTGTCTCATTTTGGCTAGTTCTAATTGCTGTTTTTTAATCCAAATTTCCTATTTATTAGCCATTTTTAATCCATAGCCATATTTGCAATCTCTAAGTATAAGAGATCTGAGACAAGGTTTAAAATGGAAGGAGTTTTTGAAAACACAGTAACAGGCTCATTTTATTAATTTAGAAGCAAATATAATTGATTTATCTTATTAAATTCAAAAATGTATTTTCTTTATTGTATGGGAGGTCCCTTTCTCTGTATTAGTGTTTTACCGCTCAGTAACAGTATTAAGGATGCCATTGTATAGTGCTGAATCACGTCAGAAAAACTGCATAGGTATGGTATTTCCTAAATGTAACAGAAGTAACAAGAGTTTTTTGAGGACTTCTATTAAGATCAGAATTTAACCCATTATCTTCTTAGATACCATGACAATAAGTGTCAATTAATACCACTGTTTTTACCATCCACTTTTAAATGTATACATACGTCCATTTAGGAAAAACAACAACAAAACTTCATTGTTCTCCATCCAGGATTTCCTGCCTGGTCTTCAAGAAAATGAATGTAATTTTATTGTATTTTATAACCTTTAAAATGCATGTCATGGCTTTCCAAAGGTTTCCATCTGTTACCAATGGAAAGGGTATTTTTATAGGTTTTTCAACTATATGTAGGTTATTCTATATAATTTAATAAATAATTATAATAAATTTAAGAGGAATAAGCTCAACAAAGACAATAAAATAAATTTTGTCTGACACCTGTTATAAATGTCTGTAAGGCTACACTATAAAAGCAACTATAGAGGAGATCAGCTTCAGCCTAAATAGGTGTCCTGTTGTAGGATTTATAAGTAACAGTTACTGATGAAACACTACACTTTTTCCCCAAAGCAGATGCAAAAGCACCTTATAAAAGATAACAACCTCTTTCTGACTGGTTGCTAATTAGATTGCATTTTTTATAATCCTGATGAATTATTTCAATATGAACGTATTACTCACACTACAGTAGATGGAATTCAGGTATAATTTCCAAAACCAAAAGAGAACTCATAAGACATTGGAGAAAATGAACTAAAAAGGATGTTTTGACAAGAACTTTGGGAGTTATTGACTTTGGGAGAGAATAAAGAACTTCCTGGGGATATTAACATTGGAATTGACAGCATCATTCAGCAATATGGAAGTTATTAAATGATCTTTGAAAGCTTGTGGGGTTTTTTTGTTTGTTTGTTTTTTCCCCCCACTGGAAGCTGCATGAAAATCCACAAACTAGGCTTAACAAAGAGAAATCAGAGAATAAAATGTGATTTGAATAAATAGATATCAAGGAAAGCTGAAATAAATCAGCAATTATTAGAAAACTGTTAACACTAAATATCGGTGCCACCTTGACTTTCAAAAGAAACGACATAAACAACTTTGGGATAGGTGAATATTATTTCCAATATATTTTCTTTATTTCCTTGTGCTTTTAGACCTTCTACAATACTGAACATTTTAGGAAGGGGGAAAATAGAACTGAAATATAAGAAAATCTAATTCTAGATTTGCTATAGGAAGAGACTAGACTGTGTGTATTTCATTCCTATCCCACTGGTTCATGCTTGCAATGTTTCAGGAGGTATAACTTCGATGATACAATTGGTTTCACATTCACAAACAAGATATTGAGTCAAACCAAAAAGTTAGCTTTATTGCTAGTAATTCAAATGCAAAATTGGAAAAGTAGAGGGTAGAGCTACAGATATTGATGAAACTGTGTGAGCAGGACATCTTGAACAATTATTTAACACCATTTCTTCACTGTCCTAAACAGCGACAACAGCCTCAATGTGTTTTAACAGGCAGACATAGCCCCCAAGAAATATCACAGATTTCAAAGGTTACCCAGAAAGAAGTTAAGATAAAGAGTGACACAATCTAATGCACAACAAATCTTAGAGATTATAAATCATAGTAAATGATTTTCTCTTTGTTCTTCACTTATCAGATGCCAGCTGAGCACCAAGTCAGATTATATACATGCATATAGAATGCTAATTTGGGGGTTAGAAGCTCTTTTCTTCAAATAAAGTGCCTACTGCAAAAACAGGACAACGTGCATCTTATGATATCATATTCAGTAATATTTATGAACTGAAAAAGGACTGCAAAAGCAGTATTTTCTTAATAAATAATTATATTATGAAAACTCCAAACTGTTAGTGAAAAATAACACCTGAAATTCTAAGAGAAGCTTACCTGGACCCCAAGGATCTCAGGATCAAGCCTCAAAAATTTAAACCAAAACAGATGGAACTTGAAGACCAGTAAGTGTTCTGTTTGAACGGATGTTTGGAGAGCTAAGGACTGATCCTCTGATATATATTTAATACTCATGTGTGAAGTAGAACTGCAACAGATAAGATCCCTATGAATATGGTATGGCTTCACAATACTTACTAGGTACAAGGCAAAGCTGGAGTCTAACTCCAGCTTTATAAACTAACTCCAGATGTTATAAATGAAACCAGGCAAAGAGTTGCACTAGAACTTCTGCATTGCATAGTATTCTAATGACAAGGAGGAAAAAGTTCTCTCTATATATATCTGCTAGTACCATGTGTAAAAGATAAAATACATTTTTTTTAAATAGGTTTGTAAGCATTTCAAATGCAAACACTCTCAATTGATTTTTTTTTATTTTTTTGTTACTGTTTTGATCTCCGCAAATATTTGGAGTACATATTTACCTCCCTAAATGATTGCAAATAAAAGTGGTGGCAAACTGCACCTCCAGCAAAGCAAATTACCAGCTTGCATGTGGAAGAATCATTCTGCTGCTGCATTTCCCAGGACTCTTCCAAGTCTGCTTTTAAAGTCATCAGTGTTCTCACTCTTCTAGTAATAAAAAAATATTATAGACTATACGCAGTACTGCAGAAGGACTGATTGAGTAGACCTGCTGGAGAGCAGAATGTATCAAAAGGCAGCCGTGACTCTACCAATTACCTGTCTGCTTTTGAAGTCTGTTAATCTTTTCATGTAATGGGAAAAAAATGTTAGCAAAGTACTATTGGTGTCTATATACAATTTTCTTCTCTTTCTTGATCTCAGTCATTCACATACACACATGAGAGTGTGCACATACATACATAGAGTTTCTCTTCCTTTGTTCAACTTTGATTATGACAGTTGTCAGCTGAAATTCTCCATAAGTATTTTTTCCAGTTAAAGAGTTAAAGTTTTTTTTTTTTTCTTTTGTCGTCTCAACCCCCCCCCCCCCCCCCCCCCCCCAAGGTATTTCATTTCTACAGGCTGGAAACTGGCAGAAACTGTTCTCAGTTGACATCCACAGAATTTCCCAATCCTATATTTTTCATTTTCAAAGTATTGTTGTAAAACCAGCTAAAGAGCTTTGAAAGAGAAACAGTCTTTACAGTTCTTCACTTCTTTTTTTTCTACTCATTGGCATTTTCTACTTAGAAATAAATGCTTTCATTAAGAAGAAATAGATTTTTTTTAGCTGACTAGAATCTTTCAGACAGTAATTTTAATGTACACCTTAATTCTAAGAAGTGACTTTCTTAAATAACATCTATTTGCTCTCTGAAAGCATGCTAACAGTCTCATACAACACACTCCATTAGCATGGAAATGGATTTTTTTTGTGTGTGTAATTTACTTTTCTGCCACTATATTACATTATAGTTGCAGTTATCAGAAAGAGCCAGGAAAACTCTTGTTGTACTTTAAACTGTGTAAGATTCCAGCTGTTTTTTTATTGTACTTCTAATGTGTGTTCTGACTAGCAACATATCTTGTAATAAATGTAAGAGTATACGTATGTCAACACAAATATATTTCAGATTTTCACATTTTAGAAATATTTTAAGAAATCAAAAGTCAAATTGAACTATTTTGCAAGAAGCATGTGAATATATGAGCATATCTGACAGACCCATTAGCATAATACTTAGAAGTTAAGCATTAATATTCCAGGAACGACGATGGAATAAAAATAAGAGTAGGTAAGCATCAGAATATTGTAGTATTCACCTCGAGCTATTTATTGATATTTTAAGAGTCTTTAATATGTATGTATCTTGGGATAAAAAGGTAGTAAATATATAGCTACATAACTAAAGATTTTTTTTTATTCTGTAAGATTGCTAAAAATTATATTTAATGCAAATATAAGTTCATATAACCTAATATTGGGTGCTAACCATAGTAAAGAATTACTCTATTTTGGAAAAAAAAAATACAAATGTTTTGAAGAAAATGTACTGAGAAATTGGTCTTTTCTATCACTGATCCTTGCTACTGTAATACAAATCCTGGAACCTAAAGTTGTCTCAGAGGCAGTTTTGGACATCCTAGAGTTTTCATAATAGTACAGTATGTCAACTCAGTCCTTTTTTTGTTGTTTCTGTCACATGTATCAGATTAGCCTGCCTAGGCTTCATGTCACCAAAAGAACTCCTACTTGCCAAGCTATAGCATTCAGGGTAATGCAATCAGCACTGGTGGGAACATATTGAGGCCCAGAAATCATAGAGATAAGCTGGACATATTCAGGAAGCCACCCAGATCACAAGTTTGTATGCAGAGCATTCACTATACCACTAAACAAAATAAAACGTTGTTCTATTGTTTCCTTTTCTTTTTTTCTTTATTTCTTATGGATACCCCCCCCCCCCCCCAGTGCAGGTTGAATCAGCTTTTTACGTAAATTAGACCAATTGCACCAGGCCCTTAATAGAGGAAATGTCTGACCATAACAGGGTTCATGAGCAAGAAGCACCTGGGTGCTCAGTCCTCCCATGATGGCAGCATCTCCAGGTGCTGCAAATTGCAAATGCTCATTCACTTGCTTCCTAGTCTATACTACAAGGTGGTGGATGCTTTCTGCTCCACTTGCAAAGTTGTTCCGTATTTCTGCCTGCTAGCTTTCCTAGAGATACTGTTGGCGCTGTCCTCACGTCATCCAAACTGACACTCCCTGTGTCAGTGACTCCCTCTAATTTATTATCACCAACAAATTTGTTTATATTGCATTCTACCATCACCCTGGTTATCAATGAAGATGTTGAACAGTGTGAGGCCTGGTACCCACCTCAGTGTACAATGCTCATTCACAGCTATCAGATAGATATAGAGATATTGGATCCTTGGAGCCCTTTTGAGCCCAAGTACAGTCAATTTTCAAGCCACTTAATCATCTATTCTTCTAGTTCAGTACATTTCTTTCAGCCCAGCCACTCCAGTTCAGTATTCATCCCATCCTTATATATCCTTATATTGCTTTCTTAGAGTTAGGCATCTAAATTGCACGTTAAGTATGTAAGCATTATCTTAGATTTCACTTCCTGAGTCAACTTGCTCGTTATGTGTTTCAAATTCCTATGTCACTTCTTTCTGACTCATAGATATCTCTGATGCTTAAATTTCTAAAGAAAACTGGAGCTGTGGCATTTCCATGTGAAATGTTGTTGAAATACCTCTGGGGAAAAGAAAGAAAAAAAAAATCATCCCTATTCCAAGAGATTACCCTCACTGATGAACTATGGGTATAAACAATGCTTTAACCTGCTTTGTACTGAGGGGGGCATACATATCACACTGCATGCAGCAGCAATTATGGTAAGTAATATCTCTTCTGAATTTTTCCATTAGCTAGGACATGAGTTAGATATATTAGGTCACATAGATTAAAGTTTATGAGGTACAGCTACTACCTGCAGATGTGTGAAATAAATAAATATCTAAAATAGAAGGCATTTCCAAATACCTGGTCTAAATGTAGAAAAACATTTCAATGTTGGGGTTTCTTGCGGTAAACAAGGTTTCAAGAACTTCTTCACTCTTCACCTTTAAAGAGAACAAGCTACTACATAATGTCTGCTGAGAGCTTTGCATCGGATTTAATAAAAGCAGAGTCGGGCTCTGTCTGTATGAAATGTTCAGCAGCTGGCAGGAAAAAAATGTTCCAGAATTGTCTGCTTTTGTTGACATTCTTGATATTTCTATTTCTGATACATATAAAGTTGCTGTGTATACATCATGTTCGTGCCACAAGCACTCTTAGGAGATGGAGCCAGAAGCACTCTCTCAAGCTTCATATGCCAAGATGAGAAAAATCAACTCAATTCCCAACACCTTGTAAAGCTGCCAAGGTCAGGAAAACCTCAAGTTATACGCTGCTTTAAGTGACAGTTGCATACATTAAAGATGTTTGTTACGGCAAGACATGTTTTTCATTTTCTGTTCATAGGGAACAAGTTGTTGATATAAACAGAAAATGAAAAAAATGTTATGTTAGCCTTCCTAAAGATCAATATATTTCTTTTCTCTTTCTGCACCTTTAAAATTTAATTACCTTTGAGCTTGTTCACTTTCAACCATATGGAAACTAATAAGAGACAGAGGAAAAAGTAACTTCCTTTTTTTTTTTTTTTTTTTTTTTGTCCTCTAACCAGTGCAGAGTGCTGTAAAAGCCATGGCACCCACCTTTTCAGGTCAATTCTCTATGCAGCTTCAGACTCCTGAGATCAGAAAGTTCAGTGTAATGTATTTTGAGATAGAATAAATAGTAGTTTCAGTGGAGCGTTCCCTTTAGCAATTTCAGAGGTTGGGAACTGTGTTACAAAGGAGAAAGTGAGATTTCTTGTAGTTCCTCTGACACAGACACAGAGAAGGAACATTATCAGAGGTAAAGTCAGAACTAGGGATTTGAGTGGGATGGAGACATCTTTATCAAACAGGCCTGAAGAGACTGAGAATGTCTCAAACCTCTGTATCATCCATATTTCCTCTCCTCCCAGCTCTAAGATGGCCACCTCTTCCACAGTGTCCCTACCACAGTCAATACAGCTTGGAAGACCTCAGTGGCTTGGGTTCAGCTTTTCATGTGTGCTGTTTTTTCTCACCACCATAACCCATTGGGAGCCTCTGATCTAGGCACCAGCTATTTATCTGCAGAGATACCTACAGATATCACACCAGCACAGCCCCAGAGCAGACACATACTTGTGCCCACACCTAGGAGCAGAAGCTCTGCAGGAACTCTGGGAAGAGCCCTGCCTTGTTCATCCCTTGCTTCTGGAGGTCAGACACTGGCGTGAAGCACACCTGAAAGAGAAATTAAAAACACTTGAATCTCCTTAGCCTTTTGGCATACTCTTCATACCATGTGACACAGTCCCAAATATGGAGCTTTGCAGCCTATTTAGAAAAGGGCTGCAAGCAGCCCCATAAAGTTGAAGCATTATGCAACCCAACCAAAAGACACTTGAATATAACCTTACAGACTAATACTACCATAGGCAGTCTACAGTGATTTTTTAAATCACTGTAATCAGGACCTTATTTCCTCAGTGCAGTCTACTGGAGTAGTCTGCAAAGTCCAGTGTGGTTTCAAAGGCTTTTTTCGTGATGCACTCCATTGACTGTAAGTCTTGTGCTACTCCTGACAAAGGAAAATGGCCTCACCTGGCAGTTCAGGCCAGGTCTGGTTTTGTGTTTACATCACAGTCTTGCCCAGGGACTGAGCAGCCAGGCAGTGTCAATAGCAGCCTTCTGGCAATGGTGGAAAGAGTGTACAGAAAGCAATGGAAGAAGCTTCCAGCCTGGAAGTCAGTGACCTTAGCAGTGTTGTAGTGATGACAGTCAGAGAGGGTGAGAGGGAGGCTCACACTTTCGAAGTGCTACTGTAGAAAAGTATGTAGAAAAGAGAAAAACTAACTTGTAATATAAGGACTTCACAAGTAGATGAAAACAGTATCAGCAAAAAGAGCATATTCATTTGTGAAAGGCTTGCGGGCCAGTTCTCTTACTTCTTTAAATCAGTATGTCTACACAGATTTCAATGGAACTACACTGATTTACCCCTGTTGGATATCTAGTTATTTCTACAGTAGAAGAAAGGCTTAATAAATATTATGGATTGTATTTTCACCCTGTATAAATTGTTGCTGTTCCCTTGGTATCAGTGGAGCTACGCTGAATTGCATCAGACGAAGGTCAGATTCAGCTATACCAAAGAGCATTCACTAAGTGCTTAGTGAGCTGTTGTTCAGCTTCCCCATATAGGCGCTCTCACTGGGCAAAGATCTGAGCTCACAGTGTGAAAAGGGCTGAAGGTAGTCTCCTAAAGGTATTTTAGGATTTTTATGGAACTTTGGTGCAGAATACATGCCATTTACTTATGCAAGTGTAGGCCTGTTCTATATAGAACAGTCTGATGACTGAAAAAGATATTACTTCTATTTAGCTCATTGTGTCTGACAGAATTATAGGGAAAAGAAGGAGGAGGAGGAGAAGGAGAAACAAGAGAAGGAGGAGAAGAATGCCAGTTCATCAAAGAAAAATTTGTTTATGGCTGTCAAAGTTTAAAAACCACATCAACTACTCAGTTTGAAAAAGCAGCAAAGGCTATTTGCAGATGTACTTGGGCACAAATGTTCTTCCCTTGTGACCTTATGTGAGCCTCAAATGTACTGACAAAACCACATTTCTCTGTCTCACTTCACAGATATATCGGAAAGAGTTAGGATCATTTCTGTAAACTTATGAAAACTCTGTGTTCTATCTTGAGATATTACTTGAGGAAGTCACTGATATATCGATGCCTGATGTTGCCGGTGTTAGCAAGATAAGACCTTTAATCCATCTGCTGAATGTTACTGTGCCAAAGATTAAGCAGCTTTTATGCCATCCCTCCCCCCCCCCCCCCCCCAAAAAAAAAAGGAGAAAAAAAAAAAGAAAGAAAAAAAAAAGGATTTAAAAAAAAAAAGAAAAAAAACAGATTAGTGTGCTGATGGATTAAGGAAGCTTCATTTTTGAAAATAAGCAAAAAGCAACAAGACATGCTGTTTTGTGTGTGTGTGTGTGTGTGTGTGTGTCAGTGCCACCTTCTGAAGCTTTAAAGACCACTTATCTCTCAAAGAACAGAATGGAAAAAGAAAAATGTGGGGCATTACTACCTATACAACTAGCATAACTTCACTTAGACCAAAAAAAGGACTTTATTCACCCTACCCAGAGGTGCAAGCTGTTAGCCTACTATCCTTATCATCGTCTGTTCTGAAAAGAAGAATATTGCCATGCATTTGAGAGTCCAGTTTGTTCTAACCTGCGAAAATCCAATACACTGTTGGATATCAGTGAGGTCGGGTCAGACTGAAACTAGTATAAGTAAGCATAGATTTGCTTGTTCTTTCAAAAGGCACTGAAGAAACTAATGTATTTTAGAAAGGAAAGTGGAATCTCAGGAAAGAGAGAGAAAAAAAAAAAACCATACTGCTGAGAATATTGACTTTAGGCACTGGTAATGGCCAAATGGAAATAAGTGAATGACCAGACAAGCTGATGAGGCAAATGTACATATTCAATCTGTAGAATACTTCCCATTGACTCTATTGACATCAAAGGTGCGGGATGGATGCACAGTGTTATGTGCATGAGAAACCTAGCAAAGTCTTACAAAATTTAAAATCCGGTGTTACTGATCCACTGTAGCCTTTCCCTGGTTTTGATTTTGACTTGTTGGAGATTCCTTTTTCAGTGTATTCATGTGAAGACACAGTATTTTTGAAAGAAACTGATCTTTTCTTGTTATCAAAATCTGAACTAATACAGAAGTACTGATTTCAATAGAGATACTACTGTGGATCCAGAGGAAGGACCAGCATTTTTCTCTGCTATTTCAGAGGACCTCTCAGTTACTGATGAGTTTTGCCCCGTATATTTCACCCTGGAGCAGTGAGCAAATATTTCACAGTGATACTGAGGCAGCAAACCAAGCAGATTTTTCACAAAAAGTCTGTCTGGATGAAGAAAATGCAAGCATCCTGATCCTCATTCATGTGTCTAGTGCATTGAGTGTTATATCCTAGATTTTAGAACTACATTTGGCATCTGAACGCTCACCAAAACTTAAAGAAGTTCAGAGTGAGATGTAGCTTTGATTGATTTTTAAAACTGCAGTCCAAGATATAGCACCTTTAACTTCCAGAATCAGTCACTGAAGAATAGAAAAGAAATGTATTTATTACATGTATGCTCTAAGTCAAATGTATGTTCCTTTTTCTACAAGTTCTTCTGGGTTTAAGAGAAATAGTAGTTGATAAGATATATAGCTATGGGATAAGTATGATAATGCATTAGAAATATCATATGCGAAGTCATTGCATTAATAGCATCACTTTACTTGAACATGTTTCATTCTCCTATTTTAATTTAATGTAGATTTAACATATCCAGCTTTTTCAACTGCCGCTGAGGTCAGACAGCAGGTTTCTTGTGGAGACTGGAGAAACTCCTGTGACCCCTTTAAGTCATAAGATAACTTTTGTTATATGATTATGCTTTAATAATATTATCTGTTTTAACATGAGTAGGTTTAATAATTTCAGTGATAGTGCACTGAAACCAGAGTGTAGCTATTATAATTTAAACTAAAAATATCATTTCTTTAATATAAAGTGAGATAAAAATACAAGGAAAAGTGAAATCTTAATACCTTTTGATTTTTTTTTCCTGTTGCTTTAAGCCTAGAGGAACACTTCAGACTGTAATTATTTTGTAAGGTGCTTGGACATTTCTATTGCTTGAAAAGACAGCAACTCATCTTTCTTAACTCTATAAAGTGATGCTGCAGTTTGCATTAATTGAAGTCTGCAGTAGTTACACATTTTATAATTAGCCCTATTATGGTTCATAGAGTTTAAATTTTCAGCTTTTGTTCTGCATCCAAACACAAAGAGTTCCCAAATAACAAAATACTCCAGTAAAATCCATTTAGATAGTAGTACACACTTGCTAAAGTTCACTAATATGAATTGTACTTCAGGACTAAGTATGGCCTTTCCAACATTCATATTCAAAGTGAGAAGACAATAAAAAGTCAACAGACCATGAACCCTCTGGAGCAGTCAAGAGTGATCCAAGAGGGACTAGTGTGGAACATACTATTTCATACTATTACAGGGGAAAAAGCTTTCCCTTGTGATAAACATATGAAAATCCGCACCAGAGTGTTCCAAAGTTCAATCAAAAACTCTAGGATACGAGTGAGTTATTGGAAGACACATTACCCTGTGGACATGTCACATGCAAAACCTGGGACATCCTGAAGTCATTTCTTAATTTTGTGCTTTCTGATTTTTCTTTTATCATGTCCTTATTTTCTTTTCTGGCTCCACAGTAAAGATTTTTTCAGCTCAGTGTATGTATGTATGTCCCTTTGTGTCATTAGTATTACAAAGTTGTTCCCATCAATGTTTGTCTTAAGATATGTTTACTTTGCATGCTTTAAGGTTAGCTTCAAGATCATCTTCCTAACATTTCAGCCACCCAGCTCTGCATTTTTGTTTTTCTATAAAAAAAAAAAAAAAAGGATGCTCCCCTCAGGCATATGAACTATATGACTTTGCTCTCTAATCTAAGATATGATAATTACACTGTCAATGTCAGTGTTTTTACCGACCTGCAAAGCTTCAGCACTAGTTATCATATTTTGCCACTTGACACTAGGTATTTGCTGAAATCAGCATAGGCAGAAATGAATGAAGTGTTTATATAGCAATCTGTCCAAATCTTGCAGCCATAAAACTATGACAACAGCAGCATAATATTCCCATTCAAAAACTAACTTTGAGGTCAGTCAGTGGCTGGCACCATAATTTACCAAAGAAGTGTTAGCCATGCTGATATACTTTGTGATATCATCAGCAACCACTGCATTTCATTACTAAGATAACAAAACTTGTTGGCAGCCTTAGTCACATGTTATCACTGGACACTAAAGGGATCATTACAAAGATATGCTGTCTTAATAGAAGCATAACTTCTGGGCTTCAGGGTTTTCTGATGGATTATGAGATCACTAAGTTTGTAGCAAAGTAATCAGTGGTCAATGGAATATCTGTAGGATATGAGCTTTTCTTAAATTTATTTTGTATTTGAATTTGCATTTGCAGTTTTCAAGATTATGCAGTAACGTATGCCGATAGCTGTCCTTAAATTTGTCTGTTAACACTACATCAAACTCAGTGCTGGGAGCAATATGACGACTCTAACTTATTTGAAAAAGAAAACAAACTATTTCATAAAATTTCTTTGTTTAATAAGATGAAACCTTCTTTTTCATCTGAAGGAACTGGATACTGCTGATCTACTAATTAGGATAGCCAAATGTCCATAGGATAGCCAATAGTCCATAAGTCAGAATAATTAATTGTGTCAACATTTTAGGAGGATTATGAAAGATCACTTAAAAGCTTTGTTTTTCCTCAAGATGCTTCATTTGAAAAATGAAAGCATAAAAAAGGCATAATAAATAAATAAATAAATAAAAATAAAAAAAATATCCGTCATAGCAAAGTTAGAACAGAATGTTGCTGGATTCCATAGGTCTTTTGACTTCTCTGCAAACTCGCTAGGCAAACAATTTAACAGAATTGGCAGGCATCATACCAGCATCTGCTGAATTCTACCACTCATTTGAGACTGATACTCTCTCTTTCATAAGCCAACTAGTTGGATAGATGTTTTTTTTGGAAAAGGTCAAAGAAGGGACATCTGATTATTCATTCTAAACTAGTACACTTTAATGTCTGTCAAAACCGTGACTTTATTTTGCTACCAGTGCTCCAAAATTTGTCACAAGCTGGTGTGTATACAGTGCCTTTGTTTAGAGTCACACTGCCCTAAACCTTGTAGTGCTTACATCTAACCTGTAGTATGAGATGCCATTAGTCTATCATGGTTGCACATGGCATAAAACATAAATACAGATATAGATTAAAACCTATAGAGGAAATCAATACATTCAGATATCCTCTAAAGTAAAGGGATATTTGTAAAAGCCATTATTTGCAACTCTACTACCTAATTAATAGATTTGGTGTCAGAAGATGAAACAGACGCTCTGCCTACCGAGTCATCTGACCTTGTGGAAATCTGTCCAGGTTGCGTTCTCTTCCAGTGAAACTGTAAGCAAGCCATGATTTTATGACCACTTGCAAAGTACTGATTAACAAGACATGGGAAAGGGTTCTTGTCTTGCTTCAGATAGCTTAAAGCCTATTACTGGCATGACAGTTCAATGCAGAAAGAAGTCAGGTCACCCATTGCTATTCCCACCTACCAGCTTTCTGAGCTAGGAGTTGTACTGTTTACAACCTACAATGAGGTTGAGGTACCTAGGAAAATCATTGCTTGAAATATTAAGCACTGAGGGTGTCTCAAACACCTATGCAATTTATGCATGGTGGTTTTGTGTTTGTTAGTTTTGTTATGTTGTTTGTTAGTTTTGTTATGTTGTTGTTGTTGCTGTTATTTTGTTTTGTTTTGGATTATTTTTCTTGGGGGGGTTCCCCCTTGAACTTAGTTTCCTAAGTTCCATCTAAATGTTATCTCCAAGATCCTTGGTATTTTCTCAGATAAGTCTCCTGATCTCCATGTTTATATAAATACCACTAAGCATCTTGAACAAATTAAGATAGTCAAGCTTATGGTGACGGTATTTGTTTAGAAATGAAGGTATAGGTACCTTAAAATTAAAGGTTGAATGATCTACTCACTGGAAGATCAAGGCTTACCTAACAAGTCTTTGCAGCCTTATTTGAAAATTGTAAATTCAATGATATTCACTTCTTAAGCTCAGTATGAAAAATAAACCTGACACTTACAAGATTCGGCTTTACCCTCTAGGATTCAAGCACTAGAACTAATGGAGTGATTTCCTGTTCTGCTGAAATAGGATAAGCTAATGTTCAGAGAGAGATCACTGTGCCTTCATCGAATTCTGAATATGATGTTTTTTATCCATGTGGATGAATGGCGGTGCAGGCTTATATTTTCTTGTGTTTCAAGTGTAATTCCATTACGTAACATCCAATATACAATGAAGTATATGTTTTTACAAAGAGTTACTTTATTAAATATATATATTTCACTTTAAAATAAATATGTCACTAATAACCTCTTTTGCCTTCTTCTCTCACAGGCAAAAACTGTTAATGCAATTAGTATAAAAATATTGAAAGCTACAGGATCACAGTTCTATTTCTAAAAGCAAGACCAAAGGCAGTGACATTTCAGTTTAAGGAGACAGTTATAGTGACATACCGTATGAGGAAACAAAAGCTCAAGCACATTTATTTGATGCGCCACATTTATATGTATTTATCATTTAATTTTTATCTGACTGATGATAAGCAAAGTTCTATAGGGAAAGAAAGGGTTAGTAGACTAAAACAATAATAGGAAAGTTCTTTGCATATTTTTCTTATAAACCCTACATTTTATTTTTAATTGTATCTGTCTATTCTTATATGAACTCACCATCCAACTCTGTAAATCCCAGATAAACGGTAGTAGCAGATGTTCAATATCTTGCAGGTCACATTCCCTACAGAGGAAGAAATATTGACAGGATTTCAGTATTTTTCATGTGTAACCCCTTTATATAAGTCCTAGAACAGAGGTGGAAAAAAACATCACTCAAGTAATCCTCTTTCACAAATGAAAGCAAAACACTTATAGTTAACTTGGCCTCTGTGGATAAATTATGACTTTGGAACAGAATCTTAACTAGCAATCAAAGCACAGTGGAAACTCTTATACTGATCATGATTTCTTATTATTCAGGAATTTGTATAACGCTAACAAGAAAACTGCTTGTCTATAAAGAGTGAACAATGCTTAAACACCTACCACTACCAACTTGGACACCATCTTATAATATCTAACAAAACACATATATTCATACCAGTTCCTAAGTATGAATTGGGTGAAGTGAAATCTCTTGAAAAATTAAATATGAATACACATTCTGAATACGTCTGTTACTTGCTTTTGAGTTGTAATACAAGTTTCCTGACAAAATTTGAATATGGATATTCAGTTGGTAATAGCAAAATCAGCTGTGGAATAAAAGAATTCACAGATGTTTACAAATAGTTTGGTTATTTTGCCTAATTGGTCTTTTTCTAAGCTATTAGACTTTGTATGGTCTAAATGAAATATATGTATGTATCCTATAGCATTGAAAAAAAAAAAAAGACAAAGACAAGCATAATATATGTACCAGATAAAATTAAGTATGAGCAGTTCCTTTACTCATACTAATAAAATAATAATTTATGCGTATACTGTTTAATAGGGACTGACAATGAGAAAATATATATTGTTAAAATGTTATTTCCACATGATGATAATCAAGAGGTACATCCAGTTGTTTGTGCAGATATGTTGCCTTATCATTAACCTCCAACTTCACTTCCTTGAACTTTAGCTTGCAGAGTCTCCAAGTCTATATATAGAAATCATTCTTGACATTGCATTTCTGAGAAGTTCACATATAGAGTGGCCTCTTGGGCATAACTCCACTTATGTGCTCTTTGCCTGTGAACATTTGTACACCCCTAAATTATCTAGGCCTTTTTTTTTTTTTTTTCTTTTTTCCCCTCTGGATACTTATTTCATGGACAAGATTGTGAGTAATGAAAAAGTGTGATTTTCGATTTATTTTTTTTTTAATTTCAGTAATTATTTTCCAGTAGAATTCTTAACCCATAAAATAGCTACTTCACATATGAAATGTGTCTGTATTATTGCTTTCTTTAAATGCACTAATACATACAGGAATGTTATTGTTCAACCTACAAGATATAATTTCCCCATAGAGAGATTTTTAAATGAAATACATAGGTTGCAGTCATTCTTTATGACAATCCAGTGACATTTCAGTGACAAAGGAAGTTAACATCATGAATATTTTTGTATGCCTGGCAATATTGTCCACTATTTGTAATAGAGCACTAAAGCATTGATCTTGAGCATTTGTAGCCCAGGGATACATATTTTTCAAAGAAACTCTTTGGTCATGTTGAATAATTTCTATTCTACCTACAGTATCTGATTTGCTTTAGAGGCACTTACAGCTGTGTCAGTAAAACTGAGATTGATTAGGACCACAGCATAGGAATACATAAAGCATGAAACCATGTAGTACATTGTCTTAACCGTTTTATCCTTTAGATTGTTTTCTTTCACTTAATTTGTTTTCACCTAGATAAAAATCAAACCAATCCATACAAGACTTCTTAACCCTAGTCTCAATCTGCCCTCCAATTAATTCCTTCTTCAACAATTTATCCAGCTCCCTCTTCAGTTAATTTAAACTTCTTGTTAGAGAATCTTTGACATATTCCATATTTCAACAATGTGGTTATAGACAGGTCAATGTCTTATTTAACTACATCCTATGACCTTTTGGTTCTGGACTAGTCACTGATTCAAACTCTGTTTTTCTGACCAGTCTGTTCTCCTACTCTCAGAATTTAAAACACTTCCAATTAGTCACTGTTTAATTGCAACCAGTAAAGGCAAAATTTGTCAAATGAGAGAATGTGCCTTCAAACAAACCAAAAAGTAACATTTTTGAAAAAGAAACTTTCTGCTTTCTTAAGCAGAAAAATACACTTAAAGACACAGTTTACTTTGCCTATGTAAGGTATCCATCAATAGATTTTTTTCCCCCACTGTGTTCCAACTGTGCTTTAAATCTCAGCTTGTTTTGTTGCAAGTGTCACATGGCTTACAGCTTAGCAGCATCTGAATTCATGATACATTAATATTGAGATGAAAGATGTAAGGTTAGGTCCATCATATAACTAGAAAAATTATGTTTTCTTAGTCATAAGAATTAAATTTATAACTAGTAAATTCCAAAGGTAACAACATTGTAATAGGGAAAAAAAAAAAAAATCTTGATTGGTTGGTTGGTTGGTTTTGTAAAGCCTTATTATTCATTATTTCCAAAAACTTGATTTGCATGATAACATTCTTGGAAAATTCCAAACAATATTTTGGAGATCACGAAACAGAACAACACCCATGGAAAAGAAAATAACTGGGTGAGTAAAAAAAACAACAGAGTGAAAACTAGGAATGAAATGCAGGAATAGGGAGAATAAAATTAGATAAAAAAAAAAAAGGATTTACAAAAAAAATGGACCATGACTAATGAAGAACAAACTAGCAGAAAGACTGTCTGAGACACAGAAGTTTAAAATAAGAATAATAGAAGCTAAATAGAAGCTAAACGTGTGTAAGAAGCTCAAAAGCTTTAAAACTGCTGAAAGGCATATGCTGAGTGAATTGCCGTATTGTTTTGTTTCCAGAAAGGTGATTATCTTCTTTAAATTATGCATTCCAAATAATCTTAGATGAACTAGCCATAACAAAAGTCACTCTCACAACACTCCTATTTCTTGGTACAATCCCACAAACTCCTTTGTTACCAGTTTTCACAATATGAACATCGTCCATCTGAATAAAAAGAATTGAGAACCACTTTCAACCCTAACTGCTGCCTCAGCTCTATTTCCCTTAGCTTAGTGAAGGTGCCAGGTACTATTACCAGTTTAAATTTCTTTTGTGCAGTGTCAGCCTTGTTTGTTTGCATGTTGGATTTCCATTCTGCAGGGAGCCACAGCTCTGTAATAATCTGTTCTTAGTCAAGCGTGCTGCCAGTTGAGCAAGTGTAGTTGAAGTCCAGCATGGCTGAAGAGTGACCTTTTGACTGAGCCTAAAGGCAAAAAAAGAACTATACTCAATATAGAAGTAGGATTTGGCTATCCAGAAAAATATAAATGCTTCTCCTTCTTCTTTTATGACTTCAGGCTTTTTGATTCTCATACTTATTACATCTATCAGTATTCATTAACTATGTTCTTCAGAGATTTCCCCATTCCTAATTTATATGGCGTTGGCATGGTGCTCATGAATGTGCCCTTTTCCTTTGGCTGGATAATCTCATATACAAGTGAGTATTCAACTACAGTCTTCTACAGTCTTTAAAAAAACAATTTACAGACCTGCCTTGTAGTCCAGATCTGTCTGCTTCTGTCCATATTCAATTCATGTCCTCTTCCTTCAGTTTTCTTTTGTGGCAGGCTTTATAAAACATGGCATGGTTAAAATACAAAGTTTAGCTGTTTTCCCTCAAAGATAATCCTTTGATCTACCTGCGGTATGAAAGGTAGCAGCATCATCCTTTGTCTATACCACCAAGTTGAGACTATACAAGTCTTAGGGAGTTTTGTTTTGTTTTGTTTTAATGTCAAACCACTCTCTACTGGGCCCTGAACTAGTCCTATGCTCTTTACCAGTCTCTTTTAAATCAAATTTTGTTAAATGCAGATGGGACATATACTCATGTATACAGTACATAGATAAATGTGTATGATACAAGATAAATACAATTTCTTCCATGACATAATTAACTTATCTCTTCTAATCTTTGTTAACTGCAGTTTTACCATACGTTAGCAAAAAGTGTTTTGTTGTTAATTATCAGCATGATAATCTCTGGAAAACCAGGAAGACACTAAAAATCTTCCATCAAAACTAATACACTTACCTAATTAAAACAATTAATATCCATTTATACAGTTTTCTTTTCCAAATATCAGCACTTTAAAATCTCTGTTTCCCCTCCCCTAAAAAAATTTTGTCTGAAGTCTTTGATGAACAATTAACATCAGAATGATTTTTGAATCAACTTTTCTTGTAGTATGTGGGTTTGTTTTACTTGAGCTGTACTCTGCTCTGAAAGCTTGGGCATTATCCTGTTCTTACTAATTTCATTCTCAAGAAAATCTACATCAGAGTGAAGGCCGAATACAAAAATGTTATTAATGTAATATTAATTAAATTTTAAATTTATTTAAATATTTTAAAATTAAATTAATTAAATTTGTTCTGTACTGTGAAGTGCTCTAGTATTACAATCATTCATGCTAGTGATAAAGCTTGTTCATGATATTTATGTAAATACATTTCTCTCAGGTTCTATTTGTCTCCAGAATTCGTTTTTCCTTTACAAGAGAATCCTCTTGAGATGTCACATACCATAACATAAAACACAGCTTAAAACCTATCAAGATAAAATGAATATAAAGAAAATAATCTTGAAAACAGCATCAACATGGTCCAACACCCTCAGTAAAGATCAATACTGCAATACTGCGCCTGCTAGTAGCAGGCAGGCAATACTTCAAATACTTCAGCTTTACGTAATTCACTCACTGTTCTGCTTTTTTTTTTTTTTTTTTTTTTTTTAAAGCTATTAGCATGGCAAAATTCCAGAAAGTCCATTTCTTGTTCCAGATGCTTCATGTCACTATCTGTTCATACTTGATTTACATTTACAATTCCTTCATCTGCTGTACAGGTTTCTCTGTGTCTATCATAAGTTACTGCACTTACTTCTACTTCTTTCTGTTGCAACAGAGTTATCAAGACAGGCTTTTATGTGAAATAGTTTCCTCTACAGCATTCCTCAGTAATTTTCTCCCATCTCATCCACTTCCTAAAACTAACTGTTAGCATACACAGAATATTGTTTCTCCTTCAAGTTAAGCTGTCCAGACATTTACCTTTGTCAAAACAACAAAGTTTTCTCAAATCCATTGAAACGTGTGATACACTCAATCCTGAACAGTTACACAATATACTGAAATATAAAGGAGATAAGAAATCTGGATATCTCTCCAGTCCTTTTTTTTTTTTTTTTTTTTTTTTTCCTGCTGATTTCTTACATACCTCTGTTTCACAGTAGCGGGTTTTAAAATTGCTTTTCTTTCTATACATAAGACATGCTTCTGTCTTGAAGAGTGATGGCCACAGTAGGAATATGAAAAACATGACAAATGAAGTTTAGGACAAGGAACCTAATACCAAACAATATATTTGATATGTATCTACCACAGTCCACTACGTAGTAAAGACAGAGACAGTATAGTAGAAAGTTAATGAGCTAACAAGTACATCTTGTATTGACATTTCAAACAAAAGCATTAGCCTGAATTATTTTTTTTTCTTCTAAGGTTTTAAGCAAATGCATTTTAAATGCAGTTTTCAGTGAGAGCATTAATTCTTCTAGAGAGCTATCCCCCAGTTCCTCCCCTCCCCCCTCCCCCTCCCCCCCCCCCCCGTTGCAGCAAAAGCTGGGCTAGAGCCACTGAAATGTTAACATCAATTATGAAAAGAGGGTTTTACAAGTAATTAAAACTAATACTTACATCTTATTTCTCAAGTATATGTCAATGGGATATCATTAGATGTAATACATGGAACAGGATAGAGGTAAATAATGTATATGTAGATACATTCATTAGCCAGAGACTTAACTGAATGTGAAAACCTGCTGACTTCAATGATATTCAGTGGCATGCCTGCAAGTGGTGAAAACTGAGAGCACATACCCAGTCTAAAAATGCAGGAAATAACTCAGTTGAAACACTTGTTATGAAAAAAACGGAAACAACAGCCATCAAATGTTGATTGAACGCTACAGACTCAGACATTAGTGTATTGCAGGCTTCCGAGCTACTCTTTTGAACTAGGCACCTTTCCTATCTGATTAAAGATAATCTCTTTATTTCTGTTTTGTAAACTTTTGTCTTCATTTTTTTAATTGGCATAAAACACCATGGTCTTTCGCCAAAGAGTAAACTTCAAGTATTTGTATATTTTTGTGTTTATAAATATGCAGTTCTATACACCTCAGTGCAAATTGCTTGGGAAAATTTAATTGCTCAGTCATTAAAAATGTGAAAATCTGGATCAAATGTAGTAATAAACTAAAATAAACTAAATAGATAAACTTTTCATAAGAAATGCATGACTATAGTTTTCAGAAAATTTGTATTTAAGGTGTTCTGTGCCCAGTAATATCCCAATGCCATCCTGAGCAAGGGAACTTTATATATATAACCTTGTTATGTTATACTAGTGAACTATGTGACTGTCAGTATGTTTACATAATTGATCATGCAAGCTGCACTTCAGTTCCCAGTGACTGCCTGTTATGTCAGTTCCTTCAACACTATGATGTGAAGAGAGTTAAAAATGACAGCAGACAACACAGTTGCTTTAGGGTGAAAGATTTGAAAAAGATCAGAATAAATGTTTCTTGAAGCTAGCTGTGAGCATATAGAAGGCTATATTTCCTTACATTAAAATTGTACTACATAGTTTTCATATCACTGATGACTTATATAGAAACAATAAGATAATATGTCAATAGAATTTAAATGCTTAGATTTGAGTTTGGAAAATGGCTTTTATATACATATATATATATATATATATATACTTCATATGTATATACTTTAAAAGAATCCATTCTAATGGTAAGGCTACAGTTCAAGGTGTTTATCAGAATCATTGCAAATGATCAGACTGGGTTAACATTATTTGTTTAACCCTTGCTGTTTCTTCATCTGGAATGATGAGATCAGAACAGTGGGAAATATTATTGTCCAGCCAATCTCACAACTCGTTCCATTTTTCTTGTATTGGGACATCTGGAACTCTGGCCACCAATACTGACTGCAATATCCCAGCTGAAAATCATACCTAATGCACATTGTTAGGTTGTGCAAATGTGAAAGTGTATTCAACCAGCGTGGGACTAGAATAGCTATGCAAATTGCCCTCTCAACCACACAGTGACATGGCAAGGTTTAAATGAAGGTTCAGCATGGGCTTTAGGCTTTCTGTGGTCATTGTATCTCTGTAAACACACAGGTTTGTCAGAGAAGACAGTAGCAAACACATATTTTCTAAAATAACTGTTTACCCTGAAAAATGGATAGTTGGAGTGAGCACATGCAGAAACCATAAAATATTAACACTTTGTGGCTAGTTTACATGTAAGATATAGCTAATTATTGCCAGGGGTTACACACTGGTAAAATTACAGAACACATATGGTACACAGAAGAGGAAAAATGAGAAGTTGTACATGGATAATGACAAGCCAGTGGTAAGCCAAAGCAAGATGAAGCAGTGAAACAGCTCCCCTCCTACACACAGCTTTCAACTACAATAGGAGACAAGCCATTCTGCTTCCTTCCTGTTATTACTTTTGCCAACAAATAAAACAAACTTTCTGTGATGTAAGCCCTCCCAGGGCATCATATGGTGCCCTACATTGCCAGGGCTGGACAGGACGGGGCTGCTGGGTGAAAGAGGGGCTAGGGGCCATTAGGTGGTAGGGCACTCCCTTGCCCTCACAGGCACTGAACAGGCAGTGGGCAGCTGGGCCTGGTACGTGGCCAGAGCAGCCCAGAGTCCCATGGGCCTGGGGCGGTTGGTAGCCACCAGGCAGGTCAGAGGCCTCACTGGGAAGCCCAAGCAGGGATGTACCCGCAAGGCCCAAGGCTGAGCACAAGCCTGGCTGCAGCGAGCCCCTGGCAGGCGTCAGGGGTGAGAGCCAGGGCCTTGGTGAGGCTACAGGGTGAAGGAGGGGAGCTGCAGGTAGAAGCAGTGAGGAGTTTTTATTTGTTTATGGTTTTTTATGAGCAGCCACAGCTACACTTATGATTACAGGAAGTTTGAAACGGTTTTACACTTTTTGAAGTATTTCTGTTGGACGAGATTCGATTCCCACCAGCCCATTCCTCAAACATTGCCATTATTCTTCCTCATAACACTGTAAGATAAGAGGGCAAGGCAGCTGTCATGTTCAGTAAATAAGTAGAGATAATTTAGATTATTTACCTAAATATTACTGCATTTATAGAACCATTATTTTTTGATAATATTAAACAAGAGCTAAATATATGAAGTTTCTATGCATAGCTCCCTCGGGGATATACACATAGGAGTTTCTAGATGAAACTCAGAAAACCGCCTTAATTCTTCTTTTATATTTTGCAGCTATGGAGAAATGACTTATTGTATATGAATAACAGAAATGCTAACAATTCTGTTACACAGCAAATGTCCTAAAACTAAACACTGAAAGTAAGTCAAAAGACATGTCAGCAGCTTCTTATAAATATCTATAGTTTCTTCATGTCAGGAGTAGAAAGCGAAAACTTCTCTTTCTCTTCTTTTTCTTTTTTTGTTAATCATTGAAGCTTTTTCTCTCTAAATAGAATGCTAACTATCTGCATTAATTAAGGGAATTATCCTATTCCTGTTTCCCTGTTCAAGCATTGGCAGCTCTTGTAATATGCTAAACCTTCGATGAGGCCCATCAGTTTTGATTGCAGTATAAGAGTGTAGTCTTTCCCTTAGTCACTAATTAGTTTTATTCATATAGACACATTTCGACCATGCAGGTAGAATAGAGTAAAATGTGTATTTGATCCCTTTTTTGTAGTCTTAAGAGCAGATTAGTATAAATAACACTGTTCATCAATTTAGTTTCTTCTATTTACTTGATTGGCTGGTGTTTGAAGACCTGGAGTGGCATTAGTGCCGAACATGTGCTTTCTTAATTAATTATCTATAATTTTAAACTTTCTACTCCCTATTTCAAGAGTTTGAATCTATATACTAATTTAAACCACATATATTCTTATATTTCTATTCTTAAAGGATGTGTTTATGTTTCAGACATCAAATAGGCAACGCACCATAAGTTTTAAAAAATATTGTATAATAAATTTGAAATTCCAAGGAACCGCCAGGCCTCTCATTGCATTCCCTTCAGGGAGATACCCAGCAGTCATTGCCAGCCCTCTACTACATAGCACTGAAGGGGGAAAGAACATCAACAATGGAATTTACCAATCCATAAGTGTACTGTGTCTGGCTGGGATGAAGTTAATTTTCCCTGCAGCAGCCCATACGGTGCTGTAGCTAGAACACCACTGGTATCACACCAGTGCTTTGTCTATTGCTGAGCAATGCTGGCACAGCATTAAGACTCCCTCCAAACCCCCCTAGAGCCAGTAGGCTGGAGATGGGCAAGACACTGGGAGGGGACATCACCAGGGAAGCTGACCAAAACCAACCAAAGAGATATTCTATACTTTGTGGTGTCACACTCAGCTATAAAAGGTGGGAAAGGGAAAGGAGAGGGAGGACTCTCCTTATGAAGATGTCCGTCCTCCCAAACAATCACTACGCTTATTGAGGCCCTGCTTCCCAGGCTGAATACTGCTCATTGATTGGAAGTATAGAATTTTTTTTCTCTCTCTGTGTGCTTCCGCACAGCCCTTGCTTGTTTTTTTCCCTCTTCTTTTTCCCTTTGATTAAATTGTCTTTGTCTCAACCTGCGAGCCTTTTTTTTTCCTTTCCAGCATAATTCCTTCTCCCCCTCTGAGGAGGGGGAGAGAGAGAGCGGTTGTGATGGAGTTTAGCTACCCAGCAAGGTAAAGTGACCACAATGAGCCAAACAGACACCAAGTTTATGTGCTTCGCTTGGAACCTCAGTAAAAATGCAGAATTGCTCCCTTGGCTAAGGTTCTCTTCGTCTCTGCCTTCTATCAGTACGTGATGAGATAAATAGTGTATCTTCTCCAATATACTGACTGATTTTTTAAAGCAATACTGCTAAGGCCTCCAAGCCATTCCAGATCTTCAAGGCTATGGCTGGCAATGCTGATGAGAAAAGCTGCACTCGCCTTTTGTGGGAATGGGCAGCAGAGCTTGGAGGACCTGAGGCAGCAGTATGCAGAAGCTGCCTTGTATAAAAAACACCAAATTCATCCTTTCTGCAGACATATCCAGGCTAGAATTTATTTATTTATTTATTTATTTATTTATTTATTTATTTATTTATTTATTTATTTAACTCTTCTTCCCCAAGGAAGAGAAAAGAGAAGAACAGCCCCAAAGGATGGAGGGTAAGATGCTCAGAGCAGGTGGGCACAACCTGGGAGTGTGTACATCAGAGAGCAGAAAAGGCTATGTCTTTGATAACCTGAGGAAAGACTTTTTGAAAGAAAGCTGTGAAGGAAAAGTGAGGACAATGTCATTGAAACTCTGGGAAATACTCATGGGAAAATATTCTGTGTTGATTTGTAAAAGTGTAGAGATTAAGAAAAGTCTCAGAAAAAAAAAAGGTTTTACAAATGATATCGCAGAAGGAAAAGGCGCTGAAAGGACAAAAATGTGTGGTAAGAAGACAGAATCAAATGCTCCAAAAGCCATGAAAAAAGTTTCTGCTAAAATGCAAAAAGATAAAGATGTTTTTTGGACCATACAGATTCACATCCTTCCTGTGGAGTAGATACTGGCTTTTCTGCAACCATGACAAGTAATCTAACAAAGGAAAATGGGAGTATGATTACCAATCTTAGAGACTAACTTTCTTGGTTTTGGACAGTTTGTACATTTCCTTGTTCAGTGCAATTTAGAAATCTCATTATTCCATACATAGTTCTTCTTATTTATTTTATATGGAGCATGGATTGAAGATGTTAATTCACAAAAGAAGTAGTGCAGCACCTGAAAGCTTTTGTGAATGCAGCTTTTAATACTTTAGATAACTATAGGATTAAGTTAAATCTCTGTCTGTGTGTGTGAAAGAGAGAGAGAAAAAAAAAATATGCAAGACAGAATAGACTCATTGTGCCTAAATGATAAGGTAAAGCAGTTGTGCTGACTGCTAGATGCCTAATTTGCTCTTTGGATTTATCCCAAAATGATTTAGGGTAGAAAGTTCCATTACTTTTCAATCAAACTTGTTCATTTAAGCCATTCAAGTATTTTAGAAAATCCCATCAGAAGTTTTCAGTGTTTTTTAAAACTTTCAACTGCCTACCTCTGCGAAGGGTCTGTTCCAAACACAAATTATTAAAAAAAAGATAAGATAGAGGAAATCTCTCTCTCTCTCTCTTTTTTATTTTTTTTTTATTTTTTTTTTAATCCAGTTAGCAAAAAAGCATTAATATTCGAACTTAGTTTCACACCCCTGCAATGATTTTCAGTAGTGGCTACTGATTCAGCAGATTAAGGATATCATTTACAATGCCTTAAAAGTAGAAAGATCTGCTTTTAAAAGTATTGAAAAATCAACCCCTGAGGAGCAGGTCTGTTCATGCTTGGCACTCAGTTATTGAGGACTCAGTGTCAGATTTGGATTTGGAATTGTGCCATAAGGCAATCCAAATAATTTTAACCAACTGTAGAGAGAGAACAGAAATTCTTACTGTTTGTTGAACTTGCTACTACTGTATTTAGCATGGCTAAAAAATAAGACTTCACTTACTTATATAATTAATTTTGGACTTATTTACTAAGAGCTAAAACAAATCTTTTGAAAAATTGTGTGAACATTTAAGAAGAGAGAAAAGTACATATTCTTCGATTTGTTCACATAAAACTCCTTCTAATTTCTAGAGTATGCGACACAAATGGGATTTCTAAGTGATAATCTGGCAATAATCCACAGAGGACCTAAAACAAAGCACAAGTTGTCTGGACTGTGAACATTTTAGCTTACCTGTAGTCTTTGCTCAGATGTTTTCTTTCTGTAAGGAGATGTAATCAACAACAACAACAAAAAAAACCTGATATATGTGTGTTAAAACAAAATGTCTAAGACTTTTCAACCTTTTCTGTAGAAAAATAATAGGCATTAGGTTTGGTAGAAATTATTTTAGAAATCTTTAAGTCATTTTAAGTCATCAGCCTGCCTGAGTGCTCTCCAACTGTGAACCAAAAATGAAATCAGCACTTGGAGAAACCTGCAACTACGTAATTTTGTGTGATCCAAGGGAAGGTCAAGATTAATTTGTGCAATAAAATTCAAGCAGAATTAGGAGACAATACGGTCTTGATTTTGATTTGTTTAAGTTTTCTGATGGTAATCTGCTGTGCAAAGTACTAAATCATATACAAATTAAGGCTCAGTTCCATGGAACTTAACTGAGACCAACAAAGTCTCTTTTCAACTCACTGAAGAGAAACTGGAACTTCAGAGGGCAGCTCAACACACATAAGTCCTGTAGATGCTCTGAAGGAGTCTGTGTACAAAAATCAATTAAGCAGGGCCTTGACTATATATACAGCCACAGTCAAATGCCTGAAGTTTGGTAAATGAATCTTGGCTTGGAAGTTCTGTAGAGAATCTATTATCCCTTGTTCACAAATAGCCCTAAAAATCCATTTAGATTCTGGATCCTACTGTGACTTCTGAGGTATTCTCTGTTTGTAGGGCAGCATCTCCTAGGGACAATTAATATCTTTCAGAAAAAAAATAAAAAAATAAAAAAAATTCTACAGTCAAAAATGTTAGTCTGATGTTTGCTCATAGTGCTACATCATTTAACACATTAATCACATTAAGATATGAAAAATGAATTTTATCCTAACTGTTCTCCAAAATGCAGGCACAGAAAATCTCTCTCTCTCATTTTTATTTTTAAATTGTAGAGGTGTCAGAAAATAATTCCCTTAGCACATAGTGTTTTCATGTAGAACTATTTGAAAGATTGTGGCATGGCTTTTGCATTTACCCTGCATCACTCTAGAGGGCTGGCAGGAAGAAAAGAAAATAATCTTAATAATTGCTGAAAAAAAGTCCAACGCATTTTGTATAAAGCCTAAAAGTGGACATTTCCATCTTAGTCATAATTTTTGGTGGTGTTTGTGAGACTCTCTATTTCAAGCTTGCACCTTCTTTTGATTTTTAGACATAATTGTTCTTTCCCTTTGGAGACTTAACAGCCTTCTTTTCACTGAAAATAAAACCTTAAAAATCAGCTGACCTCGCTACTAGGTGTTAGGTAGTGCTGTTATAGATTCTGTCATGCATTTACGTAAAATTTGTTTCCGGTTGTGGATGTTTTTAAAAAAGGTATATATCTTATCACATCACAAGTTAAAACATTCTGTTGTTGAGAGCTCTGTGGCAAAAGGTATTTCAGCTTTCCTCTAGTACTTTGTACCTCACCTTGTTTTATATATTCCCCTGAATATTATTTCTCTGTACAATATCCACTCTATTTCTATGTGCAATATCTGCGAGGCCCCTCATTTCAATGTAGCAGCTAATCTGTTTGATGCAAGCTCTTCAGGCTGAGGAAAACCTTGAACCTGAACCTTGCTATTTTGTAGGTGAATATGCTAGCCATTTAGCTATCATGTAGAAAATAGTCATTTTAAGCACCTTTCTGTCAAGATATGTACTAAAATAAAATCTCGAGGGTATGGTCCCAGATGATAGATTCCCCCATGGAGCCATTCTAGCCCCACAGAAGGTTGCAAGTCTGTTTTTAATCTTGCCTCCATCACCTTAAATACGATAATTAAATACTGCCCTTCTCAGCCTGTCGTGTGTCTTCCCATACACCTTTCTGGTTAGCATAGATGCCAGAGTCTATTTTATGGACCAACCCTCTTAAACACTAGGGCCTAATTTATGTTGACTATAGTCACTTACTTGGCACACATATAGAAATATGCCTTCTGAATCTTTGTAATCTTTAATGGTGAAACTCTAAAAGTGTAAGATGTCATGAAAATAATCATTAACACTGACATCAGTCTTAATAGGTATTTTTCAAAATGCTTTATGGAGGTAATGTTTTTCCTCCATAGAGGAAGGCAACTAAAAGAAAAACATTTCCATTTACCAGATTTTTGAGCCAGATACTGAGGGCCAAGCATCCCACAGGCAGAAGCAGCCAAGAAAGAAAGAATTGCTCCCAACTTTACACAGGGAGCAGCACAGGTAAATAGAAGTTAAAGCCAAACATTTCAGTCTTTACTCCACTGTTCACTCTTTGAAAGCTATTTAGGAACTGAGACTTTTCAGAAGTTGCTGTTGAAGCAAGCATTAAGCATTTGTATAGATAATGAGAACATTCAGTTACATTAGAAAGAGTGTAAGATAAGTAAGGAATTTAAACTTTCATGTCTCAGGGTACAGCACTAACATTAACTGCCTGGGGTTGGCAACTAATTTTCCTTATGGCAGGTTATTTCAAACTCTCAATTATAGGAAATATAACTTACTGACCCCTGTCAGGAAGGGGTTACTGGACAAATAGACCACCCATCTGAACCCTTAGGATACTTCACAACAGCTTCAGAAACCATCCATTCACAATCATGGAAGAATGCAGGAGAAAAAAAAAGAAATACATTTCTTTAATTACAGGCTCATCTAAAGAAGGTTAAGAAGGTAAGTAGTATAGCCTGATCTTAGATCCTGAGACATCACAATTCTACAGAAAACTCAGGACTCTTTGTGCGATTAATCCTTGTGATCATATATATAAAACGATAGAGATTGCTAAAAAAATCTCTCAATTACTTCATTTATTAATTGAAAAGTGTTTAAGAAACAAAACAAAAAACTGAGGGTGGTATGTTTTAGTCCCTAAAGAATATAAAATTAAATTTTGACATTAAACAGAGGGATACGAGAAAAGGTTAGATGTTAAATAAAATGCTGAGTGAATGTGAGTTAAATAAAAATTCTGAGTGTGATGAGGAAAATAGTACATGATGTGGTGGGTTAATATAGTTCAAACAAGTTATCAAAAATTAAACTTTTTTTTTTTTAAAGTTTCTGTCACTGTATGATGAGTACAACCTGATATTCAGATACAGCTGCTGCATTTAAAAATATTCAATACCTTTAGCTTTTTATTTACTAATTAGATCAAAGATGAGCCTCTCATCCAATAACATTTTTAATAAATTCCAGTCAAGAAGATATTCAGATGGTGACATAGTTTGAGTATTGGCAATATTTTCTATGTAACATTCTTATTAAAAGTCTCTTGAGGTGCGGATACATAAACCAGCTTCTGGCTTATCTTTTATTTCACAAATTGAAACAAACAAACAAACAAACAACAACAAATAAACCCACAGCATTCAGTGGCATGACAGATAACGCTAGAACATCCACCACAGGGCACACACTTTTTTTTTTTTTTTTTAATTTGAAAACACTAGATGATATTAAGTTTGAAGTTGTGGCACTAGATTTAATAATCTTCATATGGACGTCACACAAAAGAATTACTGAAGAGGAGTACAGATGTAGGGATGAGGACGTGGGTCCTGCTATCTTGGGGATTCCTGGTCTATCCCCTAAACCACAGCCATGTGGTTTCTTTGCAGCCTTTGTCCTCCACTTTTCTTCAAAAGCTGTGATTAATTTTGGCACAACAGCACAGCTCTCACCACACTATGATGGAGGGTTAAGCTGTCTACCTGGAATTTTGTTTTGTTTTGTTTTGTTTTTCCTTTTTTCTTTTTTCTTTTTTCTTTTTTCTTTTTTCTTTTTTCTTTTTTCTTTTTTCTTTTTTCTTTTTTCTTTTTTCTTTCTTTCATTTAGATTTGTATTCTATATCACAAATGGCGCATTTGTACATTAATTGTGCAAGACATTGAATGCTGTGAATGACCGACAATCTTGCCATTAGGAAGGCAGATTGTGGTCCAAGAAATCCTGGTTCTTTTCCAAATTGGTTGTGATTATCTTACATAACCTTGGACAAGATGCTTAATAGACCATGATAAGACATATCGGTATGGGGAGGAATAGAATAGTAATTTCCTTGATCATAATATTAATGATAGTAAAACATTCTGAAGAGAGAAGATTATTCCATTGTATAGCACAAAACCAAAGGATCACCAAAGTCTCACAAGAGCATGCAGGTTCATCAGCTTTTAGAATCCTGAGCAGGATGCCTACAAAATTATGACTCTGACATCTATTTTACTTGTAATATGCTGAAAGAGAAAGTGTTCAGAACTCTGATTATAGTGTGGAAAACAAATCTAAATGAATGAAAAGATTTGTGAAAACCAAAATTCTGCTTAGGAGCAGCTGATGTCTGTCATCACTTGACTTCACGACATTACTTGTCTGAGAGTGTTGTCCAAAAACTTCTCGAACTCCAAAACGCTTGCTGCCATGACCACTTCTCTGGGGAGCTTGTTCGAGTGCTCAACCATCCTTTCAGTGAAGAACCTTCTCTAAATATGCAATCTGAAACTCCACTGATGCATCTGCATGCCATTCCCTCAGGTCCTACCGGTGGTCTGGTGACCAGAGAAGAGATCAGTGCCAGCCTCTCCGCTCATGAAGAAGCTGTTTCTTGATGCGGTCTTCTCTCCGTCTCCTCTTCACTGAACAAACCAAGTGACGTCAGCCACTCCTCATACGTCTTCCCCTCTAGACCATTCACCATCTTAGCAGTCCTCCTGTGGATGCTCTCTATATTTTATGTCCTTCTTATATTGTGTTGCCCAAAACTGCAACAGTACTCAAGGTAAGGCAGAGGTGAGTTCAGAGCAGAGCCAGATAATCGCTTCCCTCAGCAAGCTAGCAATGCTATGCTTGGTGCATCCCAAGATACAGTTGGACCTTTTGGCTTCCAGGGCACATTGCTGACTCAGATCGAACTTGCCATTGACCAAAACTCCCAGATCCCTTTCTGTGTGAAAAATCCCAAGTAATTAATCTGGCACTTCTCTTGTTAAACTTCATATTGTTGGTGATTGCCGTGCCTTCTGATTTGTCAAGATCTCTCTGCAAGGCCTCTCTACCATCGACAGAGTCAACAGCTCCTACCAATTTAGTGTCACTGACAAACTTAATTTGTTTACCTTCGAGTCCTGCATCCAAGTCGGTTATGAAAACATTAAAGAGAACTGGCCCTATAACGGAGCCCTACGGAACAAAGCTAGTGACTGGCTGCCAGCCTGATATAACCCCATTTACTATAGCCCTTTGAGCCCAACTGAGCAGCCAATTGTTCACCCATCGTATTATGTATTTATCTAGCTGTATGATGGACATTTTGTCCAGAAGGATACTGTGAGAAACAGAAGTGAAAGCTTTGCTGAAATCCAAAAATATTACATGAACTGGCTTCCCTTGGTCAAGGAGGTGGGTAACATTGTCATACAAGGCAACTAAATTCATTAAACAAGACCTTTGTGAACCCATGTTGTCTGTGACCAATGACTGCATTGTCTTTCAGGTGTTTTTCAATAACTCCCAAAATAATCTTCATAATTTTACCAGGCACTGTAGTGAGACTGATGGGCCTTTAATTACCAGGGTCTTCTTTCTTGCTCTTCTTGAAAATTGGAACAATGTTCCAGCTGAGCTTCCAGTCAACTGGGACCCCTTCAGATTCCCAAGACCATTGAAAAATAATTGAGAGAGATCTCATGATGACATCAGCCAGCTCTCCAAGTATCCTGGGATGAATTCCATTGGGCCTCATAGACATATGCATCCATCTGGAGCAGCAAATCCCGCACAACTTTGGGGTTGGCTGGGAATTTATCATTCCTGCAGTCATGGTCCTCCAACACGGGGCTCCAGGGATCTCAGAGCCCATCATCGGCATTAAATTTCTGTGCTTTGTCTATGTCCCTATTTGTGAGGTGACCATTCTCATCAAGTAACGGCACAATATTCTCTCTGGTCCTCCTTTTGCTCTTAACCCACATAAAAAAAAAAAAAAAAAAAGGCATTTTTAATGTCTCCCACAGTACTGGCCTGTGTCAACTCTAACTGAGCTTGGTCCACACAAATTTTCTCCCTACAATGGCAAACAGCATCTCTGTAATCCTCCCGTGTCATCCAATCTTGCTTCCAGTGTCCATACACTTTCTTTTTCTGCTTCGTCTCTAGAGGAGGATCCCTGCTCAGCCAGCCTGGTCTTCTGCTCCACCTGCTTGACTTCCAACATTTTGGAATTGCATGTTGCTGTACTCCCAAGAGGTGGTAGTTAAAAAGTGACTAGCACTGATGGACCTGAAAACCTCTAAAACCAGTTTCCCAGGGGACCTCACTAGCTAATTCCCTGCACAGCCTGATGTTACAGTAAACTGCTTGTATACTAAAGCACTATCTGGTGTCTTGGCTTTGCCTTTTCTTTCTCCTTGGATAGTTCTGCACTAAAATCTCAATTTTGTGAAGGCTTCATTGTGCAAACCATGACAGGTTGCTAGTCTTCATGGTGCATCATCTAGGTAAGTCGTATTAAAAGAATGGGTGGAAGATAGGGAAATCACCCCATCTTCTGCTATGGTGACTGTTTCTTTGTCACAGGGAGTTCTGTATTCATACTTACGAATCCCAATGTGCATTAGGTTAATTATTCATTCATTGCACCAGTTTTCCACTTTCTCAATTGTTTTATAGTTTTCTGTTTTTTTGTTCGTTGGCTTTCTTCATGAGGCTTTGATGCTTACACATTGCTGACGTGTATAGTTTTGCTCTGTTACTCCCTCAGATGCAGTTGCTTGTGTCTGCTAAGAGTAATGATGTCTCATCGGCTTGCTCTACAAGTGCAGTCTGGAATTTAGAAGGCAGATGCAATTCCATGTATTCATTCATAAAGGGGGCATTTATGTGGCATCTCATAGAGGGAGGAAAAGAAAAAAAAAAAAAAGGATTTAAAATGTCAAATCAACTTATCACTTTTTAATGTCCTACATTTCCCTTGTGCTCATTCTTATATACCTCCTATGAAGCCAGTTCCCTATTGTGTTGCAGATATGAGCCAGCAACAAAATGCCAGAAAGCTGGGGTTGAAGAGGAAGGATGGTGACTTAGAAGCATCCTTCATAGCTTAAGTCCATGAGACTTTTGCCACAGATTTAATTATTGCCAGAACAAGCATGTGTTTCACATCTGGAAGTTAAAAATCATATATCAGTAATACCTTTTAAGATGTGACTGTGTGTTATTGCTGCTGCTAGGTCCCTTCTGCTTTTAGCAATATGGTCTGTTCTTCATGCTCTGGATAATGAATGATCTGTTACATATCTTACTCAAATCAGTAGCATGTTCAGCTTATGATTTCACTGAACTATTTCCATTCAGCTAGTTATGAGATGATGTAAAATGTCATGCACGGTAATTTGATATCAATGTGTAGCAAAATGGTTTCTTTTACAGGAATCAGGTATCTTCTGAGATACTTATTACAAGTGGTATATGAGGCTACTGTAATAGTTAGGATTGCATATACTGAATCTTATAAATATAAAGGAAGTAGATACTAATGCAGCTGCCTTCCTGCCCATCATTAAAGACAACACTAAGTTTACTAATCTTTGTAAATAAAATACCTTCAGAATCACAGAATGTACAAAATAACTGACATGGATCTCAAGGTCTAGTTTAGCTTGTTCTCTTGTCTCAAATTACAGACAGTCCAGATAAATATTTGTCTAAGAAATTTTTAAAACCTTGCAATGAAAAATAAGATAATCCAATGTTTTATTTTTATTAAAATTCATATGTTTCCTTCCCCATGTCTAGCCCGAAAGTCATATTGTTGCATTTTAAGTCCAATGCTTTCCCTCCTGTACATGATGGAATTAGAAAATCAATAATTCTCTTCCATTTGACAGCAACCTTTTATGATTTTGAAGACTTTCTGCCCCGGGCTGTCCAGACTAGATAAACACGAGTCCTTCAAACATTTCTTATAGGTCATATTTTTCTGATTTCTTTTTTGCTGCTTCCCTCTAAAGACTCCTGTTGTCCCTCATTTTTCCTGAATCTGGTGCCTAAAAGCAGACTGCAGATGAATGAAGCCAAAATACTGATTTCTGCATTTATGGACTATACAGTTGTTTACGAAGTGTGTATTTTCCTTACTCATAGCAGCATATTGTTGATTCATGCTCAACTACAATTCACTGTAATCTCCAAATTTTGTTTAAACTTAATCCAGCACGTGCATTGGTAATTATTCAATCAGACTCTCTGCTCATCATTACTGAATTCAGATTACTGTGGTATAATATCATTCTCCAAAATGATTGCAGATATTTCTACCATTGTAACATCTTCAAACTTGACATAGTTTTTAGTCCACCATTTACATATATGTGTATATATATGTATATCCTATATACATAAATCCTATATTTATATATATATCCATAAAAATTCATACATATTTATAGATATATACATGCAAATATAAATTAACAAATATGCCTTGAGGCATATCACAGTTGAATTCTTGTGACATTTAAAATTTCATAGCTTGTATAAGGTAATGTGTGAGACGACAGATGGCTTTGGCGGCACCTGGACATATAAGCCCCCCAAGGCTGCAGTCCATATCAATTGCTGATACAGACACCCCCATCCTCCAGTCATGGATCCCTTCAATAACTAGGCTCAGACACCCCATCCATCCAGCAGCTGAGCCTGGATCCCCACTCTCCCCAGTTGCCTCATGAGTGTAGGAATATGCCTACAAACCTAAAGAACTTCACGGCATTTGTTTGTAAATGTAGCAGATGTAGACAGATTTGGCTGTTTCTTTACACAACATGAACAGAAAAAGAAAATTAAGAAAAACTTGAGGAACAAAAGCCCTTGTTATTATTAACAGCTCTTTGACATTGGTTTTGCAGAATACATACCAGTAAATAAGAAGAGTGAGCAGAATTTTCCAGCTTATATTTTTCCAGTCAATATATGCAAGAACATCACCCCAGATCAAGAAGAGGAGGATGGAGGGACTGAACTAATGGAAAGGAAGGAAATAAACCCTAACAACTGAGAGAAATAAAGCTCATCTAATCTGCTCTTCTTCTGCTTCTTTTTATGTTTGCCTCTATCTTTCCCCTTTTATAGATATGTGTTAGTATCTTTGTCACCAAAATTAATTACGACAATTATTTCTTGGAAATTTCTTGTACTTTTTTCAGTTTTCTTAATTAGTTTGGAAAAAAAAAAAAAGCGAATCAAAATAATTTACTGCAATTAAGGTCCAAACAAACTGCACTAGTTTTAACTAAGATGGGTTCAAAGACCAATGAAACAGCTTTATGAAACAAAGATGACAGGACACAGACAGTGAAGAGTTCAGAGAATCTACAGGGCTGGAGCATTTAAGAAGGTTAGACTACTGTCTAGAGAATAGAGAATTTTCACTGTCATTGAACCTATCATCTCACTGATACACAGATGTGTCTTCAAAGAGCTATAGATTATTTTCATCTTGTCTGAAGTTCTGATAATTGCATCATTGTAGCTGAAATGTTTAAAGACCTTTTGTGTGATCTGTTAAATTTTTTTAAGTACTATCCTATCTGAAGTAAAATTCAATAAATATGAAAATAAGCTGGCTCATTAATCTGCAGCTGAAAAGGTGTCATTTTTCTAGTTCTCCTTATTTCTAACATGTAGAAGCTTTACTACACATTCAGAGTATACTTACACTATGTATTTATAGTATTAATTGTATAGTATTTATATATTAATTACATATTTTCAAATAAATATGGCAATCAGTAGTAATGTTTTACTAAAGAAATGAGTGAAGCATTACATTCAGATACTGTAATGTAATTGGTACACATTTTGACTGAATATTTACTTCAGCAAGATATACAAGGAATGTTTACATAGCAGTCCCAGAAGAGATATTAAAAATAAGTAAAATGTACTCAGTTTAATAATAAACACGAGCACATTAAAAGACCAAAAAAAAACTCATTAGCTATTTGAAAAAAAAAATCTATCATATATGATTAACTTTTCAGCTACAGAAGTACAGATTCTTCAGTATTAAAAATAATAAGACAATACAAAATATTATGTGTAAATGTTTTTTTTTCATATATAATCAACAATAATAAGGAAGGATCTGTTTCGTTACTGAAGAAACAAGCTGAATGTAAAAGATTAAAATATTTTATTGAAGTTTTTAACAATTTCTTATCCAGAGAAGCACAGGTAGAGACATAACAACTCAGTCATTTTACTGCTCCCAGAAAAATTGAACATTCAAACCTACAACCAATGTGTAATTATTTCCAAACTAAATAATGCACAATGCGCTACTGTTTGAGATTATAACAAACAACCAATTTACAAACAATTTACTCTTAAGATGACATTTTAACATGAAGATATTGCATGTATGTGCTGATATGGTACCTGATGTTAAAGCACCCTTGGCTAAGCTTTTACAAGTGATGGTATAACGACTGCAATTCTTGCTGGCTAAACTTCACTTCAGTGTTCTTCCATCTGAACATTTAGATCACTCCTGCTCCCTCTGGAGTGGTTTGCGCTCTGGAGGTAGTATTGGCTGTAGCTTCTGCCAGCGCTTTGGAGGCCAGAGAATATGAGTAGCACGGGCATGTAGAAGTCCAAGAGAAACCTGTACCCAAAATATAAACCAGAGAGAATATTAAATACGGCAAGTTAAGTGAAATCTGGGAGGTACATGATGATTTGTTAGAGCAATGAGAGAATAAAAAGCAGAGAACTTTGTATGCATAAAGAATGTTGTATGCATAAAGAATGCATTCTTTGTATGCATGCGTTCTTTCTATGCGTAAAGAATGTTTGTACGCATAAAGAATGTCCCATGCATGTAAGGAGAGAAAAACTGCTTCAGTGACAATTCTTTTTTTTTTGTTGATGAAACAGTTTGTGGAACCAATACAACTTGTTGAAATGCATTGTTTATAACAAGCATGAACTAGGAATGTTTTTTCAGGTTCAAGAAGCAGCAGCCAGTCAAAACAGGTGAGGTATTTCATAATCCACCAAAAGCTTGTGCTGATTAATTATTTTGAGTATGGCAGATAAAGGTTCAACTATCAATTCTGGATAAGTTCAACAAAACCTGTGTTCCAGCTTTGAGCTACATACACTAACCATACCAGGATGTTAGCTTTTCTCAAACATGCTGTACTTTCCACATCTCCCTCTGTCTTTCAAAATTCAGTTTTGTCTCCAACCAAAAATAGAAATTACTGTGAACTGTAAATATTTCTATAGGATGAAAATGTATTTCTGGCAGAATTATTTGAAATATGTTTATAAATCAAAGAGTTTTGAAGTTCTAGGACTACTTACACTTTATTCATAGATTTTGTAAATGTTTTACATCATATTATTTATTAATGTGTTAATTCAATAATTTTGCTTTACTGATGTTTTAATTCAATAAACTGAAATAAAAGTCAATATTGGAGTTGCTTACAAATGAATCCCTTATAAGTGACATGGTTTAGAAAACTGAATGGCTTAGAAGACCTTAAGAAAATTATAAACACGGCTCTTTTCAATTACAGTATGAAATGCTTAGACTAGAACATTTTGAAGATTTTTGAATAAATGCTTAGATTAAGAAATTTTGAGAACTTTTAAAGATTTTTTGAGAATAGAACCATCACATTTTCAGATTGGGATTTTACAGGCTTTGCTGGTCCATACTGGTATGGAGTTAATCTCACTCAATTTGAAATGCCTAAAGAACTCTACTCTGCACTGGTGCTCTACTCTGCGCTGGTGCGGCCTCACCTCGAGTACTGTGTGCAGTTCTGGGCACCACAGTACACAAAGGACATTAAACCTTTGGAGAGTGTCCAGAGGAGTGCGACGAAGATGGTGAAGGGCCTAGAAGGGAAGACATATGAGGAGCGGCTGAGGTCACTGGGCCTGTTCAGCCTGGAGAAGAGGAGGCTGAGGGGAGACCTCAGGGGGGGGTCAGGACCTGAGGGGGGAAGTCTACAACTTCCTCGTGAGGGGGAGTGGAGAGGCAGGTGACCTATTCTCCGTTATCACTAGTGACAGGACCCATGGGAACGGTGTTAAGCTGAGGCAGGGGAAGCTTAGGCTGGACATCAGGAAGAGGTTCTTCACCGAAAGGGTGGTTGCACACTGGAACAGGCTCCCCAGGGAAGTAGTCACTGCATCAAGCCTGTCTGAATTTAAGAAGCGTTTGGACTGTGCACTTAGTCACATGGTCTAAAATTTTGGGCAGACCTGTGCGGTACCAGGAGTTGGACTTGATGATCCTTATGGGTCCCTTCCAACTCGGGATATTCTATGATTCTATGACAGATTTCAGCATCTTAAACTTTAGACTCCTTCTGAAAACCACAATGAGTAATAAGCTTCCCACCATAAAGTAGCCAATGCTAACAGAAAAGTTACAGAATAGAAAAAAAAACATGGTTAGAAATATTGCAAAGTCCCTTCATGTGAAAAGATTAAATAATTTAGACTCCTATATAGACATCAATAATTTTATAAGTGGCATCTGGAAAGAACGTATAGGCCTTATTTGCCTGTTATGTTATCATATCTCGTAAGAATAAGGAAACATCAGATAACAGTTTCTTAAACAAATTTAAGCTACAGCCTAATTATTTTCTTTTGTCACCCCTCCTTTTTCTGATTGATGGTTGTATTTTGTTTTACAGATTGTATTCCTGTAAAAAGGAAACGCTTCTTCAGTGTGCACAATTACATCATGCTTTACTACATTATACAGGATACTGAAGAGAACATACCAAAATAACAAACTGGTTCAGAAAATAATAGTAGAAGCAGATTCCATCACAGATAACTGAACAGTGTGGTCTCTATGATCCAGATTAGGAAACAGTGAGAGAAAAAAATATGTACTTCCTTTGTCCTTATATACTAATGATCTGATATTGGCTGTTATAGGAGAAGAAGTTAAAAGTACTTCTGGTTTGAAGTACCTGTACATTCTTGCTTAAATTTTTATGTAAACTCAGTTCTTCAATTCCATTCCATTTCTCATCATACCAAAAAAAAAAAAAAAAAAGATTTCAGTAAGCAGGTAATTCAGCATTTTATGCAAATGGACACCAAATAGGCCCCTAGGAATATCTTCAACCAATTTTCTTGATTTAATTTCATAGGATTAATGTATATTCACTGGTCTCTCTCTACTACATAATCAAATCAGTGAAGCTGAAGTGGTCTATATATAATTCCATATTCTGTAGCTTGATGAAGCAGGTGCTGAATTACTTGAATATAATTTGGTTACTTAATAACCCACAATATCTAAAAGAATCTGAATAATCACTGAAATCACAGTCCAGCATCGCATTTCACTTGCAAGGATCACTTATTTCCCTGATCCATTGTTTCTTTATCCTACACTTAAGCAAAGGACAATATATATCCAGACTGCAAAGTGACAACTCCTTTTTGATAAGATTTAGCTACATTTTTTTTTTTTTAAGTCTTGACATAGTTCTGTGTATTTTTTTGATATTTATAGAATTCACAACATCCGTTATCTTAATTATTCCATAAAGTGTTCTGCAAATGTAACATCACCAAGTGTATACGTTCTCTGAGTATACAGCATGATGGCATACATGACAGGTTGTTGTCAAAATAAAAAACTACTGCAAACCTCACTACTGCATATAAAATATGACAGCATTTGTACAGAGAAAAATATTAAAATACTCTTCTCAAACACAAATACCATCTCATTTTCAAAGCTCTGTGTTTTTCTCAGAGCATTGCTTGTTACTGATATCAGTAGGAGGTCTGTACACAGACTGAGAATATAATAAATGAATCAAAACTTGTTTGAAGCTCAGACTGGAAATAATTTTGCCCAGAGGATTACTTCTACTGACTATCATCTGACTTGAAACTAATAAAGAAATATCCTTCTCATAAACCTGATTTACAGGACAACATGACAAGTGTTAAAAAGTAAAAAACGGGTATTGTAGGGTTATGGAAGTCTTTACTAAATAACAAATGACACTGATGCTATAGGGCTTATTTTATAATAACTTAAAGGCTCACTTTAAAAGCACCTTGCTGTCTGACTTCTGCAAAGAACCTTAATAACTTTTGTCCATTGCCTATTATTATTCTGTAGTAACCACAGTAGCCATGAATTTCACAGAGGAAGAACAGAATTGTTCGCAGTGAATAACCTGTCCTTGTTAATGGGTTTACCCTCATCAAGGTTAGATGTGGATTGAGGGTGAACAGAGAGGACACACTTTCTGTTGCAACAGTGAAATACTGAAATAATCTATTAAAATAAAGATTGATCAGTTCCCTTACAGACATTACTTATTCTTTTTACTTAAGAAAATAAGTTTACCCCCTTTCCACATGAAAACTCTTTGCTAATATCTCTGGGTCATGTTTGTAAATGAAATACATTCTTCAATCTAAGTAGTTGATTCTTATTTCTACGTTATGAGCTATTAATTATTCTTGCTGTAGCAACAACAGATGTTATTTTGAACTGAATCCATATTATTCTCCCCAACCTGACCTGTTTAGGCATTAATTTATTTTTTTTTAATATTTGAATATGTAATTGGCCAACTGAGAAGTCTTTTTTTTTTGTTTGTTTGAGATAGAAATTTTATCACAAAACAAGTTTTGAATGAATAATACTGTTTTGACACTGTTACTGTGATAAAAGCATATTTCCTCAAAGCCTGCTTGTTGTTACTATGTTAGTTGCATGGAGACTGATTAGTTTTGGCACTGTATTAGAGAAGATAAGCCTAAGCTTGGTGGTGCTATCAGCAGTGATATTTACATCTTTCTTTCTCATTCTGTCATAACAGGTTAGGATAAGTGCACCTCTGTTGGTATAGAGTATGTAGTTGGTATACAGGCAAGTATGTATTACTTGCCTTGATTCCAAAATACATCATTTTAAAATTCTCAATGATTTACAGACTGTACTCTCCACCTTTTCTCCTCTGTTTGCTATTTTAAATCTCTACTGTCCCTTAGCATGATGCCTTTTCTAATCTCCAATCACAATGGGACAAGCAGCACTGAGACTAAGAATCCTGTGAAGTAGCATGCAGTGGTTCTCACCAAATCTTCTAGGAAATCCAGGTCCTCAGTCCAGATTTCAAGAAAAGGACAAGTCTGGATAAGAATGTGACCTTAACAATGGTATTCTCTGCTTTCTCAGGATATGTAAAGTCTACTCAGGTTGTGATAATCACTTTAGGTTAGGAGCATTCCCCACAGATATCTGTTTGCTTCTTTTCCCCTTGAACCTTTGGTGACTTGGATCTAGATTAAACAGCCAGAATTTTAAAATTAACAACACTAAACCAGGAAAGTACAGTAGCACTGAATATAACCTGATAAAGCAATACAGAACCAAAAGAATAGGTATCTACAACCTCTTCTAAATCTAGACTCCTAAGTACTCAATTTGCTAATTAGAAGTAATAATAAGACAAAAAGACAAAAAGCAGTACAAGAACATTTTGTTCTGCTGTTATTGTAACCCTGTAAGCCAGTATCGGCATTGCCAGTAACAAGCTGCAGATCTTGTACCAGCTCTGCAAGAACTTCTTGCTCAGGCTTTGCTAGAACTGTCCTTGCCTGCTTAGAGTTTTATTTAGTTTGCTTAGCTGCAACATTTTTTCCAATGATCTGCTGTTATATTTTGTTATAGTTTTGCTTATATTGCTTATATTTGTTTGTATTTCCTTATATTTGCATGATCTTTCAGTATAACAGTTTTTTGCTTATTTGTTTGTATATAGCAAAAAGTAGAAAGAAATGTATTTCTGTGTAGAAAGAAATAGTTATTACCTTCATGCAATAATGTGGATTACATGACTGTAGGCATAAGATAATAAGAAATGGGCACAGGATGACACTGAAGACTGCAAGCTTAAATACAACTCAGCAATGATCACTTGAAACGCACCTGACTGGGGTGGTGGACAAAAAGGTTTTAAGACTATCAAAGAGTTCAGAAGAACAAGGAGTGTAATAAACATACAATGTATAATAAATACAGATAAAAATGATTTGCCAAGAAGTGAAGAAACAAGGCAAAATACATGTCAGCAAATGTATTAAATTAGCACCAAGAAAGTGAGGAAGAAGCAACCACCAACCTCACAGTCCTGGTGAAGAATTCAGGATGCCCACACAACTTGCTAAAACAGCTTTTCCCCTCTTTTTGAGGAGGACAAGCGCTCCAAAAAGTATAAAATAACATAAGAAATCTTGGAGTATCTAGATGTGACACAGGAAGATAAGCAAAGAGAATGGGAAGATAATAAAAAAGCACAGTAGCAATCCTTAATATTGGATCAACACAACAATCTTTTCTTAAGGTGCACTTGAATAAGTACTTAATTACGAATATACTTCCTCTGATGAAAGAAATACTACTTAAAAATACTATCTTAAAATGATCTTGTTTTATGATGTTTAAACCTAGAAAAAAGATCATTATTAATTTGTGTTTTGTCTCCTGGTCCCATTAATAAATGTTTAAATTGTGCAAATCCTTTAAATCTCACTGGAAGAGAACAATAATAGCTACCTAACAAGAAACAGAACTAAATTAAAAGTGCCACATATTATAACCTGTCTATTTAAGAAATTTCATCAACTGCTGGAAAATCACAATTTTTAACGCATACATTATTAGCCTTTGGTTTTGAGGAGTCGCATTTGCTTTAGTCTCATATGCTGTATAGTATTGCACAGGCCTTCCAAAATCCAAGGACAATGACAACCATGCAAACACAAAAATTAAAGTTCTCTCAAGCCCAAAAGAGAAAACAATACTGATCACAATTAGTGTTTCAAATTATGCTTTCCATTCCCTGAAGTACTATATTCTCACCATTTGTTGTTGTTGTTGTTGTTTTGTTTGTTTGTTCTTCATATGTACATTAGCAAAGAATCTTTATATACAGCCTTTCACATGCTCAGCACTATGGAACATCAGCCATACTTAAAACAATTTCCTCAGATTTTCTGTTTCATAACACAGCATCATTGGGGATGGGGTTGGGGAAAATCCTCTAGCAGTAAAGGTCTATGCAGACTGCATTTTGCTGACTGGATACTTGCTGCTCCCCACAGAGGTTCTGAAAGGTGCCGATGCACAGTAGGTGAAAAATCCCCTAATATGGAGATAGCCAGGGAGATTTAGAGATGACCAGCAAATATACGGATTCTGAAAAACTGGAAATGCCAAATTTTTATGGAGATTGAAAACTGTCTCCAAAGGGATGAGGTTAATGAGAAAGGACAGAAAAAAAGTTCTGGACTACTTCATCCCCCAAAATCTCAAAGAAAACCTCAGGATAGAAATATCTAGGCAACTATTCAGTGTTTCAGCTAAAATACTAACAAAAATATATAGTATGGGATAGGTATCTGTGTCAAATTAGATTGCTTGTCTTTAAGAAAGGTTGTTACACTGGGCTTTGATATTAGATTGTAGGTGTAAAATGGTCTCACAGAGAATTCTCCCAGTAAATTAGTCTCTTCAGAAAATCCATACTTTAATAGAAAGTAAACATGATTGCTATTACATTTCATTTTCTGTACATGGCTGAACTTTGAAACAGCTACTATCAAGTGCAGTAGCAGGAAAAAAAGGCTCAATAAAATAAAATCTTGCGGATTACAGTAAAATCCCAGAGAAACCACTTCCTCTAGTAGAAGTACCTGGGATAATGAACAATGGCAGAAGAAACAAATATCCTTGACCTCCTTCTTTTTATGTATGTAAGAATCACAGAAAGGTGAAAATCAATAAATTAATGTGTAAATAAAACCATACCAAAACAGATTTTCTTTAATTTACATCAGCTTGCTGAAGGTTAGCAAAACAAGATGCTAACTAGCTCATGAATATTTTAAAAAATACAGTAATCGATTCCTTTCAGCAAAATACTAGCATCTTCATCATTCTTTCCTCTTGTCCCTGAACAAATCAGACCTAATGGAGCCATACAGATCTAGTGACAAAGAAAAGAATGCAGCCCATTAATTTTGCTAGTAAGTGTTCCATTACAGTTCCATTAGTTTGATAGCTGAAGCAGCAGCTCCAGCTATAGATAAAACATTCCATATGCATTTTCTTTCACAGAGCTACTGTATAATCAGTAAAGGTCCTTATCAAAGTTATCAAATTCAGAAGTATTTATATAGCTAGCAAATATACTATAAAAGTACGTGAAAATTTATAAATCACATTGTGACAACAATTTCATTTTGAGAAAGTTTTAAACAGTGAAAATAGTCACACTCAAATGTGCCACTCGGAAGTGATGCACATGCACTACATGTGCATGCATGCACAGACGTAATTGCAAAATAAAACATGAAAGCGAGTAATATGTTTCAAATGCAATGGATGATTCCCAGAACTAAAATTTGCCTGTTAGCACAAAATATTTGTCTGAAATTAGTATAACAATTGTGACTGCTCTGATCCAACATGGTTTTGCAGTTTAAACTTTCATATCAGAAGTAAGTGCATTGTAATAAAAGCTCATCTTATCGATTGAATTGAAAAAAAAATGTAATTTACTAAATATCAAAATAACTGGGTATATTCTCTTTTGTTCAATCATGTCTGCACATCTACTTTAAGCCTAACGTTTCAGAAGAGGTCAAAGAAGGAAATGATCACTGAAAATAGAATATTTTTCACATATTAGATCTTTCTACAGTTATCCATGCATAGAGACTGGTTTACCTTGAACTTGGATTAACATTTATAAAAGTAGTGGAGATTTAAAGGAATTCATTATCAAGTAGTGTATTTTTTATTCAATTTGTGAAGAAATCAGCTGCCAATACCTAATATTACTAAATTAAATATAGTAGTGGGCTGGGTACAAATATTGTGTGAGCTAAGTTCTGTCTCAGTGCATTATCTTGGAATAGTCAAGGATATATTATTGAAATGGCACCAGAGCTAATTAATTTCTTTGTTCCTTCCTAGTTTTTTCTTCAGTGTTTTCTAAAGAAGTATTTTAAAAAGAGGTTAACATATAACAGAGTGCTACTAGTCTTTTATCTTCAGTAAGTATAGCATTCTTAGAAATTATTCTTTCTTGCTTATGATTAACAGAACCATTATGCTAAATAGGTCTACAAAAAGATTTACAAACCAATCTATTATTTATTTTAGATTTCTAGTTACAAAAACGGTGAAAGAATTTGCTTAGCGCACATTATGATGTGCTTTGCATGCTGCTTATACATAAATATAATTTAATAGTTAAAAGCTTTTTAATATTTCACTGGTTGAAGCACAAAATTCAGAGACTAAATAGGATTGCCACTAAGTCATGTAACTCAACAGAAGAACAACATGTACTAATAGCATTCATAAAAGAGCCCCACATTAAAAAGCAGTAATATATTTGCAATTCAATATTTTAAAGAATTGATAAATTAAGTAGCAGGAAACAATTTTCACAACACATTTATTATCTTCACATAGAAAGCATTAGCTATATCCCAAATCTGTGTATATTAATTATTCAGGAATATATAAAAGCCTTCAATGTGAATTCCTATTCAGCAGGGCATTGTGTTAGTGCCAGCAGAGTCAGAAGAATATCAGGCTTAGTGACATTTTTCAGCTTACTACACTGATATTGATTATGTGTACTGTCTTTCTTGACTGAATACTTAGGACACTATGCAGAAATGCTGTACATTACAAATTAAGTTGATTTCCATTTTTGTTCTGTTGTGTGTCATTAATTCAGAGTTTCATTCTAAGTCTTTGGCAAACACAGCTATATGGGATTACAATGGCAGGTGTCACAGATCAGCTCCCAGAGCTCACAAACTACCCAGAGATTGCATTTGCCATCTCACTATGCCACTTTGCTGCAGACCCAATTCATCTCTATGGGATGCTGCTTGAGCAGGTAAAATTATGATCTCCACTTCCCTTGTCTGTGGTGTTGTGTGTTCTCGATGGCACCACTCTGGCCACAGCATTGACTGTGATGCTCTTAAATCCTGCTGCAAGATTGGACACTCACGCTCTGCTATCCAGTACACACTCATGGAGGTGTCCAGCAAAACCTGACTCTTAGAAAGCAGGACCTAGTGATGAGTGACTAGCATTTCAAAGCTGAGCAAACAAGCTAAGATGAAAGATCAAATTCCACCGAAGTTCTGGAAGTGTGGCTGCACCCCCACAAAATTAATCCTTTTTTTTTTTTTTCCTGTCAGAACACAATAATAGGCTTCAGTTTCTAGATGCACTCAAATTCTTCTTCAAGACAAGTGAACAGAAGAAAAAAATCCTGCACATCAGTTAGGTCTTGCATCTGATTTGTATTCTACATACTCTTCCCAGAAGCTCAGGAAAGCACTCTGTCTCACCGGTCAGAAATCAAGGCTATTTATAAACCCAAGGAAGTGTCAACACCAAGGAATGTTATGGAAAACATCCCATCCCACTGCTGCCCCAGCTCTGTAAGGGGTAGTGCCAGCCTGGGTGGCTCTGTTAATGAGCACCGAGACAGGGTGGCATTGGCAGCACCAGACCCCAGGCGTCTGGGAACGGTCATTACCTTAAATTTTACTTGGCAGATACCTGGCAAACAGGGAAGATCATGCTACTATAATTATCAAATGCTGAGGTAAGGAAAAAAAAAGACAACGTAAAGAAGGTCGGCAGTAGCAAGAAAAGCTAGTTCAGGGAAGTAGGTGAGAAAATACCTATGAATTAAAACATAAACAAATAATGGTGCAGCATGTTACAACATTACAACTGTTATTGGAGAAATGTTCAGAAGTTTTCAGTAATAGCTTGTATGTTCAGCAAATAGATCTGCCAGCATACTCAAAGCTTCTCCATTTTTATCACACATTTCCACAATTTTAATCTGATACAAATCAAGTTGTTGCAATACTGTTAATAACATCATTTTGTCTTTCTCTTACCTTAAAAGACCACTGTTCAATAGACTATTTCACTTACTTAATTAAATATTTCAAGAAAGATCCTACTGTGAGGCTTGCTTATATTTTCTTCTAAAATGGCATACAGAAGCAGTTTGACTTACAGAAAACATGCTGTTGGCAATATAAGCTATGAAAAGCAATGGGGAGTAAATATTCAATGAGCAGCTAGGATATCAAAATGTCATTAAATAGCTTCATGATACGTTATTAAAATTATAAAAGACTTTTTAATAGAGGTCTTTGTGTGAGGATGGCTAGAGCTCATCTAAAATGGTAAATTTCATCAAGATAATTGTGTATATGTAATCTCCCTGGTCTGATTTACAGGAAAAAAAAAAAAACACACAAAAATACTTTATATATACACAAAGATTTTTCTCCCCCTTATAGCTATAATAATAGCTATGAATTTAAGAATGTTTAAATACTTCCTCTCTTGTCTTTATCTGATTTATTCCGTATTTTTGTTGAACCTACAGAGAAGAGATTAAATGTACTAAAACCAACTTTTACTTTACTTGGAAAAAACTCCCCAAAACATTCATTTTTTCCTTAATCAATCTTAATATTACTTAGAATTCCATGTTTTTATGATACTGTGACATTTGTCAAATTCTTGGTATAATTCAAATCATATATCTATCCTTTCACTTTGTAACAGAAGTCGTGATTAAATAATCAACACTATTAATTATTAATATAATTTCCTCATCCTACATAACTAATCCTCTTCATATTCACATTTTCTCTTTAGTTCATTCCTGATCAGCTTAAGATAATGGCATAACAGGTTCTGCTGAGGGAAAAAGCTTCACACAAAAAAAGTAATCAGAAGTATATTAACATTCATATCCTTATTCAGAAGCTGTTGCAGTTCTGTGCAAGCTTGAGTCTACAAAGCTAGATTTCACATGTCAGATGATTGTTTAATTCTCCACAGAAAACTCCCTCAGTGAGGAAACAGGTTTCATGTGTGGTTATGGAGAAGGAAATTTTATAGAGAAGTGACTATATCGGATCAAATCACCAGGCCTGGCCCACGTACCAGGGCACCCAGGTAGAGGTGACTGATCCTGAGGAGAGGCAGGAGACCAACAGTCGGGGTGATGCAGCTCTCCATCATTATGCGGATGTCAGAAGAACAAGGAAGGAGAGGAGGAGACCACATTTGAGCTTCCTGACCATTACGTTAGAGGTCCAGTTCATTGGCATAAACAACGAGGTCCATTCTGCCATTTGAGATGTCCCAGGAAACTTCTAATGGCCACTGTGTCTCCTCATTGAGGGAGGTACAGGATTCCTCCAAGTCCTGCGCGACTTCTTACTGCACATAAATGTCTCATATTCACTAGGACATAGGAAAACTACTTTGTGGACAGTCACAGTCGCTCTCTTCAAGACATCTGGTATTCTTCCTGGAATATGCTTTTTTTTTCCCCTTTCTATTTTCCCCTTGCTCTCTAGTTTTCTTTAACACACCATTAAGTAACAAGACAGGATACTATAAACCAAATAACTGAGGCACAGACTGCGTTCATTCAAAATGAAAAGTTACCTTCCTCTTCAGCCAAACACAGTAACCAGATTTAATCCACTACTTCACCATCAAGAGCTATATTTATCTCAAGAAGATATTAAGACTTGTTCTTAAGCTATACAGCACGAGCAAGAAAGTAATGGAAGACTAATGAATTCAGTTTCCTGCATATTTAATAAAATATTCTCTCATAGTCGTAATCAAGCCATAGTTCAGAAAAGCATGTGCTGAACTTTAAATATTCAAGTAAAACACTCGAGCACATTATTAAAATTAAGTAAAATAAAATAAAATGAATATAATTTCCAGAGAGCTGATGATCCAGATTTATTAACTCTTTAAATTACTCATTTTTTCAGACTATATGCAGCTATTAGGCTACTTTAGCAAAATATAACCATACAGGACTGCCAGGTCATCAGTAAAGGAAAAGGATTAGCACGTTTAGGAGCTGAAAGATCTAAATGTTAAAACTTAACACCATTAAAAATAATTCATTATATGGAGCTCTCCACTTCCAGAATAAAAATCAACCAAATTAAAATTCCTTTTGAGTGCTCACTTTTGTTACACAATCTTACTCAAGATATGCTGCAAATCCAACATTTATTTTGTACCTCAACGTTTTAGGGGACAGAAATCACATTTTAGGTCAGCAGCAGACTGCATATCCATCACCATTGCTGTAATGCCTGGAGATCCAAATACCGTCTCTGACATTAGCTGAGGAGACAGCAGTAATGACGTGCAGACAGCACAATCTGACACATTTTCATCAGTCTACTCTGGAAAAATATAGTCTGTATGTTTACTGAGTTGTTTTTTCCTGCTTCAGGATCTTAGTATGCAAAGTGAATTAAAAAAAAAAAAAAGTGATCCATATTTTAAAATAAATATGATTCTGAGGCCATTATGCATAGTTCATCTTCTAGCTTGCTTTAGAGTACTGAATTACTGTCAGCTGCAGGTAAAGGCTATGGAATGATGGCAGTTGCCATTGCTTTGCAAGGGAGATCTGGCAACCTGTCTGAAGAATCTTTGTTCCCTTACTACTGAACAACTTAAGCAACCCAATCTGAACTTGATGACTACGCGTTCTTGTTTCCCAAATGATATTTTGTGCATTTCCTTGTTCAATGAGTCCAATGCTTATTTTAATTGAACAGAAAACAAAACAAAAAACCTCACACCAAAACCTGCAGTGACATGCTTCCATGCTATATTGTAAATTTCCTGCAGTAATCCAAGTCCTCATGCTGTCTGGAGTCACACACAGACAGAGGAGAATCTGAAGCTGCCTTGTCCTCAGAAGTCTCACCATCTGGTGGTATGCACCATTAACCCATTTGAAGAGTGAATCAATCTCAAACTGGAAGCTGCCACACCGTATGTTTTTGGCCATGAGGATGGGATTTTAACCATGAGTCAAATACATATCATGAGTCAAAATCATGATACTCTAAACGCAGCAAGTAAGAAGATGGAAGTTAGTATCTAATGATAGGGAAAAGTGCAGTTCTTATGAAAAGCAAGCAAATGCAGGGCCAGAATCTCAAGAAATTTCAGGAAAAAAAAATAAAATAAAATAAAAAGGAAGTTGTAGATAGAACAAATTTGGATAGGTGTTAAGAGTTGCTTGAACAACTCACACCCTCAAATTAGATTTCCTTTCCAGGCCTCAATAATAACACAAACTCAATGAACATTACCTACGACTGGAAAACATTTCCATTTAGTACTAATGCATTAAGTAAGAGGTTGGGAGCTTCAAACTGAGCAAGAATAACCTTTAACCTCCATTGCAATGGAAGTCCCACACAGCATCTTCTATGTTCTACAGCAAAGCAGCTCTTTCTGCAATCTCAAAATACTTTTACATCACCTTTCTTCATGCTCTCTTCCAGATCTCTGCAGAAAATAATTTAGAACCATTGCATGACTCTCTAGTACGTGTTTATGCAGGGAAGCACTGATCATATCTGGACAGGATCCTGATGCTTTCCTGTGTGTTAAATCTAGCTACAACTCTGCAGTGACTTCTCTGATGCCATTCTGGCAGTCCTGTTCCTTTCCCATGTGTGTGTCAAGCAAGGCCAGCTGGCCTCAATTATTCCTTTTCGAGGCTTCTGATTTGCTGGCTGCAGCGTTCCCCGGGCAGAAGATACCACCAGTGTTCCTCCGCTGCCAAGCAGAACAGCACCTAGCTCAGGTTCCTAGACTCTCCACTACATAGCTCCATTATACAAGGGTTCAAATATAAATCCACTAACGCTATTTTATGAGGAAGGGTGGAGAGCTAGGCCTAATTGCAAGCAGAATCTGGATGAGAAGGGATACAAAAATAATTTCCAATACAGATCAACATCCAAGTTCAACCAAACAGTGAATGCTGCAATAAAAAAGCTAAATTCTGTGGCATCTGAACAAATATTTAATTCTCTGGCCACAAAACAACACCCTAGATTAGACCCTGATTGAGATTAATGGGGCATGTCCTATCTCTCTTGTCACTTTTTTAAACCTCATCTAGATTCACAAAAAGCCATCTCAACTGTCTGATTGCAATGAAAGCAAATTGTTATGGTCATCTTTTGAATCACAAAGAATATGGGTTTCTAAGGAGAACTCCTCAAAAAGGAGATGAAACAAATATAAAATCAGTAGAATATATATTGTATATGCTACAGCAACTATCCAGATAAGAAAATAATAAAAGTGATTTATTCTTGGAGGTAATATTTTGACTGGCCTCAGTTATTAGCTTTAGTGCTTAAAAAAGCTTTAATGCTTCTCTAGTTTCAGTTGCTGAGTTTACAATTCAATCAATTTTTGTTGTGAAGTAAAACTTACCCTTGCCTAGCCCTTATGACTTTGCATTTATTTAAATGCAACTGAAAAAAAAAAGTACTACTACTACTACTAATAATAATAATTGTACAGCCTGTATTATGGCATTACTATGAACACTGCTTAGTCAGTAATATTCATTTCTGAAAACACTAAACAAAACCATTGACCTGATAAAAATGCTAGACAGGGTATATGAAATATATGTATAGAGAAACTGAGACTCTCTCTTAAAAGTCAACATTTTCTCAAAGCTGTGACAATCAAAAAAAAGTTCAATTACCACTTACCATCCTGTAGTACATTATATACATATTCATTAACTTTGGTACAAAATACACACAAAATATTCCTTTAGTTGACTGTCATAGATGTGAAGCTACTAAAAGATATCAAAAACTCTATTATGTCAAAGCACATCTTCTACTAAATTTCTCTCTGCTACACTAACAAGGTTGAGCCTATTTGATGATTGTCATTTGAGATTTATTACTGAGAACCATGCCAAAATTAATCTCTATTTAATGAGTTTTTTTGAAAGGGGTTTAAAATATCAAAATTTTGAAACATGCTCATTAGAACTATTTGTAAGTAATTTAAAATGATAGGTTATAAATAAGTTGTGATTGCATCCTAAAGCCATGTCAGAAATAGTGTTCACATGACAGACTGTCAGAAAATTTCATGCTTGACACATGGGTCCAGTTGATCACTAAATAGTGACATTTTTATTATTGTCTTGAAAAAATACAATTAAATTTCTGCCCTTGCAAATACTTTTTCCTTCCCTTTCCCTCCTAGATCATGGCACATTGACATCATCCATCTGGAAACTAGAAAATCGTGAATTACTCAATTTGTGTTCCCCAGCTTCTCCATTACCAAACACCACTGTTACAATATGAGAGCCATAAATTGAACAGAAAAGGTAACAAAGATGCTCATGAGGCCTTAATTTTTCTCAATTTGACGGAGATACTAACATGATGAGTTATGGCATTTCTGTTTTACATCCTTTTTGGATTTGGAGTGTGTCAAATTCTATCAGTCAGGAGTCAACAAGTTTCTCATGACATCTCCCCCATAGGGAAAGCATTGGGTGCAAGTTTTTATTTAGCTTTGCTGTTTTAAGCATATGGTGAGGATTTCTGTAAAGGTTTTGAAAACTCCTCAGCCTTCAAAGTGTAGTATAAAACCTGCATTAAAAAATAAAAAAGTATAAAACATATAAAAGAAATATTCAGAAATAAAAAGTGCCCTTTATTTTTCATAAATAATCTACTTGAGCTGAGGAGTGTTTAAAATTATAGTCGCTAACAAAAGTACCAGAATTATTTTTGTTAATAATACGTATTTGTTCATCTACAGAAAGTTAATTAGATGACAATAAAACAAATGGATATTGAATGTCAAAATGAATGCCAGAGTACCTTTGTCACCAGTGATAGGACGGTGATAGAAAAATAAAAATAAAAATAAAAGCCTGTATATTATTTTTTTTCATAAATTTTTGGTTGTGATTATAATTTTTAAGGGTATTTAAGAGACTAATTACTGACATTGGTGTTTCATAGAGGAGACAAAACTATCCAGAACCAATAATGTATTGTTCTGTTCTTTCTAAATAATGATACATGTTGTATATAAAAAGCCATCCTGAGCTGTGAATTTCTTAATGTCTTAGTTTCAGATGTTATTTGAACTTTGGCTGGAGTCTGGAACTCTTCCTCAACCTGATTAGTAACTTATTTGAAAGCTAGTTGCAGTAAATCTGAGAGGACTGTTCCTGTAAGCCAGTGCTGTTCCTCATCTATAAGGACACCTGAATCTGACCCTAAGATTTATTTCATTTTCTTTGTAAAATGGAAGATTAAAACAAACAAAACAAACAAAAAACAAACAAACAACCAAAAAAAAAGTTTTATGGAAGACTGTAAAATATGCATCTGTTAAACTTCACCTCTCGTATCTTACTGGTTTCAACTGTTAATGTATAGAACAGTGCAAACAGCAAAGCTTAACGGTATTATTACTCTGACATAAGTAGATGACAGTCTAGTATTGTGCTGCATTTTCCTTTTGATGAGGACTATTATTTCTAATAGGCATAACATGTAACAATACCACAGCTTGTCATAACTTATCTGGGAAACATGAGAGTTTGCAGCAAATGCATGAGATTTATTAATGTCACTAGTACACAGACACTGTTTTTTTTATGGTCCTTACTGAAGTGCTAAAGAAACATACTCTGAGTCACAGGAAAAAAAAAAAAATAAGTGGAATACTAGGTTTTCCAAAAAAAAAACCAAAAAAAAAACCAAAAAACTCAGATATTTTGAGTTCTACAGCAGAAATGTGAATGCTACTAAAGATTCTTTCCAGCATTAAAAAGTGCTGATGACCTGAGGAACTTATTTAAAGAACTTGTTTGTCTACCAGAACAAAGCCTTACTCAAACAAGGAGGAACACTCATTCCCTCTGAAATTTATAAAACTCCTGTCCATTTATGTGAGTAGTGAGCAGCCAATTGCCTCACAGACATTAGACTCAGACAGCTATTAGAATATAGTGCAGACTACTGTAAAATTTACAATAAGACTGACACAGAGCTTATTAGATTTAAAGGATGTAATTTCATTCGTTTCAATGGACACTGTTTTTAACCCTATTGGTATGATCCAATGTCTACTGAAGCACAAGGGAAAATAACCACAAAAGAAATCATATGCAGGCCCTATTCTAAGCTCCTTAGGTGGATGAAGACAGAAATTCAGAGAAAAATTTTATTACTATTGTCCTTGGTTTATCCTGTTGTATTTTTCATATTTCAAGTGTACATGCTTTTACAAAGAAAAAAGTTCATTGGAAATCATCAGAGAACAATTTCAAAAGATTTCTGTGTATACTTGCTACAGTCTTGCCTTCTGTAGAGCGACTGCCTACATGAACGTCTTTCTGACCTAAAAATTGGTATTTGCATGCTGGAGGGCTAATAAAGCAAATACTTTAGGTGTTTTAATAGCCCCAAACTAACATAATTTGAGTCATGAAGACATAAGAAACACACTGATTTAAGTTGTCATTTAAATACTCTTTGCTGAAGTTCTCTGATATCTAAAACAAAAGTATGAGAGAGCAGTAATCTCTGATAAAAATATTAAGGTTATTTAGAGAAGTTTATAATACATTTTAAATTCAGGAATTTAAAATTAGAAAACTGAGTTTGAGAAAATATTTAGGGATCAGACTTAAGGTCAATGAAGACTGATTGAATTGTTTGTTTACTAGATCCTCTCTCAGTATACTCTTGAAATCCTGTGAGAAAATCAGCAAGTTTGGATTCTCCCACTTAACACAATAGCCTAAATTTAAAAACACATTAAACTCTGTAGACAACCAATGGAAGGAGAGGACATCAACAGAGTGATATAAACTTGCAGTAAAAAACATAAGTCTTTCCCATTTCTCTCCATGGACTATAGATGGAGGCTAGGCAACTGTGCTATTAATTTGGGTGTCTCTGTTCAAGGCTTACGATTAGATTAAAAGAATCTGGGCTTTTATATTGCCTTAAAGATTATGTAATGTTCTCCATTAAAATCCATCTGTTCAAAAGGCATTCTCAAAATAAATGGAAAACATCATTTGACGTTAAATTAACTTCCTAAATGACTTAATTCTAAATTTAGAGAGGACAACAGCAAAACTCCCTTTGGACTTCACCAGCCCAAGACCAGTATAGAGTACTTGATACTGCTTTTCCTCCCAGCTTCATGAATAAATACGGAGGAGGGGAAAGGGGTGGGGAGATAAATGTTGTTTGTCTGCTTTCCTCAGAAAACTATGGCAGAAATCCTTCTTTTTATACTAAAGGAGAGCAGTAATAATTGCAAGCGGATTAGTGTACATAGGTTACAGTGTTTGAAATCTTACTGACCTTGAGTAGAATCAGTTCCGAACTGCAATTCGTTAAATACCATTATATTACATGACAGCTATGGGAGTGAGGGAATATGAGAATAGTAAAGCCAAAGTCCCTTGGGGTAGTCAGATAAAATGTAGCAGAACCTGTCTAAATAGCACATTTGTTATATCTACTTTTGTTGCTTTAAAATGCTTCGCTCAGGAAGCTGCTATGCTCAGTGGCAGAAATCACCTCATCTCAGCTATCACAAAGACATTGTTGTATACTGCCTCTGTTCTAACCATGGCTATATATTGCCCTCTTCCCCCCCCCCCCCCCCCCCCCAAAAAAAAAATCACTGATGCAAAGCTGGGTTAAAATACTCATTTTAGAAATAAATTAAAAACAAAGACATCTTGGCTACTATTAAATTACTCAAAACTGTCTTTTTAATAAAAAAAAAAAAAAGTTTATTTAAGCTCAAGTCCTAGGTTTTCTTTTTTAGTTTCCACTTTCAGTGAAGTAGATATGACATGTTTTCTCTATGGTACCACATCTGAAATGAGTTAGTCACTTTATACTACCCACAGTCAAAAGAACTTCATCTAAAAGTACTTTAAGATTGGATCTTTTGTGTGAAGCCTGAGCAATCTGCAGCCAGTGAAGAATAAAAATATATTGAGGATTCACTGCAAGAGATGCAATCATGAGATGCAGAAATAATTGCTAGAAAATATCAGAAGCTGGTGTGCTATGGAAAGTTTGGGCTTCATCTAGGTCTATGTGTCCTGCTAATTCTATGTGTCTAGTTATGTATATGGTATTACTCTATCATAAACAAACAAACAAAAAAAGCATGTTTTTTTTATCAACCAAAGGCATGTTTGTCAATTTCCTGGTCCCTTACTTTCAATACAATTATTTCTCCAATGGTGCCTAGTTTTACTAAGGGTTAACTGACACTTAATGCTTTTAGTCATTTATAACTGTTGCATGTAACTATATGCACACTAAACTAACATGACTCTAAGTTTCATTTTTCACACTATTTGTTAGGCTTAAGTGAATTATATGGTTCTGGTTTCAGTTTGAAATAGAAAAAAAAAAAGGAAAAACTGAGAGAAATGAAGTGGTTATAATTAAAGATTTATGCTGGAACTCTGTTTCTGCAGGTAGTGCATGAATATTTTCTCTGAAATGAAGTGTCCTTGATATACTCTTCTCGCGCTTTATACTGTTCCATGAATTATAGAAGAATCTACACTGGCTGTGTATGTTACTTTGGAAGAGTCACTACCCTCCTTAGACTGAAGTAAGGAAAACTGAGTCATCCAATCAGTAGTCTCTTGGTATCATCACAGACTTGCCCAAAGGAAAAACTAAAGTTCAACTAGAAAATTATCTCCAGAAATAAACCTTGAGAAAGAGATATTAAGCCAGGTTAAAAGCACATGGACACTGTTTCTAGGAAGAAACAACAATGATTAAGTAGACTGTTAACTGAGACATGTATGGCTAATTGGAATGAGAGACCATGATACAGTTCCTAGAACAGTGTAGCCTTTCTGTCTGAAGATGAAAGAAAAGTGTGCATAGGCATGTACTAAAAGTAGATGCAGATTTATTATTAAGATTTATTAAGTCATGAACATACCCTAAAATTCACACACAATTCATCTGACAGGTCACAAACCTTGATATCTACAGAATTTGTAGCATTATTAGAAGAGCAGTAAGAGCCAAGACATTAAAGACTGTAGAAAGGCTGGTACTATGCAGAGGGTCCGTTGCAGATCCTGAGAGTTTTTCAGCTGGGGAAGCCTCAACTTTTTCAAAGATTAGACTGCAGAGCAAGGCAGCTATCACATTTTATGCATCAGGGAGTTCTCTGTCTAAAAGTGCTACCTATCTTGTCAAGAAGGCACTAATTTTAGAAAAATTTGGAAATACTGTTATATCTGGAAATTAAATTGCCCATCATATTTCACAAATACCAAAAAACAAGTAGAAGTCACCGAGAACTTCACTGTTTCTCTTCCTGCTTAGCATTACTTTTGCTGCAGGAAGCATGCAATCCACAGTTGTTTGTTGTCCCAGTCCTTTTCCTTTTTTTTTTTTTTTTTTAATACACTGTAATAATAAATCCATAAAGACTGACTTCTTAGAGTTAACCTGAGTGGCATCTCTACGCTTAACAGACCTCATCCAAATAAATCTCAAATTCTGTCATTTCCTGTCCGACCTTTCCTCCATGTCACCCACTTTCATCTTGTCCCTCTTGGTATGTTCATTGGGAACACAGCTTTGATCTTATACAGAGGAAAAGGTAAAAAACAAATTCTGGAACGCATGAATCGTTGCATCCATCACAAAACAGAACTGGATATTATCTGCTGTCCAGGAAAAAATGTGATTAAATGGAAATGTTTGTGTCTCTGGATTAAGCAAACATTCAGTTTCACCAGACTTCTGAATGTCCCCAGAGACCCTAATAAAATCATCATTTCTAGTAAACAAAATACAAGGTTTGAGCAACATAATTTCTTAAGGATTAAAATAAATAAATAGATAGATAGTTTCTCCTTTTATCTGATTTATTGGTTTTATCTAAAAAACAACTTTAAATTTTAAAAATAAAGCACCGTTTTAGTGCCAGATTCAGAATCAACACTTTTACAGTAAGGTGATGAAAAGGTCTATGAAGGTAAAAGAGATTCAATAACAAATGTTTTCTTACAAACGTTTAGAATATTATATCTCACCTGAATATACCTACAAGTAAGAAATAGTAGCTATTACACTAGATAAGTCACAAAGTACTTATTTTCTTTTTAAATTACCATTCAAAGTTAAAAGCTGTTTTTGGTGGATGAAAAACTCTACATAAGCCAGCACTACGCTTGCAGCCCAGAAGTCCAGCTGCATCCTGGGCTGCATCAACAGAGCAGTGGCCAGCAAGTCAAGGGGGTGATTGTCCCTCTGTACTCTGCCCTCGTGAGGCCCCACTTGGAGTACTGTGTCCAGGTCTGGGGCCCCCAGAACTCAAAGGGTGTGGAGCTGTTAGACCGGGTCCAGAGGACCCGATCAGAGGCTGGAGCACCTCTCCTGTGAAGAAAGGCTGAGAGAGCTGGGGATGTTCAGCTCACAGAAGAGAAAGCTCCGGGGTGACCTCAGTACTTAAAGGGGACTTATAAAAAAGATGGAGAGTAGCTCTGCTCAATCAGATCATGACAGGACAAGGGGGAATGATTTAAACTAAAAGAGGGGAGACTTAGATGAGAGGTAAGGAGGAAATTTTTCACTCAGAGGGTGGTGAGGCACTGTCACAGGTTGCCCAGAGAAGCTGTGGATGCCTCATCCCTGGAGGTGTTCAAGACCAGGTTGGATGAGGCCCTGGGAAACCTGATCTAGTGGGTGGCATCCCTGCCCATGGCAGAAAGGTTGGAACTAGATGATCTTTGAGGTCCATCCCAACCCAAGACATTCTGTGATTCTATGATTCTTTTTTCCCTAAACTTCAAGAGAGAATCCCCTTGCCTAAGCAAAGCTACTTTACATAGCAATGTAATCATGAAATCATGACACCAGAATTGCTAGTTTATACACTGACTACCGTATGAGTCATCATCTGACTACTGATGAGTCCGAATGCAATAAACTTAATATCATCTGATCAAAGTTTAATACATTTTTCTGAATTATTTTTATAGAAACTGCATAAAAAGTATTCAAGATAAATTTCCAGAATATCTGAAAATCCTAATAAAATGCTAAACCAAACCAACCAACCAAACAAATAAATAAAAAACAACCTTTGAAGCCATGTGCTAGGTCCAGCACATCCAGCAGTCCCTATTTTCACATTTAGATGTAAGAGAGGTCCAATTAAACCTGGTGGTCAGGGAGTGAATTTTGCAACCATGTGGCCAGGATGGAATCATATGACTCCCAAGTGGCTAACAAGTAACAGCAGCTAATTACCCATGCAGGATTTAATTAGGTATCTTGGGATATTTTACAGACAGGAACAATTCAGTATAAATCAATCAGATAATCAAAAACAGCAAAACAATGAGAAACTGATACTGTCCCCTTGTATTGGCCTGTGGTCTTAAAGTTTCTAGTCTTTAGTGCAGACAACATCTTTTTCCTTGCCTGAAATACTGAAAATGACAAACAAGAGCTAGGGAAAAGAAAAAAAGAAAAAAAGAAAAAAAAGAAAAAAAAAAGAGAGAGAGAGAAGAGAGAGAGCACGATATAAAGAGAATACAGCAATATATGATAGAAGATTATTCTCGAGTAACAGTATACAATCGTGTGCTTTTGACAACTCAAATCATTTTGAACAATGAGTAATTTACGGCTATGATAGGGCAAGCACTTTTCTTCCTTCATTTATTTGTTTCATTCCCTGCAGGATGAAGTGAATAAATAAAATTACTTCTAAAAAGCCATTTTCTGTTGTTATCATTTATGCCTCCAGGAAAAGAATCTTAAAATCCATCTGCTTATAAGCAAACCCACTTTCCTGTTCAATTTGGAAATAAATTCTGTATATTCTGAAAAGCAGGATCAATTCAAAAGCATAAAACAAAATAAAAATTAAAAGTTATACAAAAGTGTAAGCAATTAACAAGATGTATACAATTAAGATTATATAAAGTCAATCAGCAGAATCCAAATGTAGAACTATTTCCATCATGACTCATATTAATTACCCAAGTTGAATATCTGGTATTTTACTCTAGCAGCATCACAACAAAGCATAAGGAGTGCAAACTGGCACAACAATCTAAATCCAATTAAACATTCAGGAATATAATTTCATATTTTGAGAAAAATAAATACAGGAGTGAATATGTGTGTTGGAATTAACTCTAGGCACTAATTAGTTTGTCTTGACTGCCTTTACTCTTAATGGAGGCAGAGCATTCAGACCCTAAATCACTGTCTGCAGAATCCCTTTATCAATCTATTTTTCCACTGATCATAGATGCATCCTAAAGACATTATCCTAAAGTTAGCCTTTGCATCAATGCCTTTTTTAGCCAGTTTTCCGACAGTTGATTATAGTGAGAGCTCCAGGCATTCCTATACGTTGCTATGCAAACATAGAAAAGATAACAATGTATATTATTGAAAAAAAAAAAACAACCATATTATTCCTAAACATTAGCTGGCTGTGGTCATATGGGACTAGATATCCAGGAAAATTGGACCTGCTGGTTTTGGAATAAATAATATTACTGCTTGATGAATGCAGGTATTCAGGAATGAAATTGTTGATCTCCATCTATGTATGGTTACATTCCCACAAACCCTCTGTGCAAGTTCTGTTACATTCAATAGCCCTTCTCTGTCATGTGTCTGTGTCATCAAAAGTAGGTATTCTTCACCTACTTTTCTATATCGAGCTATTAAAATTTACTGTGTGCAGGCCAATTCTTGAAAATCATTCAGAAGCTAAAGTGTGCAGAAACTACACATGATCCTCATACATAGCAGTAGATGAATCTGAAGTAAGTATTTGTTATTTTCCTTCTGTGTTCTTCTTGGGATCCTGTTTATTTATCGGTGTAGTTAAAAGTGCTGGTAAATTCATAAACCCAAAAACGATTTGGGGATGCAGTAATTTTAGCTGCCGCCTCTCCTTACACTTCTCACAACTGTTGCAATTCATTGATGATTCTGCCATCTGCCTCAAAAGCTGAAATGCTTGGTTTAAATATATAAAAGCTAGACAGGCAACTCTATTATTAAATGCAAAGATACTGCTAGCGCTGTAAACATGGGCTTAAAACTTCCCACCACCTTTGCAGTTCTACCTCACTTAAAAATCTTGGGACTGTAATGGGCTCAGCACCAGAATGGTTTAATCTGATCTGCACTGCATGGCAGAGCAAGTTACTGCAAAGCACCTCCTGGATTATGCTAAAGTTCCTTCCAAAAGAACTGCCCTATGGGTTGGTACATCCTATTGTGACATTTCAAAGAAAAGATTGGAATTAAATGATCAGTTCCTATACATATCACTGCTGATTAATCTGTCTGACATAAAAAATATTCTGTATGTGCAAACCCCTTTGCTGCTGTCTTGTTAACAAAGTCCTGTAAGTCTACAGCTTAAATGAACCCTTAACATTACATTCTTATTCTTATATGGTGCAGACCGGATTTAGTCAGTGGAAAATTTGACAGCCAACCTATATACTGAATTTCTTTACTTTTGGGTACTTGGAATAAAGTCCATTTATTCATCTTTCTTTTCTTTTTGATGGCTTAACACAGTTTCATCCTGCTATAATGCCTTTATTTCCCAAAATTTGTTCCCAATTCCTTTTATTCAGTTAATCATAGATATTAGTGAATAAGCATATTCGAATTTGGTTATATTAGTGCATTTTACTGCATTATGTGCTCTGTGTTATGTGATGTATAAAATTCTTCTCTATTACCTAAAACATGATCATCCTGCTTTAAGTCAGGTAAGTATAATCAGAAAGAAATCAAAGGACCATTCTAAGCTGCAAGACCCTTGAAGTGTTATTTCTCTTAACAACTCTGTTTTGTAAGAATTTTCAGTGTAACATTGGGTATTAAAGCATGCATTTTTTTTATATATCGTATTACTTAATGATGGGCAGCTGTGATATAGTGTGTTGAAAAAGGGGGGATAATACTGTGTGGAAAATATCTGTAGAATTTTTTAGTGATCTTGTTCTAGCAGCACAGAAATGCAATCTAAACTCCTACATCAAAACTTGACAAAAATACATTCAATTCAATTTTAGAGTAAATTGTTTCTGGAATAAGATTATCTGTCACATTTCAGCTCAGAAACATTTCTTGATATCCAAATTTCATTTTTTAACAAACAGTCATTCTGAGTAAGTTTGGCAGGCTTTTAATTACAGAATATATGCCTCTAAAATAAAAGTTTTCAGTATTCAAACTTTGCAGGGACCACTTCATTTAAGACTCTGAGGGTGATATCAAATCTGAAATGACAGTTATGATTTTCAGGCATATTTCCCTCTATAACACATACATTCTTCACACTTCAAAAAAATGAAGGCACAGTTACAGCTGCTGCCTACTGATCTGTGTGCATTGAGCAGCACATCAACATATTCAGCTTATCGGAACCGTTTGCAAGAGCATGTTTGTCAAGCAAAACTATCTCAGAGCATTAGGGAACTGACGTCTCAGTTGGATTACTTCACTAACTCTTCTATAATAGTGTAGAAGAGTTATTTTAAGTGAGACTATGCAAACAAAACCAAAAAATTCTCACAGACTGTTAAGCAACTCAGAAACTTCAACACTGAAACCTGAAATTATTTCAGGCTTGAGGTTCAACATGCAAATAAAACCTAGAGCTAGTCAGAACACAGACAGCAGAAAGAAAATTGTAAGTTTTGATCCTGACCTGTTTCCAAAATACAGGTCATATCTTAAACTAAAAATTGGTATTTTAATGCAGACTAAATACTATAAATTACAATATATTTCTATAGTTTTTTCAGTGATTCATTATGAACTTCATAAGACAATATCATGCTCACTTTGTAGGAGTGGAAACTGGCATAACTGGGCTCTCCTGAGCTTTAAGCCAAGACGTTTAATAATCAGCTGATTGTCACACAGAGACCAGGTCTGATCATTTGTCACACTACCTTGGCTCCAGACAAAATTCTCTCCTCACATATGACTTTCAGCTTGAGGGCAGCTGGAGAACAAACACATTATAGCAATGATCCTTCGATAGGTCAATATTTTAGACTTCTCATGCCTGAACTTAAAATCCAGTACTCTAAAGGCTCTGCTTGCCTAAGAAAAAGGCACCTGTGGAGGTCATTTGGTCCAACGCTCCTGCCTTAGCAGGGACACCTCGAGCAGGTTACCTAGGACCACGTCCAGATGTCTTTTGAAGATCAAAAGAAGGATACTCCACAACCTCACTTGGCAACCTGTGCCTGTGCTCCTTCACCTGCACAGCAAAGAAGTACTTCCTCATGTTCAGAGAGAACCTCCTGTGTTCCAGCTTGTGCCCATTGCCTCTTGTCCTGGCACTATGCACCACTGAAAACAGTATGGCTGCCTCTTCTTTGCATCCTCCCTTCAGTTATTTATACACACTGATAAGATCAGGGGAAACCCTGATCCTCTCCTCCAGACTGAACAGTCCCGATTGCTTGGAAATGTCATATAAATATATAAGCATGGGCAAAACCTAACAAATGGTAATTTCACTTTTTACTCTGCAACATAAAAGAACATATACCGTTCTCATGGTCTACACAAGAAGAGAATGTGACATATCTGTGAGATTTTTAAAATTAGGCTCATCTATCCCTTCCTGACTAAGCTCTTGCTAACAGTTCTCTTCTCAAATTCAATACTCTAGCAAGATTAAGAGACCTTGAAGAAACAAGATGAAACAGCCAGGAAAAAAATAAAAATAGATTACTGAAACTAGAGAATCTAATATTTAAGAAGATTATATGATAATAAAATCAATAGTACACTAAGAGAACATTCCTAACATTACAATGCATTATAAATATGTATATATACACTTTTATATAAATACATATAATTAATATATAGTCATATTTTTATCATAGAGCAAACCAGTAGCAGAAACCTTCTCAGACTACTTTATTAAAAGCACAAAAATGTGAATCCTATTTCCAACTGTGTCTGTGGAAAGAACTGAGCAATTTCCGTGAGGCCAAAGTTTTGCCAAGGTTCAAAGGAGGCAATCATTTTGACTGGACTGTGACCAAATAAAGCGTCTTGCTAACTTCTGTGACACCAGCCAATTTTACAAGGGGTAAAGCAATTGACATTATTCATTTAAGGAATATAAAATGTGAGGACAAGGACCCATACAAGTTTGCCTTTTTCCATGACTGCCAAGTTATTCTGATCAAAAAGCATCTCAGCAAAAGCTTCTGCACTTTCTTAAGTATTTGAAGCCCCTCAGTTGTGGCTCTGGTTGGCCTTTACTTAGCACAAATTACTCCAACTGTTGTACTGCCATGTAAAAAAGATTGGCTCCAAATTAATCTCTTCTGATATGAGATAACAGTAAAATCAATTGCTCGGTGCTTTCATAATGACCTCTCACTCCCTTGATCTTTAAAATTCCAAAACCGCCATGTATACCTGAAGGGTTTTGGCATACATAAGGAATGCATTCAACCATCCTATTGCACACATACATAATTCACATTTGAATTGGGTGATTGTATCATGCATGTTACTAAGAAAACATTCTCATTTGCCAACAGCAAATGCTAAGCCCAGGAACTCTTGTTCCCCTGTGGTGCTTACAGGCTTAAGTTTTTTGTGAGTATCTCAGACATTTGGTATCATAAATAAAGATGCCTTCGAAGAGATGAGGAGAGTGGAGCTCATCTTTTTAAAGATGGTGCATGTCTTGTATATAGCCCCAGTATGTGGTGAGAGCACTGGCCAGGGAAGAGGGAGGTCTTTGTGCATTCAAAGGAGATTTGAGTTTGCACCAAACAGCTCTGGAGGCATTGCTTTTCCAATGGGTTACAATTGCACTGTGCTAACTCACTGAATCTGAGCGCAAGTGTAGATAGATATAATGATTCCCATGGCCACAGGAAGAAGGTCCTGCGAACCTGCTTTTGAAGAAGAGATGTTAAACTAGGGATCAGCTACACGAAGCAGAAATATGGCAGAAAGCAGGAATCAGCAGCCAGGATGACCCAGCACAACTTCGGGAGCCCTGAAATGGCAGGATTTGTACAGGCATGCAGATGGGAGCACCCACAGACAGCTGTCATTTAAGTGGAGTCTGATTCTATGGGACATGACTACCAGGTCATATTCTTCTTTTATGTTCTGGATCCCAAGAAAAGCTGAGCTGGATGATGGCACTGAACTTCCTAAAGCAGAGTGCTTCTATACGGCACTGCAGGAACTAACGGTGTTTTGGGGTCAGAAAGGGTGACTCCTTGAAAGCATAAATACTTATAGCGTTAGGAAGGCCCTAGCCAGCTCTCTTAATTAAAATTGGATGCCTCAAGGTGATTTAATTTCTACCTTAGGCATCCTTTTTATGATCTGTACCACAATGTGTAAAATATTTTCTGCTTGTTATGAATCTGATAAACAGTAATTCCATATTCTCAATAAACTACCAGCTGGGGGAAACAAACAAACAAATGAAATAACCACTGTATCATTTTTAACTAATATCAGGAGACAACAGTATGATTTGTGCAGACCCCCACCAATGTCAGCAGGGCTTCCCACAGTAGCAGTTATTCTCCTGCTTAGAGTAAACCACAGGGCCAGGACCTAACAGTCAAAACAGCTTCACTGATTACCCACAGATTGCAAGCATAAGCACAAACTAAAAAGTAGAAGAAAACAAGCTACCTATTTTTTTCCTACTACTCTTAAGTACAGACTAAGCATAGCACTTTCAGGGAAAGATTTAATTTCCAGACTATAGTGAGCTACTAATGAAGTTTCCATAATGATTTTAGGCAGCCCTTCTCCAATACACATCATATTATAATGTGGACAATAAATGCTTTTATTAACAAGCAGATGAGTCTGTCATTCCCATGCCAAGTAAGGATTCTTTCATAATTAGAAATTGCACACTCCCTTGAAGCAAAATTCTTACTGAGCACACAGCTGCAGGGAGCCTCTGTGGCGGCTGCACCCTGCTTCCCTCAGAAGAGGTTCCTGTGGTGTGGAAATTATTTCCAGCAGTGTTACAGAAATAAATACAGTTGGTTTAAAATATATTTCTACCTTTTTGAAACAATTTACATACCAAGATTGCAGTTACAAATGGATTCCACCCTATTCCTTCCTCTTTGGCCCTCAGTTTGTCAGCGGTATGGAGCATTGAAAAAAAAGGGGCAATTCATGAAAAAAACTACACACTTTAAAGCAATTAAAATACATTTGAATTAAAGCAGATGCAAAGCACTTTCAAGAATAAAGATCAGTTCTGTACTGCATATAGCAATAGCATTATGACAAATGGAAGGACTTCAGGCAAAAGCATCCCTGCCTTCAGAAGGGTTCACCTGAATATAGGAAAACACTCTGCTTATTTTCCAAAATATCTGCCTTCCTTAAACAACTTCCCTCGTATTTATCTTATCTAAAAAGAGCTACAGTAGGTTTTGTTTGTTTGTTTGTTCATTTGTTTTAATTCTCCCAAAGTGGTATGTGAAGGGGGCTTAATAACCCACAACAATAGCAACAACTTTTGGGGCAAGTGGTCCACTCAAACTTGTAACAGCCTTCAGGTCAGATGGACCACCCTGGCTTTTAGCTAGAGGTTTCTGCTTTTTTGCGCAGAACTACACTTGTTTATAGTTCTCTAACACCTTACTCAACTCCCACTCAGCCAAGTGGCAACAAAATGCTCAATGTTGAGAAAATCTGGAGATTTTCCCTTGCTTGTCACAAAGTTTGTTGAATTTTAAAGTGTAAACGTTTCTTTTCAAATACTTGGGAAACTCATCTGATTTGCTGCCCACTAGGGTCTACCTCATTATATATAATCTTCTATTTCTAGAATCAAATGTGAGCACATTTGCAAGGTAACTTGTGAATCACACAGAAACCACAGCTATATTTCTCTATTCACAATGCTGTCAACTTGAACTTTATATCAAGGAAGCATGCTGTGAATACCATCAAGAGAGTCATCAGAGGGCTGCTCTAACATTTATTTTAAGGCTACCAGAATCTGGGGTAGTTTGCAAAGAAAAAGATAAAGACAGACAGACAATTAAATTATCTTAAAGCTAATAATTTATTTACCTAAATAGTTAGCTCCCAAGTGTTTTTTTCAGTGTGCACATGATTGATTCACATTCACATTAACGATAATTTAGTCTTCTATAGTATCTTTTCCAGAACATGTCACTCTTAAGAGTAAAGTAATACCTTTAGTATCAGTAGACCAGGATAGGCAAACAAAAAATTCTAAACCATCATGTAATGAATATCACCTCAAAATTTGCTCAGTTTTTTTAGATGCTTTTTTTTTTTATTATTATTATTATTTTTTTTAAACGAGTAGTGATGACCCATATACCATCTGCCTTCTGAATCTCTCACGGAAACATCCATTTCTACCTGAATGGTGACTGTGAAAGAAAGTTTCTCACTCAAATCTTCACAGGTTCTCCTTTAGAGTTCAATAAGATAACTAGAGTCTTCTGAAAAAGCTGCGACACAACCCTCAATTTTATTTTTTTTTTCTATCATAGATAATCAGTGAACAAAAATATCTGGGTGATATATGAATATGTTTTGCACAATAATATTGAAAGTAGAGGCATCATTCTAAACACTAATAATATGCCTGTTATTTATTGAATGTCATAGCGAGTGCCTATGATCAAATTACAGCTAAAAAGGTAGTTTATGAATATTATTTGTATTGAGCAGCTTAAGATATTTAACATTTATAATTTTATTCAAATAAATTATACAGATCTTTTGCTCTAAAACCATATACTAGAAACTAAACAAAACAAACAAAAAATCAGTTAACTCAAAGCATCCCACACTTTTGATGGCACTGGTGGTGGAAAAGTTAAGTTTTTTGATGCAGCCAGCTACATATTATGGAATAAGATTAAAAATTTAAGAAATATCTGAAAATTAAAACCTCTCTATTTCACTAGCATTAGAACACAAACTACCATCAAGGATGGAAATTTGATTTATAGATAGAACACGATGAAACACATGGCTGTTGTAGGTTTTTACTGTATCCAAACAAAAAGCTGAAAAGCTATCCACAACATAATTAATGGAGCTCAGAAGCCAGTGAGAATTCTGGCCTCTCTTTTGTGTTTATCAGCATTCTTGTCGGCATGTTAGTTAGATATATAGAGTTTTGTTGTGATATGCTGGCAGGTTTGGACTGTATATATTGCTCCCAGTCGTTGTGGGCTCAGTTTGCAGAACATATGCCTTCACAAACTGGGTTTCTAATAAGGAATAAATCTAGGGCATCCAGTATACACTATTGCCATAATATGATTACTTTTCCTGTAGTCCTAGTTACTGAAACTTTTTTACTGTGAACACCTAAAGCAGAAGATGAAGAATTCCTAGTAAAAGAGATTCTTTTTTTTTTTCTCAGGACATATGAAGGATCCGGGAAATTAGGATTCCATTACGGATTCAATTGTAAGGACCCCAGACATGTTCTTCATCCTTCTAGCAAGTCTATATTTAATTTTAATTTTAATTTCTATCACATTACAATGTAAATACACTGCAATGGCAAGTATGTCCATTGCACCATTTGACGAATGATGTTATATTACTATGTTACAACTATCATATAACAAAGCCAAAAGCATTTTGCTTTTGTTCAGTTTTTGTTCTAAACCCATGAAAACCAAGATGTTCAGAGATCGGGTATAAACCTTATGAAATCCTGAATTTGCCACATTGCCAATATTAATTACGATGTGTATACATTTAATGTTATCATATCTCTCTTTCACTTTCCATCAAGGACAGCCATGTGCCATTCTCTCAGTGACAGTTCTGCACTTTCTGACCTGCTGCAGCATGGACATGGAACATTTTTCCCATTTTGCATTATTCTTGTGGGCTCACAACAGATGATCCACACTCCTGAGAAGTCTAGGGCATACCTATTTTATGTGAAAAATGAAAAGAACTCTAAGAAACTACTGGAAATATTCAAAAGCATTTAATCTTGATTTATGTAGCAAGTTCAACTCAGTCCTTTCAAGACTCTTTGTTTATCTTGCCTGTCTTTCACTGAGAGACAGTCAAAGCAAGGAATATTTTATGGCCTGATTCAACAAGATGTTTAAGAGTATAAATCGCCACACTTGCATGACATTTTTTTTCATGGTTTAATACTTTCTGGAGCACAGTATATTTATGTGTCTTCTGCAGTGCTGGGAAGGCCATTGGAGTTTTCTGAAATAAAAATAATGATTCAAAATGATAAAAGATCAGACCTATACTACCAAACATTGATTTATAACATACCGTCCTTGCAATATACAACTACGACTACTATGTAGTACTAAAAAAAAATAAAAATACATACTGTCAAAATTAATTTCCAGTTAAGCTGAATGAAGCATTCTGAAAACTGTGTGGAAAAAAAATACAAAAACACATTTCAGATTTTGTAAGTAAAATAATTCTGTAGATTTTTTTTCTCCTCCAATATGAAGCAAAAAACTTTGAGTCTGATGTGTTACAGGTCCATTGGCTATGGTTTTATACAATGGTAAAAGAAACATACTCTTAAATATACCACTGTTGTAGTCAAACTGATATCAGTCCAAATTGGATCACTGTTTATTTAGCTACTCAGTTAAGACTGTTTCATTGTACATCGAAGTAAAAATAATGTCTTGCCTATGATAAAGAAGAACTCGAAAGAAGGAATCTAAACCAGAACATCTGCACTATTATGTGATCGAGGATTTCTTTTTTTTTTTAATAATTAAATTGTATTTCATTTGATTTTATTTTTCCTTTTCAATTATTGGCTACAATCATCTTTTGCAACCATTTTAATCAATGCTCTTAGCTTACTTGATTATATGCAATGGAGCAGCCATCCTGTGTGTATGGTAATATCTCCATGGTAACAGATTATAAAACATAAGCACAGGATTGTGATCACTGTTTAGAAAAGAAGGTGTTTGAACATCAGGAAATTACACTCCCAATCCATTTCATTTCCTTGGGATTTCAAGCAACAACATTTAAGGACTGGCACGCACTGTCAATCCTCAAGTTTAATTTAAAAAATTATTAATTAGGCAAATTATATAAATGTTATAAAATAAAAAATATCTCATTTTATCATATCCGTTATGATAAATAATGCGTCTTTAAGGTAAGAACAACCTTAATTATGGTTCACTATAAGCAAAATCATGCAAATAATTTATTATGCCCAACTGAGGTCAACTTGTCTGTGGAACCATTTATGGTCTTAAATGTAAGCACCTGTGAAATACCACAGAATTTTCTTTAAAGTGTGCTGCATATTATATTTTTGATCTAAAACACAGTCATGCAAAAGCAAACAGCGGAGATACCTGAATCCAGATAGCTCTTGGAGAACACATGAGCAAGGAAAAGGGTCTGATAAGACATTTTCCTAGTTACATGAGTTATTAGCAGGAGAAGACCAGGCACAATACGACTTCAGCTGACTTTTAGGAAAATTGCTTCAGAGCATATTTAAGCAGGAAGAAAGAAAGGTGTCAAATCTTTCTCTTCAATTCATTGTCTCTCTTCTTCTGTGAGAATCTGACCTACCATCTATTCCTAACTAGGCAATAAAAAATTCCTTGATCTTGATCCAGATTACAAGATTTACAAAATGAATTATTTAGACAAGTCTGCAGGAGGAACTTATGCGTTATGATAGTTCAGTTGACTTTTAGAAAAGATGTACTTAGATATACTACTTACCCTAAGTGAAATAGCTCAAGTTGAGTTTAGACTAAATACCTAACTTCTAGATGCATAAGGCCAGATAAAAGACTTTGTTGTCAGAAGTCAATTCATCCCAGGATGTGTCCAAGGCAAGGAGGACGGTTTACCTTCAGGAGTGACTCTTCCTCTCCACTGGCCGATGTAACTGGCTGACATTACAAAGTTTTGATTTATATCGCAGAAATTCCAGCCCCAATCGCATTCTAGCGTTTGATTTATTTACAAATGAAAGGGACAAGCTAGCTGAAGATGCAGTCCTCTCTTGGCAATATGTGACTGAACGACTTTGTGTCTAAATATCTGCTATTTTGCTCCTGCTCTGTTTCCCCACAGACCCAGCAGTATATGATTGTTGAACAAACAGCAGACAGCCTACCTACATTACATTTTTCTTGCTGTAGCCTGCTTGAATTAGAAGCAGTTTGAAGATGCACAGTTTCAAACAGTAGTTTGTTTGCATTACTTGTGAAAGTCCTCCAGCTAAATTTCAACACAGTACACTGCTTATGTCCATGCAAGTGTGTCTGTGGAGCTTTTAAGATTATTGAGATGAATAGTGAAAGTAACGGACAGTGAGAGCTTCCTGTACTGATAACTAGATTTCCATTTCAGTTTATTCTGAGCTCCCTGGGTGACTGATCCTTTTAGCTATTTTCATATCATCCTAAACTCTGTACATGACAGATTGAAGGGCATCATAGCACTGATTTAAAATCTCTAGTTACCAAAAATATATAATCTTTTAATTAAATTTATTTTAAAATTATATGTTTCAGTTTTAATCTTACACTGAGGAATGCTTTGGGATCAACAAAGAGAAGAAATTTCCACAGACTGAATTGTGTATGTCATATTTTCCATATTTTGAAATAACATTTCTTCTCTTTAAAAAGCATTTCTGACTTTGGAAATAAACTGCCTGGGAAAATAAATAAATAAATAAATAAATAAATCCTTGGGCAAAATTCAATGGATTTCACTATTCTAGAGATCAGACTAAATAATCCAATGATCCCTTCTAGCCTCCATACCTCTGTGAAACTTACAGGAATTGCCTTAATGAGTGGAATTATATGTATCTAATACTCCTTAATAGATTTGCAGATTTTAAAAATCATTATGATCATCTGATATGACTTTCTACAATAACCACTTACCAAAAATTAACTTAATGAATTATAGAAACTCCTTAGTAAAACACAATATAGATTTTAAGACTGCAAGTGATAAAAATCTAATGCCATAAGGCAAGCTGTCCTGGAGGTTATTGCCCTTTGCCATTTAAGTTTTCTTTATTTTTTTGTTTGAATTGGCCCAACTTCAGCTTCCAATCACTTGGTCATCTTAATCCACGTTTGTTAAACCCTCCCTTCTATCAAATATCTCTAAATAAAGATATTTTTAAAATAAAAATCTACTGTATCCATACTGTTCATTGTAATCGTGCACTAATATTTTGTTATTGGACAGTAATCTCCCACTTCAAAGGAAACTCACAGGCCTCAAATCATGCCTACACCTTTTCTGAGAAATCCTCTGTTAAAATCATTCTTCTTTAAAACCAAGTTACAAATTCAACTCACTCTTCACCGGGTATTTCTATGGTGGTTTTACTTACAACAGTGCATTCATTTACGTAAGTGGGTTTTCTTTTACTTTAGTCTATACAATGTGAACATGTGTACACACATATAGACATGCATTTGTAGGTATTCTGCTTGCAGTGTCTAAAGTTGCACCTATCTAAAGATGTGCAAACAAATCAACCCAAAAGGAAGCCTAACAATTGCTTTTAGATCAAACTAAAGTGGAAGTATCTAATGTGATCCAGCTGCAAATGGTTTGTGGGATTGGACTAGAAATAGTTCAAAATTAAAAAACACAGAAGTGTGGCCATTCATGTGAGTTAACAAATAAATCACCAGGGCTTTCTGTTTCATTGCTCAGATCAGCTCCTGTTGGTCCACACTATTTTCTAAAGCAGACATTGTCACTAATTCCACTAGAGTTGGCACTGATCATAAACCTCTCAAATATACCAGAAAATCCTTCAGCTTCCAAAATGATAATATTTTTGTTTTCAGACATACTTTAGAGGTTTATTATGTTCAGTTGATTGGCCATCTTAAACTCTTACATCCCTTACAGAGGAAAATTATCTTTGAAATTGTATTGCTATACTACCCAATGGATCTAGGCTATTATTTCTTTTTTTGCAAGATCTATTAAATTACATTTCATTAATATTCATATTGGTCAATTAGCCTATTTTGCAACTAAATGTACTCTTTTCATCCCTTCCCTCCACCATAACACTTTCAAAGGTGAAGTGAAGGATGATGGAACAGAAAGACTTCATCATCTCAGCACAGTTCTTGTACTATGCAAGATATTGAATCTGTAACAAAAAGTTCTTTCAGGTTTTGCACAATTGAGTACATAAACGTATATTTTTTTCCTGGAGGCTGTTGTTTGTTTTAAATAGTTCAAAGGCCTTTAATTTTTTATTTGCAACAGAAAACTATCCTATTTTTTTGAATGGTCATAACAGTTAGGACCTAAAGGTGAGTTATGGCTCAAATTTGGGCGTGAGCAATACAAATGTGAAACTAGAAAGGTCACCACATCACTGATCAGGACAAAAAACAGACAAACAAACAAGCAAACAAACAAACAAACAAAAAAGAACTGTTCTTTCTCTAGTTGGCTTTCGAGATCTGAAGTAACAGCAGTTTAAATTCAGTCTTACTTGTATGGAAGCTTTATTTCAGTTTTCTTCTTTATTTCTCATTCTCTGTATAACTATTTCCCTCCTTTATATTATTAACAAACTACGTATTTAAGGAAACTCACTATCTGTTTGACTTCAAATTCAAACATCCATCTGAACTAAACTGTACTGTAAAAAGAATCTGGCATTGCTTCCTTACTTTTTTTTCTTTGTTTTGAAATAAAAATGTTGTTAGGATAAAAGATTTCAAAGTTGGGTGATACAATTTTAAGCAAAAGTTTATGCTTTGCTTTTGAAGCAAAAGTTATGCAGACGCCTAACTTCCTGAGTTATGCAGACTCCTAAGTGCAGAGGATCACATCACTAAAAAGTCTCATTGTGCTGTTACCATCTGCAGCCATACAAAAAATAGGCAATGCATCCAGATTGGCAAAAAGAGATAAACAAGAAAAAGAGACCAATAACGAAGATAAAAGACATGTTGATAAAATATGAGCTTTTTACCATCAGGAAAGTGGGAATCCTTGTTAGCTGTAATCATTTTCAAAGATGGTATGTGTAAGTGCAGAATAAAGCTTCTTGCCACTGCTAAATAGCATACAGAAATAACAAAATGTAATTTGCATCTTTAAATACAGGAACATAGAAATTGCCATGCTAAGTAAGTCTCGAGGTCTGTTTAGGTTCAACTGTCTGTGAGGGTCTGTTAGATACTTCAAAGAATGAGGATGCTTACTGTGTACTGATCGGAAGCTGTACTGACTGTAGACCTCTGAGACCAGCTATGGATGAAAAAAGGCTGTAACGAATATCTTTGTGTAGGCAGCTGCAATACAGGGAATCAAAACCTTTATTATGTGGCTTCATTTCCTAGCAGAAACATCGGACAGACTACTTTTCCAGTATGCAGCAATCAGCATGAGTTACGCCTGGTGAGCGTAGCTGCTAGAATATAAACCTGTGAACTTTCGCTAGCTTTTAGTTTCACTAACAATAGAAAGTTTTAGAAAACGTTTTGTGTAAGTAGAAGCAGACAAAATATGATCAATTGCTAGTTCCACACAATGGCATGCACCTTGAATAGTTATTGTGTGATCAAGTACATAGATCGTCAACTATGCCAACAATCTGTCAACAATCAAGAAGTGCAAAAGTGCTGAAGAAATGTCTGGACTGTGAGCACCACCAGCAGTGACAGCAAATCAGAAAACAACAGCACAATTTGAACAGATTAATCACCACCAAGTCATTCTCTAAGTCCTATAACTAAGGACACCTAGCTGGAGAACACTGGAGTTAGTGAAGTTTCTGGGAAGACTCCCAGGAGGAAAGCCTTGTTACTTTGCACCAACATCTCGGACCACCAGGGAGCAGGGAAGAGCCCAGAGGACCCCACAACCAAGCCCCAGAACCTTACTGGCACTACTCACCCACTTGACTTTTTGCAGGACTGCAGCATCTCTCCAGCAGAACAGAGAAGTAATGTACAAAACCACTACACAAACCTGCCCAACTTCTTTCCCTCACTGAAGTATCTCTCTCATTGCATAACCCATAAACTGTACAGCCCATAAAATAGCATGTATCTGTGATTAAAATGGTATCTAAAACCATTTAGCCTCCATAATTCATTTGGTCTTCAATCACAACACTAAGATCACAGATCAAAACATTTTCCTCCTAAACTGCCCAAGCTTTTATTTGTTTTTCATAATTCTAATAATATAATTCATGTATATAACATAATTCATAAGAACGTAACAGGTGCATGTTGGCTTGCCTTTCAAAGGAATGTGTGCTCCTATATCATAAAAATCGAAAGACTTTGTTATCACACACACACATATATATACATATTGATGAGAGACAGTTTTCTTTTCCGATTTCCCTGATACTTCAAGGGAGAGCACCTGCATTTATGCAAATTCATTACAGCATGAATGCATTCCTCCAAGTGCAAAAGGAGGCATTACTTATTACTACATATGCAAATACTCCTATGAATGTTAATGTTATTGAGGATAATTAGGGATTTTTTCTGTAATTGGAAAACAACAATAAAATATTTAACAGGTGAATTAAGTTTATATTTTTTTTCAAAAACAATCTTGTGCTATCATAATACTGTGCTGTTTACACAATAGACAGAATCAAAATTCCAAGTGAAAGACTGCATTTAAAAAGGGGGAGAAAACTTCCTACCTGGTCTTGTCTAAAAACTGACAATTACTATAATTTTATTCTAGATAGGTGGACAAAGTTTCCCAATTTGCAAAACCTTCTGAAAAAAAAAAAAAAACAAACAGTTGCATTCATCTTGATCAACCTTTTTCTTCAATTAGAAAAAAAAAAGCATAATATTGAATAAACCAAATTCTCTCTATTTCAGATATATAGGTAAACATTTTTATACACAGCTACCCATATAGAATGAGCTTGATTTCCAGCAAGTGAAGTTCATGGTCTCTTGAAACAACCAATTCATTTTTAAGTAGGATGATTTAGGCTATGTCTGTTACAGGACCCAGAGATGTATCCCAATTTCATTTCAGGTCCAGATGTACATCTAGTCATCTCCCAACTCCTTTGTAAGGTAAGATCTGGCTTAAAATCTAACTGACCATCAATTTCCCTGTAGCCCAGGGAGACCTTACCAAAGAAATTTTGGTGCAGCAGGAAATGGTTTTGAAACTTTCTGATTCTACATATGTATAATTTAGGGTATACTCAGTTCCAAATTCAGCATCCTATGTAACTAAAATGTTTCAACAGTGGTGTGGGTCTGTTTTGATTTGTTTTGCTTTACTTTGCTTCGGTGGGGGGGGGGGGTGGAGGGTCCTTTTTTTTCCTGAGAATCCTTTGTTGCCCTCACTGCTGGAGGGCAACATAACAGTGATTCAGAAGACCTCACTGACCTTGGTCTAGAAAAAGTTGTTCAGGAGCATAGGATGGTACAGGGTATTCTGAACATTGGGAGCTAGCCTGCAGCACTGCAACACTTCATTAAAACATCTGCTTGGGGGCCTTCCTCTGTATACCCTAAATTAAAAGTTTAGTATCATATTAAATTAAATGTTTTATGTTTTTCTAAAGTACATGCTTCAGTATTTTTAGTATAATAAAAACAAATATCAAAAATTAAATCAGATTGGTTCCTATTACCTATGTAATTTTTCAGTTCATCAGCTGAACTAAAAATCAATTATTTATATAGTCCTACTTGCAAATTCATTAAAAATATTGGATTCTATAAAATACATTATATTTTCTATAATCCCCAGCTGATTGGCATGACCTTAGGCAGTCTATCTTAAATCTTTATTTATCAAGCTTTGTATCAGCTATTGCATTATTTTGACTGGGATCAAAGTTAGGCTGATGGAACTATGGCTAATGGCAGTAATAAGGTATAATTTCTGTACTTGTTTTTGTAATCAAGAGTATTTTTTACTTCATTTGATGCTAAATTAAATAAAAATACACGAACACAACATTTTTCAGTGGAACCAATGACAAAATCATAGATAATGATGAGCATTTGGAATGACAAGGACAACATCAATATGCAAGATTTGGTAGCTATTGTGAATTTGTTAAAACTGTTAGCAAATCTGAGGATTTTATCTAGGAATAAACTGTCTAGGAAGCTTAGGGTTTCATGCTTAATGTCTTGATTCATCCAACCTACTTTTAAGTGTGTAAAAGTTGCACGTAAAATACTTGACACATATTCCTGGCTTCCTTTCTAGTAATTCAATACAGCTAAAAGAAAACAAGTGTTCAAACGAGAGGGTGGTCACACACTGGAACAGGCTCCCCAGGGACGTAGTCATGGCACCAAGCCTGTTGGAGTTTAAGAAGCGTTTGGACTGTGCTCTCAGTTATATGGTCTGATTTTTTGGGAAGACCTGTGTGGAGCCAGGAGCTGGACTCGATGATCCTTATGGGTCCCTTCCAACCCTGGATATTCTATGATTCCATGATTCTAAGTTATTTCATCCTGAGATACATCATTTCATTCCCAAGATTAATTGTTATTTGGGAGGCCTCTTCTTCCTCACTGATTGTGCAGACTTGTGCAAAAAACTCAGACTGACATGTCTATCTTTCAGCTAAGAGGAAATCCCAACTGAAATCCCAACTGAATCCCAACTTTTTTTTTCTTTTTTTTTTCCCCTCCCTAAATTACCTTATAGTCTTCTTAATTTTCAAGTCTAAAGAAAAAGAAGGAAATTCAGACCAGCACGACAGGCTACAGTAGTCACACATGATGATGGTGTCTAAAATTATATCAATTTACATATAATGCTATCTGTGCAGTAATGTTTTTGAAAATACAGAATTCGAATACAATCTTCTAATTATTGTTGGCAGTTTTGCATCTTTGCATCTCTTTCTGGACCACTGCAAACAATTTTATGTAAATGTATCATCCATGACATTAACAAGAAGAAACCAGAAAGGCTCTGATTTTTTTCCACAAAAACATATTTCATCTTATATTCCGTAAGCCATTCAAGGAATAAATTTATTAAATTGACAACTAAAGAAGAAGAAATCCCTTTTTCTAACACATCCCTTTTTCTATCAGGACACCTATATTTATTTGGACTATCAATGTGGGTGAAAATTCTTTGCATACTCTCATATATATTTCTTCAATTATTAAGTATTATTAAATTGTAAAAGAAAAGTATGTTCCTTATCAGGTCTTCAAAATGCTATACAAGCTTATTAAGTGTGTGCATTTTGTTTCATCGAACTACCAATTATGAAATATTCATATTGATTTTTACCTTTGAGATATTTGAAAATAATGAAAAGAAGTGAAAAACAAATTCAGTGAAGGTGGTTATATGTAATAGTGCTCTTCCAAAGGGAACGTCTTACAAACATCCCACTTCATATTTATTTAAAGAAAACTCTGGCCTTTTTAAAGACAAAGTTGGTAGAACAGACTGATTTGCTATATTGGAAATCAGGGTTCAAAACTGATTTGACTGTATATGACTATTTTTTTTTCTTAATAATATATACTTACAATAAATTCCAAAAGACAAGATTTGTGACTTTTACTTCAAGAGCTATACCATGGAATGTGCTATGCAACCAAATCATGGGAGGAGGAGGGAGTAATACTCTACACCACTCCAAAGTTCATTGAGCCTTGTTTAAGGGCAGATAGGTGTGTGTAATTAGTATCCTTGGAAGCACCTTTTCACATTAAAGACAAGCAATAACAGGAAGTTCATAGCTGTGTAATTGCAATCTTACAACAATGACCTGTGAATGGTGCCAGTGGGGCTGGTAAAAACTGGTCAATACTGTGCACTTATAATCCAGTTTCTACACAAATAATTCTTTTACATTTAATTCAAATGATGCTTTCACTTGTTCCATGCCATAGCTTTTTCCTTCTTTGCTTCTTTTTTTTCCTCCTGGCATTTTTTCCCTAAAATTGTTCTGTTTCTATATTCCAACTTCCTTTCATCTCACTTCTTTTTCTTTGTGTCTCAAATAAATACAACAGAGGAAGACCAAAGAAATCAATAAAATTATTAGTTAAACTGGAAAAAGTAATGTATAAGAAAGAGGTTCAGTTTAAATAGCATACAGCTAGCAGGATGAGGACATAACAGCTAACAGTCTATGAATTTTTAAACAGGAAACTGTAAGGAATTAAGGAGTAAGACTCAGCTGGCAAATGGATATGTGAAGCATGACTACAGTTAGCACAGAGTTTAGGAAGATAAACTTTTCAGAAGGAAAAAAAAAATGGAGGATCTTGAAATTTGATGCCTGGTGCATATGAAGCATGTTGGATTCAGACTTGAGAATTAGAAACAAGCATATGTAGGTGTTTTAGGTATCCGTATGTGATCTTGTAGAATGTAGAGCTAAGTAATATTTCTGAATGCACAGCTGGATTAGAACAAAAGCAAATTATGCAATGCTGTGGTATTTGGGTTTTAAATTTAATACTTTAAATTATTACACTTAATAGCTCACCGAGTGCTTTTTATTTTCTACACCTCTGACATTTTTCTTAGGTACTGAATATGGTTATTGAGCTTTTCAATGATTTTTCTTTTAATGCCTTTATCATGCTCTTTCTTCTAGCCTAGCCATTTCCAGCTCTTAATTGCACTTCATGATTCCATTCAGACCGGACTGTGGGAACCACAGTTCCATCTTTTTGTAGGTTTACTGTCCGTGGACAGCAGTAATCTCCTCTCTGAAATCCTTTCCCCCCTAAGGCTGACTTTTTACCACTCAGAGTTATGGAGGAGTTAGCTCTGAGCAAAATTCAGGAAAACTTTGGCATCATTGTCTTCTTGGGTGTCATGCAAAAAGGATGGCACATATAAGGGAAAATTTGGGCATGATAATGGAAAATTATTTATGACAGTGAAAGGGTTTGACTTGAAAAGGTTTCAAAAAGAGATCATAGGTGGCTTTGAATTAAATTATTTCACAGGTTTCTTACTTGAAAAGAAATGTGTCAAATCATTTTCAAAGGATATAGCTTGAGTATCAATGAAACAATGGTGGAAGTCAGCCTACATTCATAAACATGACAATGATTTTAGGTGCTTCAGTTCTGAAGTGTGCAACAATATACCCTAAGGGGAACTGTATTCAAGTAAACACTAAACATCCAGCCGTTGAGCTACAATTCCTTTATGTTCTTCAGATGCGGTTTAAAAACAAAAATATCAAAACTGAATTACTTCCTGGAGTGCAGTCTAAAGTTTATGTAACTTTGAAAATATAAGATCTAAAGTCCTATAGGACTATGAGCTTTTCTTGTAAAACTTTATTACATCATTACTATTATATGTTAGTATAAATCTACTGAAAATGTCAATAAATAAACTTTAAATAAAGAAAATATGCGATCATTTTTTCTTGAACTTTGGTAAGTTGCTTAGTGTATTTAACTACAAAGCTGATGAGTTCTAATGAAACCATGGGGCTGCTTTTAGTTCAACATTAATTGCCTGGTATGTATCTTGTAAGTTAAATTAGATCTTAATATTGGTTGATAATGAAAAAATGGATCACAATAATAACAACAGGAAAGTCATTAAGATAACATTAATTATTATAATCATCCTGTCTGTCAGTATTAGTATCGTGCAATGATATTAAAGTGCTACCACATTAAGGTCAGTTTTATTCTCTTCCAGAAGTCTTTATACCATAAAATTTAAAGAGGCAGAAAGAAAATAACAGTGAAGACCATGTCTCACGCACATAAAATGTTTTTCAGCTAGCAGGTAGCAGAACATGAAAATGCGACTGAAAAATAACTCCTGAGTATTTTAATACCAAGTTAATTACTTTATAAAAGAAAAAGTTAACAGAGAAACTTTTCCGAGCTGATGCTGTCCTGTCCAGAATTTGCAAACTGCTAAGACTGTCTCATAATGCTGTCTCATTATGCAACATATTTGCTTAGAAAAAATAAGAGCAGTAAGGTGCTCTTTAAACCAATTACTTTTACAGAACACAGAAATCTGAGAGATATAATGAAGTTTTATGAAGTACCTCAGACTGAGACAGCAACAGAGGAAAAAGAATGTAGTTACAAGAAACGCAGCTGTGCAATAACTGGTTAAAGTGGTAGATATGATCTAAGCTACTCCAAATGGAAAATCTGCAGAGCTTCCTGAGTGTCTAGAACAGGGCAAACAGAGGTGAGCAGACTCTCAGTAAGGCTTTTGAATCAACCTTCCTTCTACCTTCTGTTGATACTTACTTCTTTTCTTAAATAGGTTTCCAATCTTACATCAAGTTGTATTGTGCTCATGTGCAAGGTTTTGGTAGCAGGGGGGGCTGCAGGGGTGGCCTCTGTGAGCAGAGCCCAGCAGCTGCCCCATGTCAGATCAGAGCCAGCTCCAGATGGCTCCAAAAGGGACCCACTGCTGGCCAGAGCTGAGCCAGTGAGCGACACTGCTTGGGCCAGAGCAGACTGAAGAAAGGGGAAAAAAAAACAACAACAACAACAACAACAACAAAAAACCAACCAACCAACCAAAAAACTGCTGCAACACAACAGCTGGGACAGAGGAGTGAGAAACTGTGAGAGAACCAGACCCCCAGGTCAGTGCAGAAGGAGGGCAGGAGGTGCTCCAGGCACGCAGCAGCAGTTCCCTTGCGGCCTGTGGAGAGGCCCCTGGTGGAGCAGGCTGTCCCCCTGCAGCCCATGGGTCCCACACGGAGCAGATCTCCACGCTGCAGCCCGTGGAGGAGCCCCCGGTGGAGCAGGTGGATGTGGCCTGGAGGAGGCTGCGGCCCATGGAGAGCTCCTGCAGGAGCAGGCCCACGGGCCAGAGCTGCCACCCATGGAGAAGAGCCCACACAGGAGCAGTTGGCTCCTGATGGATGGACCCCATGCTATCAACCCATTTTAGTTTCTCACTACTCTAGTCTGTTAGTAGTTGGCAATAAATTACATTAAATCCCCTGTGCTGAGTCTGTTTTGTCCATGACAGTAACTCATGAGGGATCTCCCTGTCCTTATCTCAATCCATGAGCCATTTTTCATCATATTTTCTCCCCCTGCTCTTTTGAGGAGGGGCTTAAGAGAGCAGCATGATGGAGCTTAGCTGCCCATCAGTTGGAAACCATCATGCACTGAAGTCTAGAGAGAGCACAAAAAACAGTGAGAGCCCAACCTGGAAACAAAATTTCCCATTTCTTGTACTGGATGCTAAGTGCTGTCTCTGAGTCGGTATCAGAAGAGTTTCCAGTTCTGGGCCCTTTATTTTGTAGGCAATTAGATTTAAGTATTCCTCAAGTTTATCAGATACACAGATGACAAAGATATAACATTGATAGGGTTCTTTTTTCCCTTTGATGTTAACCAGTGGAGCTGATGGGGTGCAAAAGAGCATACTGTGTCCTTTCTGGGGCTCCTCAAATAGAACTGCAAAGCGGAGATCCACCGGTAAGGCACCAGTGAGCCCCTGCTGAGTATATTTTGAGTAAAATTGTGATTCATTGTTTGAAAGATAATTTTTTTAAAAGCATTTTTTATTTGCCACGAGACCATCCAGCAACCATTAGGCATCAATAGCGCAAAACTGAATTCAACTTTTGGCATATAAATGTAGCATAACTGCTGTTTATGAAATATTATAAAAATAGCTATATAGCATATGAATAAGGTGTATACATTTTCATGTTTCACATAAGGTTAACAGTGTAACAAAAGCCAACTGGTTGTAAGATACTACAAATTCATAAGTTGTGAAGATCTCTCCTTTAAATCTCAAAGAAATAGAAAATATGTATTTCAGTTAAAAAAAAAAAAGGATGCAGCGAACTCTTAAAAGTACTCCGAGTATTACTGTAAGATCTTTTGTTCTGAAATGATTGAGGCCCTTTATTGCTTTTCGTTAAACTCAGTGTTAAGTACAATTTAAATATATGATGTTCCATTGTACTTGCATTACAGTATGCAACTATAAATAAAATTACCACAAATTGGTGAACAATTAATGAGATTCGTTTCAGGAACATTTCATCACTAAATGCTGTTTTCCTGCCAACCTAGACATGAAGTACTTAATTCTAAATGACACCACCTGCTCCTACCTATAAGTGAAATGAAAAAGCTGCCAAGGAGCATGTTGGGAATTAACTTGCAGCCTTCCTTTTAATCAGGCATTCCTCCATAACATCGCAAGCCAGCAGTCTCATGAAAAATACCATTGTACTATATGTCTGCATTTAAATGTTGAGCCATCACTGTGATGACTGATTTGAGCCCAAAACATTTTTTCTTTACTATTTTTCTTTAGCTGACATCTGGGTCACCAACTACTTGAAGCTAAGACATGCTAGATAAATGCCCACATCCCACTCTGACAAGGACAGTACAATTGACCAAACATTTATAAAGGTTTTTGTAGCTGTTTTTACACCTGTTTTTAATTTGGGGGCATATACTTAAACTTTCACTTTCAGAAATATCACACTGCAAGGACACTGGTGAAAGAGAAAAGATTCTTGAATAGTTTAAAAAATACTGTTCATGAACACACATGAACTTGCTCACACAAATTACTTTTGCTTTCCACAGTAAATGTACCTTTGGGCAACAAACTATAAGGCTGACTTGGGGAGACATTTTGTTATCTGTGTGCTTGGATGTTCCCTTTTCCCCTAACAATCTGCTAGTATAAAGGTAACTCTAGCAAACTGTCGTATCCAAGATAATAACCAAGGGTCATTAATAATAGTACATTCTGTTTCATGTCCTTAATGTCACATTTGATACGTAGTCAAACGAATTTGATCATCACATATAGCCCTGCCTTAGCAAGAAAAAAATGTCACCATACGAGCTTTTTGTATGATAGAAAACAGCAACATAACAAACCTTTCACCTTATGATTACTGGCAGGAAAAGCCAGAGTGAGGTTTTGCAACAAGCTTTTCAAAGCCTGTTTATACCTGGCTCTCCTTGCTGAAGTGGCTATGACTACTTTAACAGATAGAACAAAGTAATTTGCACTGCTAAAGCTCTTCATTTAAACGACCTCAACAAGTTTAGCAGGTGTGCTGCATGTTTTAACAGCACGTGTCCCAGGTTGTATGCCCAGTATTTGTTCATGGGCACAGTATGTGTTTCTGAAAAACTCATAGCCCTTTGGGTCATAAACATCACACGTTCTGGCGTTGAAATGAAAGGGAAGAAGGGGAAAAAGTATTACCCACTGAGGAATTAGAAGAACAGGAACATAGGCGTCCCTTTCTCCTAAACCAAAATATTGTCTCCTCTGAGCAGGTTGGGTTCACTCCCTGCACATGCTGTGTTATCGAATTCCTGCCATTAAAAGTGTGAGCTACAAGCTCAGCACTGACTTCTTATAAAATATTTGCTCAAGTCAATGGCTGTTTTATCCAAGAGCATTAGGACTGGACAGATTCAAAGAGACTAAAACTTGATTATTTAGATGCAATACAACCTCAACCTATGTGAACATTTCCATACCTAGAGAGACCGCTCAGTCAGCTATACAGCAATGATCCTTTTTCTCGCTCCTGTGTAACTGAAAACTAAAGACCAAGTTCTGGATTTCTTCATGTCTTAATGCTTATTCAGCAAATTTTATTCATAGCAGTGTAATAACAAAGTAGGACAAGCAACTCCACTTGAAAAACGTAGAATATTTTTATTAGGTATCTGCAGACATTCAGTGATATGACTTAATTACAATACATGCGGCTCTCTCAGCAGAATTCACAGTACTAACTCGCTCATCTGAAGTCCCTCCAAAACATATAGAAGAGATCTGGGTTCCTAGACTGTGGTTTCCAAGAGCCAACACACTGAGCCCAGAAAGTCTAAATTATGAACAGGAAAAGGAAAAAAAGACATGGTAGAAATTGTGCCTCCTGTACAGAAGAGGGCATCGATTCCATGACAACACATCTTAGACTCCACACCTGAATTCCTGTGTTCTAAAGCTAAATTTTAACCCTTTTCTCCCATACTTTAATGCCAAGTGTTACTTTTCTGACTGCACAGAGGTCCATCTTTCCTAGGAGGGCTGAACAGAGTATGTCTTTGCCAAGAACAGCTCATAGCTCAGCAATTAAGGCACTCGAGTGGTATGAAAGCAATGTATTCAAATATACTCAGGCTTCTGCACTAAAAATCCTCTGAACATTTAGAAAATCAGGAAAATCACAAATTCTCAAAGCCCTGGACCAAGGGAATTTCTTTTTTAATTCTATATGATGGGTGGCAGGAGAGAGATGCCAAAATAGACATCTCATCAAAGACAGATAAACTATTGAATATTTGAAACAGCACAGCTCTGTGTATCCAAGGAAGCACCAGTAGTGTCTTAGGCATCCAAGCAGTTTAAAGGGTCCCTTAAATCTTCTTCTCTCTCTTAAGGTATCTTAAGAGAGATGCTACTCTTAGGGCATCTAAACACTGACTACCTGTTGGTGTCTGAAAAATAACTCCAGGAAAAGCTTCCTGTTCACTATTGTGTCACACAAACTATAAATGATTTTAGCGTTCAGCTTGTCAATGGGACAGATGCTGCCATAAACAAACAAGCACTGACATGCTACCAGACCAACTTGTAGAACATTTGGGATAAGGAATAAATCAGAAATTTGTACCAGTAAAGATATGTAATCATTAAGCAGGAGTTGCATGGTCTCCTGAGGTGGTACATATGCACTGATTATCTCTCCCCCTTAACAACATCTGACACAGCATTCTAGTGCTGGTGTGAAACATACAGTTCATCTACAGCAGCAACACACAAGACAGCTCAGGGAAGTAAGGTACTGAAATCAAGGAAGAATGGTATTAGTTTTGACGAGGTGGGGGAGTTGAAACTGTTAGCTCATAATTCAGGGTCAGGCACTTCTTATTTTTAACCTACGGGCTGAAATTCTACTTTGTGTCATGGAAAAGATGAATAGTTCCTTCAGGGGGTACCTAAAATTGTTTACTGTTCTCATCACTTTGCCACAGTTAATACTCACAGCACATAATATATTACCTAGCAGTCTAGAATTATTGCTTTGCAGCAATTTTGTAGTGCTTACTTCAAAAGAAAACATGATACATGTCACATAAAGGATGAATGATGACAACAACAAATAAAAGATATATTAGTGGTGTTTTGAATTATGAAAAGTTGCAGTCTACTTTCTTTTGTCCTGCGCTTGTCAACAGTATACTAAGGTCTCTTTAGTAATTGCTATTTCTAACTAAAGTATTCAATTAGACCCCTCACTATACTTTAATGAACTTCAAAAATACACTCAAACTTTTGAAAAATATGAACATACAGACACATTAACTGACCTTCCAAGGTCAAATAGGAAATTTGCAACAGATCAGGACACAGAGTGCAGCTTTTCCAACTGTTATGTTGGAGTCTTCTTTCATCTACTTTTACTGTTTGATATGTCTCATTTTCCCAGTTCTTACCATTCAACTTAGAATTTACCTTTCTCTGAAAGCAATTATTAAATATGCAATTAAATGAAATGCAATCAGCCTCACAACTTAGAAATGAAAATATTGAAGTTGTTCTCCCAGTGAATTTATTACATGCATTTCATATATTAAGAGATGTTTCCAATATTTAAGATGAAAACTCTTTTTAGAAGAGCTTAATTTTAACTTTCAACTCACTAAACTCTTTTATTTAAAAGAGCAATCAAAAAGCAGCCAAAAATCAATGCCTTATCTAATTTGAATCTTCGTCAACATCATATGGCATGCTTTGTGCAAAATAACACTTCATGGAAAGAATATCACGTTGATATTAAGAAAAGAAAAGCAATTAATCATCTCCCGTATTAAATGTTCTGCAGTCACTGTCATATGCAATTTTATCAGCTGTACTGAAGCCAAAGAACATTCTGAATTTCACACATCAGGGCAGGAAATGGAGAACCAGTGCAGCTGTCTGGATTACAATGAGCTATTTTCTGATCCTTTGTGCTTCAGTAAAGGTTTTAAAAGTAATACATTTCTGTAAACCAATCAATCCTGATTATCAGTTTCATAGTTTATTGCAGCTTCAAATGTATGTGTGTTGATAAAGGGCTGGAAAAGCTAGGAGAGAATTTTCAGATGTTAGATACAGTCAGTTTTCCTACTTTTCTGATACCTGTGCCTTAGAGGCTCTCTTTCTTTTACGAATACTATGTAGAAACAGAAAATAAGTAGGATAGGATATTTTCAGACTTGACATCAAAATCTATTTAATGGCAGATAAACCACAGCCTGTGTTAAGCAATCTCTGATCACTACTGTTTACATATCTTCCTTGTGTGTGTTATATAAGAATAACCTTAAATAATGTTTGAACAAGTAAAAAACACACAGGTAAATGTAGCTAAAAGACATGTTCAAATGTTAAGAGTCATTTTTTCATTTTTTCTAAGAACAAGAATAGGTCACTGTATTAACTTTTTTTTTCTTTTTTTTCTTTTTTTTTTTCCTTTAAGACATGTACAGACCTACAAACAGAAATTCCCAGCTTTTTGAGATATTTTTCTTTTTCATGATCTTACATTAAACATGTGCATCTAAGGTAAGTGCATTGCCATTGCTGTTCATTAACTGATTCACAGCTAGTAAATTCTAGTAGAAAGTTCTGCTTGAAAATTGAGGTTCTAGAGTTAACAGGGAAATTGTTGATTTTTTAGGAACTAAAGGCTTCATTTAGGGGTATTGGATGCAGCCAATTGAGTCAAACCTTATTTTGGTTCACATAATTTAAACAAACTAAAAGTACTAAAGTACAATGCTGTCTGTCCTAAAACAGTATTGAAGGTTACTATGCAGCCATGAGAAGAAGGAAATAAGACCCCTGATAAAGAGGTCTGAGAGTGAGAGGACATAATGGTCTGACAGCACCGAAAGATTTTAACTAGAGCTGCAATCAGACAGGCAGGCAGGAGAGACACCACAACTGGGACAGGTCTCCCAGGACTGCAATCACAAGGACCTCAGAGTAACTTGGGACTGGGGAATATGAAATGGATTAAACCTTGTCATTTCTGAAAGCCTGGTATTTTGTGTTGTGCGTTCTAGTTGTGCAGTACAAATTTCTACCTGCTTGCTTCATGCAGGCAATTATACTGCATATGAGGAAAGAAATTTTCTCTCCAGAGATGGACAATCCATATGCATGTATTTCACAGAGGCAACTTTAACCAGACATCTGATTAGAAACTAAAGCTCTTTTTGAAGTATGCTGGAAAATATGCATATCTAGACTGAATTCTTAGTGAGTTTTTTTTTTCCCAAAAATATTCTTGGTCTATATTCAAAACTTTTCCGTTGCTTATTTAGCAGCCACAATGCAACCACTGTGTCCTTACATAACATTAAATGTAAACATCACAGGTGTGGGTACTGTGGACACTTTGAAGTCCCAGCTTTTAGAATGGCAGAGCAGATCAGGAAACCGGCCTTGGAGAAGACCATGACATCATTCTAGTCCATTTGCCAAACTTTTTGTCAACAGAAGCACAAAGTAGGAGGGCTGAGGATGACGTACATGCAGGGCATGCGTGACTGGGCATGCACCCAAACCTATGATGTGGAAACTGCTGGCATCCCACATTCATTAAGTGACTGCCAGCATTCAGCCCTTCTGTTTTCTAAACCTGTCCAGATTCTATCTGTCTCACACAGTGACTAAAATGCCAGTGGTATCAGCATTTGGGTTATGCTGCTGCTAATTCCAGTGAGCTGCTTCAGAAATATGGGCAATGGAAAACTGTTAATGACTAGACAAAATAATTTTAAAATTTCAGGGAAATCTAATAATGGTAGGTGAACAAGAAGTAAGATGGCAGAAAAAAATCAGTTTTGACACAGGCACAATATTGACTGTTGGCGAGAACAATGTAAACTACTTATATATAGTGCCTAACTGCAGTTACTCAAAGAAAAGACAATATGATTGCATTGTAATAGAAGAGAAAAAATGGCCTGCTGAACACTAAGTACAAAGACATAGAAGAAAACAAACATACATGTCCTTAAAGGATAGTTTAAGTCACTGTACTTAGACTGTATTTAATGTACTAGTAGAATGTATTTCATTTCAAAATCACCATACAGCAACAAGTACAAAAAGACAGTTTTACAGATCTGTATCTACACACAACAAAATCTGTCCTTAGATAAAGTATTAGCTACTCAATGTTGAGATATTGCTGACCTGGGGTGTAAAAATAATTGTATTATGAAAGGATGGTTCCTGCCTTATTTAGGATTGTGTCATCACCTATCTGGACTTCTTACCAAATAGCCACCATTGCCATTTAAGTAAAAAGATGTTATGAAAGCTTTGGAAATGGCCTGTTGATTTCCAAACAGTAGAATAGTGATAGTAATAGTCTACCAGAAGAACTATGATTTTATTTGGTAATTCAAGTAAAACTGAAGATATATGCATAGTGACATACCAGCTGAGAATGAAAAATTTCTCATAGTATTAACAAAATCATCAAACAACTGGGAAAAAAAAAAAGCAAGCAAACAAGAACCAGTAAAACAGTAGCATATTATTATCACAATGCCTTCAAAATCTATTTCCTTTTCTTCACAGATACTTTTCACAACATTAAAAAAAATCTCAGCATATTCTAAACAAAAATTCTGAATATGCATCGCCTGTCTTGGACACACTTTTTATCAAAACTTTTCTACACAGTTCTTCTGCCTGTGGGCTAGTTCTGAAATAAAGAAATGTGAAAGGAACTTTTTATCATATTGAAGTATTCTGAATTCAATATTATTTTTTGTTGTTGTTTTCTAATGGAGTAAAAAATATTGAAAAGGTCCACAGTACATAGCCCAAATCCAACTTCCTAAAATCCCAAATCCCCAGTGAAATTATATGTCTTCTATGGATTGTACAGCAAGGCACATATTTGGGTAACAAATGAAAGCTCGCCAAATGTACAATCATAAAATTTGAAGATTTGTGCAGAGTTTCTGTGCACTACCATAGAATACCTACAAAGTTCATATTTTTTTCTTGTTTAATCACACTTCTAGACTTGTGATGCTCCATGTGCTTTTTTTTTTCAAACTTTATGTTCCCTTAAAACTTTTTAATTGGGAAAATATTTGATTATTTCAAACTCTTCTATATACTTGTCCTGGTTTCAGTTAGGACAGAGTTAATTTTCCTCCTAGTAGCCGGTAGGGTGCTGTGTCTTGGATTAGGATGAGAAGAGCGCTGATAACATGCTGATGTTTTAATTGTTGCAGAGCAGTGTTTACACCAGGCCAAGGACTTTTCGGCTTCTCGCTCTGTCCTGCCAGCGAGCAGGCTGGGGGTGCAGCAGGAGCTGGGAGGGGACAGACCCAGGACAGCTGACCCAAACTGGCCAAAGGGGTATTCCATACCATCTGACGTCATGCTAAACAATATATAGGGGTGGCTGGCCGGGGTGGGGGGCCGGCTGCTCGGGGATAGGCTGGGCATCGGTCAGCGGGTGGTGAGCAATTGCATTGTGCATCACTTGTTTCATACACATTATTATTATTAGTAGTAGTACTATTATTATTATTATTTTCCTGACTTAATAAACTGTCTTTATCTCAACTCACAGGCTTCACTTTCCCATTTCTCTCCTCCATTCCAGAACAGGAGGGGGGAGGGTGAGCGAACGGCTGTGTGGTGTTTAGCTGCCAGCCAGGTTAAACCACAACAATACTCTGTACTCATCTATACGCTACACTAATACTCTTCTATAACTAATACTCATCCAGGCAAATATTCCCCTACATATTTCTCACAAGCTATTATAGGAACTTAAATACCATGTCTCTGCAATCATTATTAAAATATAGACTTTATTTTGAATTACCTATAAGCTAGAGTGCACTCACACAAGATAACAATGGCAACAACAACCACAAAGTTTTATTTACTTAAACAAAACTCATGACTTGCTATTGCAGGAGTGTCTGTCTAGCATTCTCCTGCAGCCATATAAATAGAAGCAAAGAATCCTCAGTTGTGCCTCAGCAATGTAACTATGGCAAAAAAAATCTACTCCAATGTGTCTAGCAGTGTGCATTATAAGAAAAATTTTGTCTTTCTAGTAGGCTGTAGTAGCTTACTGGTGTTACTACAATTAGAGATAAGCAAATTTCCAATTTTGAGACTTGAATTGTCTCAGATGTGTATATATGTTCAGAGCTTCCCTGAAACTTAACTAAATAAGTGACTCTCTGGAATCTAATTCTAGAGTGGAAATCTCACAAGTATACATAGCTTTACGAGATTGAGTTGGCTTCTTGCAGTACAGCCATAAAAGCTGTGAGAACAGTCTTTCAGACAGGACTTTTTAGATCTTCTGGTACTAGTTATAACTAAAGACCATGAATTCAAAAAAAAGTAAAAAGTAACATGAATAAGTCTGAACCTTTCTGGAGTACACAAAAGATTTCTTGCAATTGTATTTTGCATATGGGGAAATTTTGAAACAGGCCCTGTTCTCACCATGGGGTATGTACTTATAGAACTAAATTTCAGGTTTGGAATAAATTCTGACAAACAATCTCAGTTTGTGGATCTACTGTGCATTAGTAGTAGCAGTGCTTAATATATTTTTTTCATTTATTCAATAGTCTAAACATAAAATTGCTTTCTATCTTCACGATTTCCAACTCTAACGTAATGCAGAAATGCCCTTGACATTACAGCAAGCACAGCCTGAATATGACAGTATTGCCAACATTATGCCCCATACTCAGGATTCAGATACTGGAAATCAATTATTAGTTTTTATACAGCATAGTGCTTTGTATTTGCCTTCTGGGTTTTGAACCTTACTTCCAGCTCCTTTGCTGTAATTATGAGTGCTATAGCTTTCCTCTTGATAAATTTTATTGCAGTCCTGTGAATTCACTCTTATTTGTCAATCTCTTTCTAGTAATATATAGTCTGAACTAAAAAAAAATGTACTGAAGTAATGTAGACTCAGATCTCAGTTCTATGATGTTGCATATAGTACATGCAGCCTCAAAACGAAAATTAGCCTGTGGTCATCATTTCGGTACCATATCCAACAAAAACATCATACCTATTTTATCAGCTTCGCTTCTAATTCTTTTCCTAAAACTTTTATTTCACATATCTCTTTCTCACAGTCTATATTTATTCAATGACTGCATGTCTTCTGCTTCCATTTTAAAGCTGCCTTTTTTTTTTTTTTTTTTTTTTCCCATTTTCTGGCTATTCTTTATCTTACCTGTGACAGTTTGTCTTTGGTGATGCAGCTTTGAGGAATCAAATATCTTCTGTAGCATAATCGATACTGTCTATAATTTCTCCCTCATTCAATTAATTAAGGTGTCCCATAAATCTAGTTCTAAAGCCACTTTCCACAGTAGCCTGAAAGAAAACAGAGTAGCCTGCTGTTTTACAGTATCTACCCTTTGTGTCTGATCCTCCAGTCAGTTCTCTGTAAGACAGTATTCTTATTGAAGACAACCTGTTAGCTATTTTATTAAGACTTAGAAGAACATTGCTTCAAATACTTTAAAAAATGCAAATACATTATATTTCTGTTTACTAAATTTGTAAACAGAAATCAAGTTTGTCTGTTTTATAATACGCTACTCATTTGTTCAAAGTCTTGCTGCCATTAAGAAATATATTAAAGAAATACATGACAGCATCAATTTTTAAAATGAAAACCTTGACAAAATTATGTACTTGGTACTTTTGAGATATATATATAATATATGCTAATTCCTTCCTTCTTGGGTGAATCTGAATGTGAACCAACACCAGTCATAAGGAAGATTAACTGAAATATTTCTGCACAGTGAAAATTAACACTTACATGTTGAGATAACAGAAGTAACACACTCATGATAGAGACCTTATATTATCTTTCTTTATATAACCATATTTGAATTATTTGCAAATGAAATCTACTGTATGGAAGCTTAGTTTCCACTTTCAATTTCTATTTCATCCTTTACCATTCACTTAGTAGTTTTATGTGAATTCTGCACAGTGCAGTGGTATCAGTGACAGACCACTTCAGTGAATCCTCCTAAATAACCTGAACTATTCCAGTTTTAAACTGCAATACATTCTCAGGATGTTACTGTTATTACCCTCAAGAATAGGTCTCTTTAGCTACCACTTCAAAGGTCATTTCTTATAGCCATGGAAACAAACTAAACTAAAATGTTAAAATTAATTAACATGTATGAATTTTAATGTGTAAGGCTACTGTTAAAAATCAGAATTGTTACATTGTCCATTCTTTTTGATAGTTATTATCTGTGAATCATATTTCCTTACTGAATTTCCCTTTTTTCATTTGCTGATATAATTCACTATTTTCTGTCATGTAATACTTTGAGGTAGCTATCAAAATTGATGGGAATAAAAAAAAACCTGGAACATAAAAAGTTGTGTCACAGTGGGATTCATTGACTCAACAATGAAACTTGTAGAGAATGAGAGCACAGTATTATTACTAGGTTTTCTACATTTCTGCAATTCACTCTCCCTAGATATATGCTTAGGAATTAGCCTGCCCACATTTATAATATATGAATGATCCGTATGTTGATTCAGAACAATTAAATTCAGGACCACAGCTATTCAGATAATAAAGCTCATCTCAAAGGTGTGGATAGTAGGAATGTTGTAGATTTTGCTCCGAAATCTGAAGAAGTATTTCTGTTTATTGCAAAAGTGGATTAAAGAAACTGAAATAGAACAGAAATAGAATAGAATCTGCTGTGCCCAGCATATCAAATTGTGACATTTGTGTGACTGACATTATCCCTCTGTCTTAGCCTGCTAATGTTATTCATATGCTTTAACATACAAGTGCTCTGAATAGTTGGCTTGCACATAGACAAAAGGAAGAAGAATGACACAGAAGCAGGTAGCATCCTAGAAGGTGGAAAAGTGATATGCAGAAAATGACTCATTAAAGGACATCTGAACCAACCTATTTTTACATACACAGGGAATAATAATAGTCATTTCTTGGTCTGTGCTAGAGGTGGAAAGGTGACAACTTCCTACATCACATGACTACAAAAATAAACTCTGACTGCACTAGAAATAACTGGTGGGTTAATAATATTACCTCAGAACCATTAGCAAATGCTTATACCAAAACTACAATTAGTACAGTATACACTGATTAGCCACTAAAAAGAAGTGACACAATTTTTGTTTAAAAATTTCCACTTTTTTAACTGAGAATATCTTGGACAACTTGCATCTTGGGAAACTTTATTGGATCTTTAAATTTAAAATGCATGCACCTCTTTCTCTTTTGGACATAAACAAAACTATTAATGCCAGGCTAAAATATCTATCACTGGGATCGGATGAAGAAGAGTTTTATTGAACTGGACTGTTGAAGACAATTTAAATTTTTAATTTCCTAATCTGACCTCAGAATAAGCATAGATATTTTCTTCTAAAATTCTTTTAAATGTGGTAGATTAACGCCAATGACAAAATGAAAGCAGAACAATGGGAAAGAAAAAGCTTAAGAACATAAAGGGTAAATATGTACTTTATGCTACCATCCCCTAGAAGGACATAAGAATGGAGGTGGCTACATATTTTTAAGCCCACAGTTATGAGAGAATGAAAGGTAGGAAGAAAGAGGGGACATAATCCAGGCTCCACCATGTGAAAGAATTACAGTTAGCTTGGATCATTTTAATATTCTATCTTTAATAAATGTACTGATGTCATCCCCCAGTAGATGACTAAGAACATCCTAGATTAAAGAAAATGCTTCTTGGATCGTGGGGCAAAGGAGAGAAATCATTGCAAGACATGATGGAACAGATGTAGGCAATGACCCCAAATCCTCTTTAGAATACAAAATTCAAGCCTTCAATATTTTCTTTTGTAGTAAGTGAGTTTTATCATTTAACATCACAGACTGCTGGCTCTGTATGAATTTTATTTGTCAATAACAAATAACAGATTGTTGCTAACATTCAAATAGAAATGTCCTAGGCTGCTAAATACTCCTCAGTAGTACAGAGTGAAAAGTATAAAACATCTTTAATATGCTATATTAGCTGTCTTGATGAGTCTCTACCTAGAGGGAGTAGACGATTGATTGCTCCTTTGCAAGCTTGAGAAGTATTTGCAATGCAGACTTCTGCAAAAGCACTAGGAGTACAACATAAGTTGTACTCTGACACCTGATGCTTTCGAGATCTATATTTGTGGCTGTGCAACACATTGAATTAGCATTTGCAGCTAACTCAAACATTTGTGGCTTGTTTTAGAAGTCTTTATAAAAAACATCTTTACTGATGTGGTATTTGAGAAGATAGCCTCTTTCAATATCCTCACTGGGATCAGGACCAAGTTTTCACACAGATCACATGCTATAAGAAACACACAGATTTCATACACATTTGTTTGAGTCTCAGAAAAAGCCAGTTATCCCAGACATATTTACCTTGCTCTAGTGGCATCTGATCTTAGATCACTTGCCACCAACTGGAGGGAAAATGTTTTCCAGAGGGCATGCTCCTGCCATCTGCCATGCTGGGGGGAGAATTTTATGTAATTCATCTATGTCCTTGTTATTGTCACTGAGATAAAACAAAAAACACAGTATAAGGCTACCTCAGTATTCTTTCAAGACCTACATCTAATTCGCATAGATGTGGATTCCTTCATTCATTGGAAGTTGTGACAAAACTGCCATGTTCAAGTGTATCCAGCAGCTGATAATTTCTGTAAGCTGGCTGATTATATTCAGGTAAGAATGCAAGTCCTGCAACTCAGGAGCCATAAAACTTTTGAAAAGATTGTTGACAGATGCATCAATGAAAAAAATCACCATCATTTTGAATCTGAAATGGATCTTTGTTAAGATTCTTTCATGGCAACCTTTTTTCTTAAGAACAAAGAAACCTCTTCTCCTGGACTTTATTAAAATATCTTCTATCAAACCTAAAGGAACAACAAAATTCACATCTCTGAAAGACTTTCATGGAAACAAAGACAATGGCAGATGTTGTGAGATAAAAAGTAAAATTAGCTTGCTACCATACATAATTTTGGCTATTCCACTTAAGCACTGATTGAAATGTGTTTGGCTCTTTGGTTTTTCTTTGGGTCAGGAACCTTAGAGGATCAGGTTCACACTGGGAATATTCTCAGTCTTTACAAAACCAGTCACTCCACTACTTTGCTCCACTAGTTCTTGTTCATCTCAAGAGCAATAAATGAAGATGTTTTTATACTAATAAAGTTGTACTGTAGTAAATGATGTCTTTCAAAACTATTGGGTTAATCTGGCTTTTACCTTAAAATGGTTATGGTTAAAAATAGTTAAAAGAGGTTATGCTCACCTCTTTCTTGATATTTTTCATATGAATAGTTCCACACATTCAGCGTAGCATAGCTGATATCCCAATAAACAAAGGTGGTGACCTTTCTCTACTTGTAAACATAAGGCAAATTCTATCAAATATTCAACAAATTCTCTTACAATAGCACCTGTGTTCAAATCCCAAGAGGGAATTTGAGAGCAAGCAGATGGATGAGGTACTCATATCAAAATACAGTCCCAAGAAAGAGATCAGTGCAGAAATGCCAACTGAGATTTTATTTACTGTTCACTCAGTGAGATGCACAGAGAATAGGAAATTGAAAATACAGATGTGATGGGAATTATACATGAAAATACCCAGTAAAATGCAATATGCAATGTACTCCATTCCACTTCTGTGTATGCTTATAATATACTGATGTATCAGCAACCTCAGCTATCTTGATACTCTGCCTATCCAGGATAGCTTGTACATTGGCTTCATCATCAGAACTCCTCTTTGAAAGTGAATGACCCACTTTATTCTGTCCCTTTTTCTCTTTCCATTAAAATAAGGTAGAACTGATATGGTATTTTCATTTGTTTTTGGCCTCTTGTCATTCTAAACCGTTCTAAATTGAGAGAAAATAAGAAATTTCCTCTAAAGCTTCTTCTGAATTTCTTGAATTTCACTGGGGAGCTTCTGAACTAAAATGGGCATAGTTGCTTTTGGGACAGATATTTATTGCCCTTTGTGATGAGTAGAATTATTACGAAAAAGCAACCTTTTAAAGCACATTGTTTTATTGGAAAACCTCCTCTTTCTTTGCATTTCATTTTTTCCTCTAGATAGTTCTCATGCAGTGTTTTCCTGGTGGATGTCTCAGACATTTTTCAGACAACTGCAGAACACTTTGAATCCAGCAGCCACTATCACTACAACCAGCCTCATAAAAATCTGTATCAATGAGTTTATGCATGCAAATACTAACATTCAGGCTGTACTTTATGTTAAGGAAAAAGATATATAAAACTTTCCATCTGATAATTATACTTCAGTCAATGTCTGCTAATCAATGTCTTTTCACAGAATGAGGGCAGACAAAAAAGATTTTATGCGAAACCTCATATAAAACAAATTAAGTTTGCAAACATCAATTTGATATCATTAGAATGGCAACTGCAATTTGTTTTAATTTCCATATAGCAATTTAAAACATTCATTTCATTTTCTTCTGAAACATTATGTGCAAGCTCACTTTTAGAACGTTAAACTCATGTGTTTCAGACTACATGTGTTCCTGGCCTAACTCCAGTGATTTTGATGAAACTTGCAACAGGGAAAAAAAAAAAAAGAGTAATTTTTGCTTTTATTTTTCTCTAGATACTCCTTAGAAAATATTTTGATGAATGAGAATGCTTCTCCCATCTGAACATAGTCTAGAAGTTGAAGCCTTGTGGGAAAAAGCTCCTAATAATCTATATAGGGTATAAAAATAAATACTTTCTTAAAACAGGATCAAGAAGGTCATTCAGTGTTCTATTTTGTTAACTGAATATTATGAAGAGCCTCTCTGAATTGGTAATTCTTAATCAGCAGCTCATTTCTGAAGATATTTTCCACTTTGAGAATACTCACTAAGGTGAAAACACCTGAGACAATTTCAATACTTGTACTGCAAGTTAGTATTTGTGAAGAAAAAAAAAAAGAAAAAGAAAAGTGCTCTCAGTTCAAACTTCTCTGATGACTCTTGCTGATAATACTCCATTGGCATTAACATTGCATAAAATGAAGTACATTTATAGCATTTGGAACTGATAAACATTCTTTAGTACTTTCATAAAGTGTGACTGATCTTTCAATTATTAGCAGAGATACACTTGAGAAAGCAGAATATTAAGAGGAGATTACAACCAGCACAGCACTTAAATTCCTGAGCTGTTTCACTTAAATAAAGTGCAAATTTTATACTTTCTGCTTTTCCTAGCACTCCTCAAACCCTAAACTATTAAAAAGAACAAAGAAAAATAGATAAATACATGGATACATTTGATTTTCTGCTGAAGAGCAAAAATAAAGGCAGTGTCATTGCAGCTGCAGTACAGATGTTTTTTCTTACACTATTTCACTGAATATTAAACAGATACTCAAAATGTTTGAAAGCATAGTAAAACTGAGTCTGAAAGCCCTCTGCGTTTATCAAATAGGCACATTCAGAATATCTGGATGGCTACCAGCTTTTAAAAGAAAAAGAAAAAAAAAAAAAACACTGAAAATAATGATTTTGAAATTACACATAATTACATATTTACATTCTTCCTATGTTTAATAAAAAGGCAATAGTCTGATGGAAGTCAATTGGAGATAAAAATGGAAAGACCACAATCACATGCGTGCATTAGTAAAAGGATTTCATAGACTATACAGAACTAAATGAAACAGGGATCCAACCTTTAAAAAAGCTGCAAGACTTGTATTTACTAAGAGTTCTGAAAGAAAAGAACTGCCATTGAAATTCACACTAGGATGAACAGATTTAACTTTTATGAATAGTAAGGGTGAGCTAAGACTTTGGTGTGCTTCTAAAACAGAGGTGGAAAGTTTGCAGGTGACCTGTCTTTTGGCAAACACATAGGCATTGCATTAAACTTACTCAATTACAGACATTTAACGTGGTATGACTTTGTAATACAAAGTTAGCACATGAAGGCGTCCAAGGTGCAATGAACTGTCATATATTCTTTTGACTTTTCATTACCCTTTAAAGCTTTAAGTACAGCAACATACACTAATAGCAAAATAAATAGGCGCACACTAATAGCAAAAGCCTGATCCAAAGTCCACTCTGCCCACTGTTGCTGTCAGAACGAATGAACTGTGCAACCAGAAGTTCCTCAACATTGCTCATTTAAACTCAGCACATATGATACAACAGAAACTCATCAACAAAGTGTATATGAAAAAATGTGGTTCTATGCTTCTGGCATACAAGCATCTATAACATTACACTTGGTAGCCTGGGCATGACCATTAGTTATCTTGCAATGAATCTCTGTATTTTAAATTTAACTCTTTCTTGACCTTTACTTTTCAATGTTCAGCAGCAATAAAATCACATAGTATTTTACCAAGTATAAATGATTTCCAGTTGAAGGAAAAAATATTCTTCCTCGTACTAAGCTAGTACATCATTAGCTACTGTTGAAAAAAAAGTTTTTTTCTTAATGCTACTTTGATATAATTTCTTCAAGTAATATTTGTAATTACTATATTTTTGAACAATTTTCTGATGTATTCTTTCTTCTTTCAAACATAAATGTATTTTCTTCTAGGTATTTTATGTATTAACTTTAAGAATTTGCCAGAGAAATTATGCATTTTATGCACATGAATTAAAGTATTTAGAGGTCGTTAAACTACTGAGGTAAGGCAGCTTTAATTTCTTCTAGGATTCTAACTCTCACAAGGAGTCACAACTCCAGGTTGAATGGAGATAGTTTCTTGCCAGCGGAATTAATGACCATCCCATTCATGCAACAATGCTGGCTTTTGGATGGTAGTATGATAGAAGAAAGATTGTTTTTGCTTTGTGCTGCTCTTCTTAAAAACTCTGCACTACTAACAGCCTTTCACTTGCAGCTAGGGTTTGGGGCAAAGGAAAGTCTGAAGATTATTATCACATCCCAGTTACATATTATGTAAATGACAGCTAGAAAACTCACAGCGTCTTTGATGTCTTCTTAAAAATATGGCCTTCAGCCTGCAGAGCAGGGCAGAAGCTTTTTCCATGGGTATAAGTTTACAAGCAAAAGAAAAAAATGTAATTTTTCAGATAAAGTTGTATATCATTTTCCATTCTGAAAAAAAAAACAACATTTAAGTCATATTGATAAAATACAGACAAATCTAATGGCAAAGAGTCAGCTTGAGTAGAAATATAAAGCCCTGAGTAAAAGGTAGCGCACAGCCACTCAGTCCCATTGCAGATTAGGAATCAAACATTATGAAGGGAAACCCTTTAACGCTTGTCTGCCCCAGCATCAAGGCAGACTTAACCTACCTTCACTCTATACTAAACAGAATTTATTTCCCTTTCTGTTCTATCTTGGTTATATTCATGGTTGCCATGAACAAGGCTAAACCAGCTTGACACATACTCTACACAATATTACCAATACCAGAGAGACACTTGAACCCACCAAAGACTTTGAATGAAGGATCTGTACATCAGAGTTGAAAGGACCTAATCAATGCTGACTTTCCTGCACAGAGAGAAAATGGCCATCAAAAGTGCCAAGGTCATGGGTAATGTTGCAGAGGCCTTGCAGTCTGAAACAAAATCTTCCCAAAAGCAGCTCTCTGGCAGATATCAGATGTGCTCATGATGTATGTTCCCTCTGATAGTAACACATGTAGCCCTTTTACTACTATTAACTTTCATTCATTCTGTATAAATGAGAAAATATGCTCTAGGAAATAACCTTGTAATAATAATAAAAAAATGACTATCTGCAATTGTTCTTTTTCCCATTTCTAAATTATTTTAAATTATCGAGGCCTTTACATTCTATCTACATATTTCACTTTTCTGTTCAAATAATACTTTTTGTTTCTTGAACATGGAAGATCCTTATATACCATTAATTACTAGGAACAGGGAAAAACGAGCTTCACAGCATGACATAATATCTAAAATTACTCTCTTCAGATATGTGAATTGCCCAGTCTTTCTAAAATAATAGAAATTCTTTCCGGAATTTCTACAAGTGTAGAAAGGCTGTATAAACACCAGTTGTCATTTTCCAAGTATTGGCATGTCTAATAGCTGATAAAGAAAGTGTCACTGGAAAAAAAATAGAACTTGAATCTACAGGGTTTTATGGCAAAGTGTTATTTTTGTGGCAAGTAAGGTAGAGGGTAACGTATTCATAAATCAGCAAAGAGGTGACAAATTATTAGAAACATTTTGCAATTTCAATAGAATCCTGCCATGAATAGGAGGTTTTGATCAAACAGAGTTTTCACTCTTTACTACTACACTTGTATTTGTTTACTTGTATATAGCTGTGATGTATGTATGTATGTAGTTTTCTATTTGTTCTGGTAATTTTACTTGCTTTTACTACTTTTAAAAATCTACAAGAATAAAATTGTATATAAGTCACTTCTACCATATTTTATAACCATGCATCAGTTTTATTTGCAGATTAAAAATAAATAAAAATAGAATTATTATAAAAGTTGAGGTAACCAAACTATTTATGTAACTGCAAGGCAATACTGTTGCATGCTTCATTCTCTCTTCTACCCACACCACATTAACTTACACTCTCACATGTAAAATCAGTGTCAGCTGTCCATTTCTAAGTGTCCAATGATTCTATCTACCGCTATATAAATGCAAACAATTAAAAAGATAGCATTTATGCCTTGAAAACTTCACAGTGAGGAACAGATAAGAACAGAAATGTAAGCCAGATGAGCAGGAAGAGAAGGAAAAACAAGCATTAAACACCCAGGGAAAACATAAGATAGATTTCAGTGGCAGCTGAAAAGTACTGATAGTACTTTGAAATAAAAACAAGTGGAGGAGTAAACAAGACAGAACTTGGAAGTCTGCACTGGAAAAGAGAGAGAAGGGAGTGGATTTTGCAGGAAGAGATTGAGAATGTTCTAACTGCTTTATGAGTATGGACTATGAAGTTTAAAGAAGATTTTCTACAATAACATAACTCCCAGCTGGGCCAATTTTCTAAACCCATGAAGGACATTCATGTCAGCTTGACTGTGTTGGTCTCGATGAAAGCATTCTTCATCAAAGCCTCCCCTACTTTATTGCCCCCCCGCCTCTTAACAGAAACCACAACCACCAAAAAAGGGCTATGAATATTTCAAAGAACTAAATGGGATAGATGGATTAATATTTTAATTCAAGTTATGCTTGCCTTTTATCGAGATGTAACTTTGAACGTAATAAATTCTGTTTAAAGGACCAAAGGCTTTCATATTCTATATTTTGCATCCTTTTTAATTATTTATTTTAAGCTCTCTCTAAACACTGTAATGTTTATGGACATAGACAATGGTATGCCAACAGCAGAGAACAAAACTAAGATTGTATCAAGTCTACTCTTCTAATAAATTTTCAATATAAAACACAGAAGAAATCTGTTTTACATTGCCTACTGTAAACATTTGTGCTGTGACTTTCTTTACTTCAATTGACAGATCCATAAAAAGAGCGCTGTATAGTATTTACCAGAGAAAAATGTGAAGAAATATTTTCTGAGACTGGCTGCAGGCAACAGCTGAATTATAGCAGTCTAGCCAGTGAATGCTACTTGGAGTGTTCACAAGAGTAGAATTCAACAGGACTGGGTGATTCACTCATCACCTTCTGGGATACAATCATATTTATTTCAAGGAATTCATTGATAATAAAGTATAGGCATGTTATCATATATACACAAAACAAATTGAAAAAGGCTACTGGCCAACAAAGACTGCATCTCACATCAGTTTGGACACGTAGCTAAAATCTCCTCAACTTAACAAACACAAAATTGAACTATGGGGCATATTTTGCATTTTTACCACAGAAAGCTCATATTTCTGATAACAACATTTAGTGAATTTCTCAATATTTTTTTCACTTAGTAACTCAGCTTTTATTGGGTTCACTTTATTACTTCCCTCATCATAGTACCAAACTTATTCAACTTAACAAAAAAATCAGATGGTATTTACTACACTTTCCCATATATCTGTGGGAGAGGAATTCACAGGGAGCTTTGTGCTGTTTCACACATCCCTGAGTTAGAGATAATGAGGAAAACAGCAGTAGAACCAAAAACTTGAGCAAGGTCGAGATAAAGTAAATTGGCTACAGTGTTAAAGATGAGCTTTGGGAGTGGCCAATTGCTGGCTGACTCAAGGCGCGTGTCTGAGGGTCTCTAACCAATTGTAAGACAGATTTGGGCACGTGGACAGCGCATGGGGCTACAGGGAAAGTAGCCCCTATATATGTAGTGGTGAAAAATGGCAATAAGTGTCTCCTGTTCAAGAGCCATCAGGAGTCCATGTCTTGCATCCTTTCATATATCCATTTGATATTCGCCCATATCAAATGTCCTCTCATAAGCAATGCCCATGAAATAACAGTTACAAGCAACTGAGGACTTGCTAACAAAGGTTAGTGTTCAAGCAAGCTAAGACTTCATCTTTTGTTTCTTCAAAAAGACTTCATCTTTTGTTTCTTCAATGAAAAATCTTCTTTTCCATTTATTTTTCTCATCCTGTCAATCTGTGAGCTCTTCAAGAGGTTTTATGTATTTGACCAAACATTAGCATTATGACAACTTAACATAATTTAGACACTACTATGTCAGAGTTTACACTGAGAAAAAGTCCACAATACACTCAAGAGAAACTACCAGAAGTCATGTTGTTTTGTTTTGTTTTGTTTTGTTTTTTTGTTTGTTAAACTAAGCTATGCCAGCAATATGAAATACATTGTCTCATACTAATAAGAGAATGAGAGTTATGGCAAAATTGAGGCCTCACCGATTAGAACTTGGAAAGTAAAGCAAAGTGAATTGGTTCAGCTTACAATAGAATATGTTCCAAACTCTTGGCCTTTGAAGATGAAACAACGATAGTTCATAATAGAATAGCAACATTCTTTAAATATTCAGGACTGCTATTGAAGCAGGATATTCCAAAGCTCCAGTACACTTTGCATCTCTGGACCACCTGTTGATGGTCCAAAGATTTTCCCTTTGAAGATAACCTCATGTTCCCGTTACAAGAACAACACTAAAGATAGTAAATTCCAAGACTTAGTTTTGCCTTGTATACTTTCTTCCTTTTCATAAGCTGCAAGTTTTTAAAAAAAATTTTTTTTTTTTGTCTTTCAAGCCAGATTCATACTTCAGGTAGAGGCAATGACAGAAGATAAATGTGAAGTAGCACAGACCTGCATAGGGACATGGAGATTTGTCAGCAAAGAAGCTTCTGAGTGTACTTTCGAGACCAAGAATTATACTATGACTGCATTATATTTCATTTCCTCCTCAACCTTTTTTACCTGTGAAGTCCATGTCTACTTTTGTTTTTGTAATATATTTTTCAAGCTAATTTGATACATAAAACCTCCTATTTAAAGACCATACAGCACTGAGTTCTTGCTTGGAACAGTAAATAATGGATACTCCTTCAGAAAAAAATACCTGATAAAAAAAGAATTAAAAAGGAAGAAAATAAGAGAAAAAAAAATTACCTATTTTATCTTACAATGGTAGATTTCTAAACATATATGCCTGTACACACTGAGAAACTTGAAGTCTAATTGATTCTTAAATCCTTTTTCTTTTCATATTTCTTTGCAAAGCATCAGGATATTCTGTGCAGAGATATTCTGTGTTTCTTTATTGTTGCTGCTCTGATCCACAAAGTATAAATAATTCCATTTCGGATACCACTGTGATTTGGCAGTGTGAAAAAATGGGTGTTGGAGCATGTCTGCGTGTAGTAACATGGGCCACAGTTTAGTACAGTTTCTTCTGATTTGTTTTTTATTTATTTATTTATTTTTCCTCGAGCCTCCTAAGTTATCATGCTCCCAGAATGTCTTGCATAAATGGGCATGCAATGGACGTTTCTGCACATCAGCATGTGCTGCAATATGCCCCAGGTATGTCAACCTGTGTGACAAAAGAGGGCTTATGGGATTTGAGACTGTCAGGCAATGTGCTATCATAACACATAATCCCCAGCTTTAGTGCACAGTTGGTGATTTCTTTCTACTCTGGCATGGCACTCTGGTAGTGTCACGAAAAAGTAGACCTACAGGTAGGTCCTTCAGTGGGAGAAAAAGTAGGCATCTCATACTATAGAAATTCAGTTGGCTTTAGAAATCATCAAGACCTTAAGATCCTCATTTTGTTTTGCTGGAATTTGTAATTTTGAAGTAGAAGTAGTACATTCTCCCTTTATTCAAGCTGATTGTAAATTCCAGTGCCACCCTTTTAAATGCAAAGTTGAAATATAACCATTACATCTTCTGTTTGTGTGGAATATCTTGCAACTGGATTGTTCAGAGAGGCCAGAACGGACTCCTCTCTTATTAGACCTTTTAATCATAAACTACTGTCTGAAGGTCAGACTACAAAAAACACAGTTATGTTCTCATGGATCCCATTTCTGTGATAGGCCTTCCTGCACTAATCACATATTTCCTTAGTTGCTGAATACTGAAAGGTCATTTAAAATTAGCAATGTACTTTGAATTAGTTCCTCAGCTGTTTCAGCTTATGCTGAATTGGGCATGATCTCAGGCAGTCACTGCTAGACTCCTGCCAGTCCTGTTTTCTCTCCCATCAAGAGCCCAATGCAAAGGACCCTTCCACACCCTTTGCTAAGGAATTGCTATGTGAGCATCGTTTAGATCCCTAAGGAGGCAAAGTAGAAGGCTTGGCTTAAATATCAGTTGGTCACAGCTGTTATCTGTTTATTTCAAACAATCTTAATTAAATAACTAATATTGTTTACTACTTCTATACTAATCTTTCTCACCATATTTAAAACAATTATGGGAGACGTTAACTTCTGCCACAATAATTTGAAAATGGATTAGTAATAACTGCATATGTGAGTGCTCTGATAGTGGAGGCAAGTTTGAGATATATGAGGTTTAACACTGGGTTATCAGGTTTATCTTCAAGTAACCATTAGGATGTGTTTAAAAAACTGATAAAAATATACAGAACATTTCAGTATTTCTTGTGTTTTGTTAATTTAGAATAAATGAATGGAAACAATAATAAATTTCGGCTATAATTGGACTGCAGCCCTCTCATTCCTATTTCAGATACAGCACATGAAAATATCAGGTAGACTGGGAAAACCCCCTATTCTCATGGGCATTCCAAGTATTTCCTCTATATTCATCAGAAATCTTTCCTGCATATTCTGAACAAAAATGATAGACAAGTCTTTAATGTCAATGGGATATATACATTAAAGTTGACTATGCAAGAGAAAATCATTAAAATCCACAGAAAAGTATCTGAGGGTGGCAGTCAGTTACAAGCAAACACTGTAACACTTGCAAAACTGTAAATCTCATTCTTGTCTGTTTTAAAAATGGAATTGTGTGTGAAACACAGAAGTTATATTTTTTCTTCTGAACAGCACTCATGGCCTCTCCTGGAGAAGTGGGTACTGATACACATGACACTAAGAAACACATCAATTGGGAAGGCATAAGAGAGTAGAGAACCACAAATGATAAATACTTCAGCACTTACTTACAAGAAGTTTTAAAGGAAATGATGGTTTTTAATCTTGAAAAAAAGAAAAAAGAAAAAAAAAAGAAAATCAGAGGGATTTTTTTGTTGTTGTTTGTTTACTAAGTAAAATTTACGTAAAAAGGCAGTGATTAACTGCCTTCCGTCTCCGCCAGGGGAAGGACTAGAAAAATCAGATGAATGTAACAAAGATGATCTGGATTGGTGAAGAAAAGCCAAGTCTAAAATAGTGAAGGACTTGAAAAAACAAGAAAATCATTAAATCTCCTTCACAGAACAGGTTAGAGAGGCATTCAAAAAGGTCTGGGTATACTTGGTCCTGTCTCCATGCAGGCAGTAGCCTAGTTTGTCACTGAGGTTTCAAGCAGCCCTGCATTTCTGTGCTTCTTTGCTTTTTTCACAAAATTGAAGCAGAAGCATGTATCTACATTTTATTTTTTTAACACAACTACATACTAGTTGGAAAAAAAAATGGGGAACTTAATCAGAAACAAAATAGTATAAATGGCAATACAAACAGTAACTTCAGCTCAAAGAAGTAATAAACTTTGACTCACAAATCTAAGTTCTATTTGGTATTAGACAATTTTATTTGTGGAGTTTTCTAAAAGAACAAATTATCCTTGTGTAGTTCGGTTTGTAAAGAAAGACGAATAAAAATTTATAGAGCAAATAAGCATTTGTGTGGAGTATTTACAAAAATAGCAAATGAACTGTTTTGCCTGAGAAACTCACTATGAAACCTCACAGCCCAAACTGAAACACCACCACTATAGAACTATGCTAAAGCACTTGCCATGAAATCCTCTGTAAATGGACCATACCCAAGATATTATGAGAGCTTGCCCATCACTTACTCCAAAAAGACTGTAATTCAGGACATACAGAGAAATTGGTTATGCTGAATGTGCTAAATAGCTTTTTCAATGCTTTTCAAACCACTCTTTACGCACATTGTTCTATATCTTTGAATCAGTTGAATAGGGACTTGCTCAAGAAAACATTTCCACAATTAATTTCTTGTTTGTTTGGCTATAATAGCATGTCATGAAACACTCGCTGAACATAATTAGCTCCTTTACACTTCTAATCCAAACCTTTTCGGATGAAAATACTGGCTTGCCAGATGGTGAGAAACAGCACGATATCTCACCAACTGGGAAATGTGAGTTCAGGTTCACAGGCCAGGGGACAGCAGTGGCTGTGTATGATGGAAAGGATACAGAAAACCCCCACAGGTAGGGAGTGAAGACTGCCAGTTAGATGGCTTTAGCTAAACAAGACACACAGTTCTTGCCTCTGTCACAAGGAACGTGAGGACTGCAGTGAGGTAAGAGACAAAATCAAAGGTGTTCAGTAAAAGGAGAGAGTCATGTGAGACTGTACGAAGCTCATGGAGCTGGTTGGAAGGGAACTGTCACCAGTTGCTTATTCTTCTCTTTTCTCTGCTTTTTCTTCTCCTTCTCTGCTCCCCTCTCTGTCCTCTTCCCAGTCTACCTCTCTGGTGCAAGTATGGACGACCAAGAGAAGAATCACTACATGAAGAATTGTTCACCTAGATGTATCCAACAAAAATGGAAAGGCACAAAAAAATCTCTGCTAGAGTAAACTGGCAGAGATCAATAGAAGAGAATATACTGCATTGCAAGTTTGTTCATTTCGCATTATTCTTTTTAAACAAAGGAAAACCAAACCAAAACAAAACACTTTTGTGTGTTATTTGGTTGCCCTGTCATGGTTTAACTCAGCAGACAGCTAGGCACCACACAGCCATTCACTCACTCTCCCCCAGTGGGATGGGGGAGAGAATGAGAAACAAGGTAAAACTGATGGGTTGAGATAAAGACAGTTTGATAGGACATAAAGGAAGGGAAAATAATAATAAAAATTATAATGATAAAAGAATACACAAAACAAGTGATACTCAATGCATTTGCTTACCACCTGCCAACCAAGGTCCAGCTAGTCCCCAAGCAATGACAGTTCCTGTCCCACTCACCCCAAGTTTTGTTGTTTAGCATGACACTACACAGTATGGGATATCCCTTTTGTCAGTCTGGGTCAGCTGTCCTGGGTCTGTCCCCTCCCCGCTCCTGCTGCACCCCCAGCCTCCTCGCTGGCAGAGCAGTATGAGAATCTGAAAAGTCCTTGGCTCTGTGTAAGCCCTGCAACAACTAAACAATGGTGTCTTATCAGCATTATTCTAATCCTAAATCCAAAACACAGCACATATCAGCTACTAGGAAGAAAATTAACTCTGTCCCAGTTGAAACCAGGACATGCTGCCACCTTGTAACTGAGGTTCTGGGCAGTGCTCATGAGAAGGCAGCTTGAACGGATGGGGGAAAAATGCTTTAACTCAAAATCATTATGTTTGTCCTGCAAACTTAAACTCCTAGCCAAAATAGAACACTGAGCTTAAGATGTCTTGACCAGATTCTGAAGCCAGAAGATAGAAAAACTAAATCAGTAGGTTTGAGTTAGATTGAAGTTTTCTCTGAAAATCCTTCCACCAGTATTATGAGTTTCTGTACATTGCTTATTATTTTTTTAAGATAGGTAGGAATAAAAATGCATCTTTAGGAAAGGTAAGACATAGCTGTCAGGAAGCAGCAAGGGCTGGCTCCTTCCAAAGGGCAAGTGAGCTGGAAACCAAGGAAGCCAGCACCGTCGTTCTGGTGAGGCTGCTCAGAGCCAGCAAGAGCACACAGGGACCTGGCAAATTCAGAAATATAAAAGCCAGCATAAGACCTACATATGCTGCAACATTTAGACATAACTTTGATCACAGATGGAAAACAGCAAACATATTGTTCCAAGCTATTGTGAGTCCTTCAAGACAACTAGAAAGAGAGATCTCAGAAGGGCTTCTTTTTACCAATATCATTAAAAAAAAAAAAAAAAAAGGTCCAGAAAAACGTGCAGTGCAATGAGCTGCCAAAATTCTGAAAAGAAAGTCAGTGTGGCTGCTGGCCCCAGCCTAAACCTGGTGTCCCCTACCAACTGGCAGCAGCACATGCTACACCAGAGGCACCTTTGCACCCTTGCCCGGAGGTTTGCTGCCTGGCAGTATCACAGCATAAATCTTGACCAAATCATGGCCTTAGTACATGAAGGACCTATTGCACCTGTGGTACTATAATCAGAATAATAATAATTATTATTATCATAATATGTATTTGGACAAGGCCAATCTTCATTTTTTCTGCCACAAAACTCCACAACTCTTGCTAGAGCATTACATTTTGCTAGTAGACAGTGGTATTTCATTTATTTTCTAAACCATGGCACCATTTCACTCATTTCCACATTTCATCCTTTATCTTTTTTCTAGTATTTTGTATTCTGTCACTGAAAATGGTTTCTCTCCAGCAAACCTGTGGTGAAGAAGAATGTAAATTCTGCAGCATCACTAGCTGCAAGTAAATTAAAACATGGAGAGTTTTATGAATAAAATATGAAACTGGCTAATGCAATCCATTCTGTGCTATGTACATTATTTATTTTATTAAATTAATTTGACTCCAGCTCAGTTTCCAGGGTGCTAAGGTTTTCATATCAAAGACACGGCAGGGCACTCTAATAGAAGTCGAAGAGAAGTTGATGGCTTTGGAGCTGAGCACAGTGCATTTTGGAATCTGGTAAAGGACACTGCTTGGGATTTGGGGATATACACATTTTGGAAGTTTTGGCTACTGTGATAAGCAAAATGATAGCTTACGGAGTCGACATTTATTCCATTGGGCTACAAAACTATCATCTCAGAGAAGAGGAGGAGCAGTTCACTCTTTCTTATGTCATGATTCCAGTCTTTCTGTGAACCAAGACATCACTGTAATGGCTACATAGCATTCCCATTCTGAAATCTCCTTTTGATGTATTATCCCCAAGGGACACTGTAGCAGATGGCTATTGAACAAACATGCAGTCTTCCAACCCATATGCCTTTATCCCCAGCTACACTTCAGAAACCAGTAAGGGAAAGTGTAAAAAAAGTAAAGTAAAGGTAAAAAGTTTCAGTCCTAAACCTGCAAGAGCTGTAAAATTCTGCACCTAAAACAAGAAAAATCACCTCCAAATTATTTTTACAGTATTCTTTTCAGTATATATTGAATGTTCAAGATTATTTTGTGACTGATACTTTTCTGTTCTTTGCAAAGTGGTTATTTCTAAAAAAGTTCTTCATACATTTAACTTGCTATCTATCCCTCTTACTCACTCAAACATAAATTATTAAAATGCACTATCTAGAAAATAAGAAACTCCCGTTTCCTGTTAAATAATTGTTGTTATGATATGCTGTTCATATTACTAATGAGGGCTAATGGGGCTATCACAGCATTCTTCCTTCCAGAAAGGTTAGCTTCTTCACGCAATTTTCAAGGAATTGTAATCAGGATAAAAGGTTTCCCAGCAGGAAACAGGCTGGCACAGAAATATGAGGGGAAAAAAAAAGTCCACTGTAAGAAACAGATGCTAAAGGATAGATCACCACAAGTTAGTACATTTCTAATGTTCCAATTTCTAATTTTCTGTCACCATTGCATGTAGAGAATTTAAACAATCTTCAGAGGAATGCAGAAATAAGTTTCCTGAAATTCTAGATAACTATCTATAATTTATGGGGGTTTGGATAGATTCATCCTAATATATGATTAAAAGTGTATTTCTTTTATGATCAGTTAAAAGGAAAGTTTCTTGAAGAAGACAATATTTTATATTTTTATAGCACATAGTACAGTAATGACATAAATGTATATCGCTCAGTCTAACAGAATTAAAGGTGGGTGGGTAACAAAAAGGAGCTAGCTGTAAGATGTTCATAAAGCACTACAACAGCATCACACTAAAGCTCATTCAGACTTGAAAACATGGCTTGAAAGCTGGCTGAAAAATAATCAAACCGTATTACTGGATGGCAGCACATCCTGGTATGGGAGGGCGGTGATGGAACCAGGAAAGGCTGCTGAGGGATGGTGCTTTGGCATGTGCTGATGGCAACTTGGATGAAATTCATCTGGAGACCAGAGGATTTCTGCCTTGTATGAATACTGAGTGTCATTCTGTCTACATTTACAATTCTTCATTTGTAATAATGTCATCTATAATATCTTACTGGTGTATCATTTATGTACTATCTCTTATAAACATTCATTAATAAATAAAAAATATTATTAGCTAGAATAAATCATGTCCCTAAGTAGAGCATTCCTCCAGGGAAAAAAAAAAAAAAAAGCAAACTAACTAAGCAGGAGGGCCTCAGCTGAATGCTGAGAATGTGAAATATTACCACACATAAGATCAAAAGACATCTGATCTTTTAAAAGGTCTGCCCTTCACAGAGAAAAGGGGAAGCTGTCGACTGCAAGAGGTAGGCACAAGCTGAGAAAAGCATCTGCATCCAGTGGAAAAATGGGGAGTAGTCAGAAGTCACTGAGAAATCCTAAACAGTGTTGTATCAGGATTCATGCATGTCTGTATTTTGACTGTTGTAGCGTAATAGTAAAAACTGACAAATTGTTACTAATAAATCCTAGTTAGTTAAAAAGAAGCTGCTTCTGTGTGTTCCCATACTGCTATCAATCCCATGCCAAATGACAGGGCTGAACTCAGAGTGAAAGATAGTTTTGAGTCAATGTCTCACCTATGAGATCTTGACGCAATTTCCAACCCACTCTTTTAAGGCAAGTCTCAGATACTCAAAAGCCCATTCTTATGACCACAGGTGTACAGACTTAACTGCAACTTTTCCCACACCGGATGATCAGGAGACAGGGAGCACTGGGATGCACTGTATTCCAGCTGTAGCTGCATGTCACAGCATGTTTAAGAGGCCAATAAGTCATGATTAAAAATCAGCTGTCAAGCCACTTTGTGTTTTATTATTAGAAAGAATTTCCAGTTGTGGTCACTGCTTATAAAAGATGGCAGAGCCCTTGAACCAAAGTTTTGTGATCCAAACTACACACATTGGTTATTAGAATTCATGCCTAAATTTTTCATGCTTTCATCAATTCATGCTTTATCAGAAATTTTAGAAAGCATAGGAGATGTGCAGAAGATGCTGTCACCTTCACTTTTTGTTTTCTATGTCATTCTTTCCTAGTAAAAAAGAAAATGCTCTTTTTATAAGGCTGACCATAAAATAATGTGTTTTGATGAGGAGTCTAAATGAAAAAGGCAAAGACGGCCAAAGTTAAAGGAGATCCCAAGGCAGAAAAGAAGGCATAGCAGTACTGGGGGAGGAACAAAATCAGAAAACTGAAACCACACAACTTTGAACAGCAGAGATAGCCAAAGCTCAGAAGCATGAAGCAAGAGCAGAAACAGTACAGAAATTTTTGCACTGAAAGACAAGATGAGGAACTCTGACTTAATAAAGGCAAAAAACACAGATAAATGCAAACCAAAAGTATTCCTTCCATATGATGTAGGCTTCCATTATTATTTTGCAGTATTTGTTAAACCACAGCAGTATATTCTTTACCAGACCCAGGATAAGGTATTTGTTCCTGTCCTTAGATGCTTACAATTGTAGAAGAGGTTAATGATGAGTGAGACTGCAAGCAATATTAGCTGAATGAGTTCACTTAAGTTTGGCAAGTGCAAACAGATAGTTCAGAGCCCTGCATAATCTAGGAAAATGGGACAAATACTAGAAAATGTGAATCCAGCCTTAAAATTACATCACATTTCCCTTGAAAAACAGAAATAAACACTTCCTGAGAATAATCAGGAAAGGGGAAATATAGAAAGGAATCTAGACATTACTTCTGTTAGCATATTATATTGAATTTGCCTAAAATGCAACAATGCCCACAAACTTTTGCAATTTTGTGGTTACATTAAAATCCATCCTTGCAATACTTAAAAGGAGGGGTCTTCCCTACTTATCTTTAGTATATGAACCGCTAGAGAACTGGCTGCGGGTATAAGCAGCTTACTAGTGGAAAGGCTGGCGGTGCCATAGAGATGGGATTCCTCTCAGCTGACAGGAGCTGTCTAACCTGTATTAGTCACTGAGTCTTCTGTATTTTTCATGGCACTTCTGGAGGATGATTCATCCATCCATCTAAAATCCCTCTTATTGGATGGGATGAATCACCTTCTAGAGGTGTTGTGGGTGAAAACAAGTTCCTAGGTATCTAGTTAAATTTGGTGCTCAATGCCTAAACAGCCAAAGAAATGTAATGTAGCCAAAGTAGAAGCCTGTGAAACCTCTAAGGTATACATAATTTATAAAAGAAATCAGAATACAATTAATATCCTTTGCTTTCAACCCAAAGGTAATCATACGAAAGTACTGTAACCAGCGACAGTGTATAAGTATTTCATGACTCTGAAAACGCATAACCAGACATGATGGATGAGACTTTTACATAAGTATGTAAGCAATATGACTACCAAAGCAGCAAACAAAGCCATATGTGGTTGGACATAGGGCATACCCAGGTTATTAAAACATCGCCAGACAGAGCAAGATAAGAACAAAGGACTGCAAACAGGCATCCTGCTGAATATACAAGAAGGATGAATGGCAAAATCAAAAATAAGACAAGCATGATGCAATCCCCCTTTTAGGAGCATGACAAATAGCATGAAAATTTTAAAACACAAAGAGAAAAAATTGAGAAGAAAGAAAATAAGCCCTCTAAGTAAGTATAAATACTAAGTTTTGTATACATTGTGCTGATGATTAATAATGTATAAAAATGAACTATTAGCATGGTGCATTGTTAATGAATGAATTTAGTAAAGTTTTGCTTTCAAGTTTAAAACTGGCCTGATGTCCTAAAAATACTGACATTGAAGCAATCACTAATTCCCTGAAAAACATACACGTATATATCTATATTTGAATCTGGAAATATATTCAGTTGCAGCAGTGCATTGTGCTAGATGACTAGCGAAACCTAATATTCAAATACTAAACAGAAAAAGTTGCATATAGGTTTACCTTAATGAAGGACTCGACATTTTGTTCCCTATTACTATATGTATTCAAAGCGCTTTCAAACTCACAGTCTAAGATATCCCACCTCCTTGAATTTTTTTATACAGTAGGAGTGATAGCCGTTAGATTAGATTTGTATATAAAATTTCACTCTATGCCAAAAGTAAATTAACCTTGGTGTGAATTTCCAAATATAAAAAATGCTGTTTGAAAAAACATGACCAAAAATTATTCCTAAATGTAGGTAATTTTTTTTTTCCAAAACTATCACATGTAAACATTTTTTCCAATGCATGCTATGAAGTCTTTTTACCTTTGTAAGAGGAGGAATGTTTGGAAGCTTGCTGAACAGAATGGAAAAAAGAATTACAAGGTATACATCTCCTTGGAAACCTCATCTCACTCAAAGGTATAAGCAAATCTGGATAAAGCAGGTTATCTGCAAATATCTGCTGACTTAGTTGAGTTTGCAAAAATCTCAGAAAAATCTCAGGAGGGATTCATACAGTCCTAGGTAAATGGTCTTTTCTGTCAGAAACTACTTATACTGATATTTACAGCAAAAATATATGTAAATTAAAAATAGTGCAATAAAACTTTAAATATTTCTTTTAAAATTCTTAGAATACAAAAAGCAAAAATTGGAATCTTAACTTTTGATATTTTATTAAAATATTACTACTGCATATCTCCACATGACAGAATTTTTGCAAAGCTTCTTAATGATTATATTAAGCAACATTTGTCCTGTGTTTTCATTCTGGTAGAAAACATACTTTTTATTTCTGAACTGAATTTAAATAGGAAACATCTTCAAATATATGCAAATCCGGCATTATCACACTATGCATTGTTAAATAATGTTTCAGTAGATCATGTAAAACTGCAGCAATGGCAGCATAAACCTCTTCTATACAACTGAGATAAATAAATCTCTGGAGAAGGTAGAATATTCTTTTTTATTGCTGTAAATACAGAAGTGCATTAAACTTCTGAACTGAGATTTGGTTTAGGAAAATGCTAAATGCCTGCTTTCACTATCAGCTAAGATAAAGGTTTAGTATGAATCGTGTGCACTTTAAACAGTACTGACAAGAACAATGTATTATTAAGCATTGAACTCTGCCATGGCAAATAATATTTATCTGACAAAATATAACTACTGACTGACATTTTCTATATTAATGTCATGTTTCATCATTTTGGAAAATGTATTTTCTTAATTCCTACAGAGTGCCAAGGTGCATGAGGCTTTAGCAGATGTGTGAACACACACTCTCTGTTCTCAATATCTCACAGACTAATTCACATTGCAGAATACAACATTCAGGGAGCCAATGTAAGTGGTGCAAAAAAAGGGGAAATTAAACAGTAGTATAATGTCTGTAGTGCAAAGTCATGATGTAAAGACAAAGATGTGACAGAATTTCTCTTCACAGACAGTTTAGTGCAACAAAATGAGAACCATAAGCAATATCTGAAAGTCAGCTCACAAGCTCTCTGAACCTCAAACAGACCAAACTGAATTCCTAACCTCAACAGCTACTTCCATTAGGAAGAATGAAAAGTGTTTTTCAAGGGGCAGTTAGACAACAAATAGTTCCCTTTCTTCCTGCGGTTCAAGACATCATCTGACTGACCACTGGCTGAGCTTGTACTGCAGAGATTCAAAGAATGGGAAAACAAACAAACAAACAAACAAACAACCTAGTGGATTCAGAAACCTGCTTACTAATAAAAAATTGAACTAACATAATTCATATGATTTATCAAAGAGCCTGAGACTGATCTCTGTTAATAAGACAAGAAATACATGCAGATCATTGTAAAAAAATATATTAATAATAATAATAATAATAATAATAATAATAATAATAATAATAATAATAATAAATCTCTTGTTTCTGGGGAAAAAAAAGAAAAAGAAAAACTGAAGGGAAAGAGACAATCACAGAAAAAAAAAGTGGGTTAGTTTTGTTTTGTTTTAATAAATTTGAGGTTTAAAATTGGGTCGTAGGTTCACATTTCACAGGACTTAAAAAAAAAGTCCCAATTTATTTTGGAGGATTCATCAATAGAATCAGGTATGCATCATTACTGAAAACTAGGCTTCTCACTGAGTGCTTGTTATAAATACTGTTTTAAAGATACACCAATACCCTAATTTCCTCTCTCCATCATTTATGAAATCTTTTTGTATAAATCTTTTTTGGATAAGGATTCTTGATTATTTTTATTTTATCAAGATTTCCATCCCTACCACAAAAACAGTATACATGCATTTCAGATACACCACTGACCACAGTGCTTGCCTTGGGACAGTCTAGTACTTTCAAATTAGCCTGTACTTTCAATGAATGTTACGTATCTGACAAACCTGTCAAAAAAAAAAAAAAAAAAAGGAGCGATATCACTAAATATATCAATATCTATAAATTTAATACAATATTAATGTGGAGGAAAGGTGCTAATTTGACAGTTGTCAAGATTCAGCTCCACAAAAGGGTAGAGAACATGCATTAGCAATACCAAATCTATATGGGTTTATACTCTGTACAGCACAGAGATATTGCCCCATTCAGTAATGGAAAATAATTCAATATCTGCACTGCTGGACTTTGTTTTCTCTGCTGAGATGGCTAAGAGCACATGATGCTATATATATTTTTTTAATATTATTATTATTAGTGTTCTTGTAAGTTTTATATAAACTAAGTTGAGAGAGCAGGGGTTATTTAAACAAGAAAATACCGTCAGCATGAAACAACTTACATTCGCATAATCTTCAACATCTTTTATACATGAGGAAAATGTTTTAAAACATGCTGTGCCTCTCAGATAGGTTTCGATGGTTTTGTCTCTTTGCTTGTTTTCCCACAGTGAAATCCTTTACACACATTTTCACAATCCTTTCAACATACCTTCTATCATTATACTAGCTGAAATGCCTGTCTTTCTGCTGTTACTAAACATGCAGTGCTGAAGGATTGCTGCAACTGCCTCCTCATTATACGTTGCACTAGCATTGAACTCAGTTGGGATGTTTTTTCAAGTGCTTTGAAATACCTTGAAATAGAAAAGGTATTACAGAAAAGCAAATTCTTTTCTATTTCATCCATGTAAACAGAAATCTGTAGTGTCTTCTGCTGTGAACTAACAAAGACTGCTGGTTGTGACAGATGAAATGCCTTTCAGGAGACCCGTCATGAGAGTGAACCCTTTCAAATGGTATCTAGGATTGCTTAGATGCCCAGAACACAAAAAAAAAAAAAAAAAAAAAAAAAAAAAAAAGTGGCCATGAGGATGAGTATTCACACAGCTTATTTAAAAAAAAAAAAAGAAGAAAGTTAGAACAAGTTAGACATCAAACAAAATGAGGTTGCACATGACCTGAAAGACACCTTTGTACTTAATATCAAACAATATTGTAATCCTTACCTCAGTCTGTAAGTAACTGTAAAAGAGTGTCTACTAATAGGATTGAATTAAGACTGAAAAAATAACAAAGGCAAAATCAAGCTGTAATAATATATACTGGATTATTATTTTTTTAATATTGACAGATAAACTTTTAAAAATGAACAAACAAAGAAACAAAAACCTTTATCCTGTTTTTATAAGTATCCTAATAAAAGTGATTATTAGCAAATATTTTTCCCATTCTGTAACTGGATTAGCAATGCCACACTAAATGTATTTCTGGTTAATTACCCAGACCCCTAAGGGAATTTCAGTTTACTGTTTCATGCTTGATATTGTACCTATAATCAACTAAAACAACTGCAAATGTATTTGCAATTTGCCAGCTGTTTCCATTTTTAGATTGAGATGCACAGAGGCTATGAATTATAATGAACAGTCCAGAAATTATGAGCACTTGTGATATATACAACTAAGAGGATGCTAGGAAATGTATTCCACTTGCTGTATGTAATCCATTTTCATTCTATAAAACATGCATGATCATTTACGAATTTCAGAATTCGTACAGAAGATGATCCTCACCTGCAACATCTGGCTCTGACTATGGTCATTTGAAGGACAGGTTCTTACTATACAAAGAGGAAGATTAGATCATTTATGTATTTAGCGTTTATGTGCCACAAATCACTATCAGAATACCAGAGCAGACATTCAAATATCAAACAAGAACATGATTCTAGTGGTGCATTGTTGTGTGGCAAAGATATGAAGCTTCTTCTCTGAAGAGCCAGCCTGGGCAGATGGAATATGGCAGGGACTGGAGAAAGGCATGGCAGGGGGAGCTCTGTGCCATCCTTTGCTGGGGAGACTCTGTGGTGCTAAAAGCCTGCAGCATAGCGTCAGCAGGAAAAACCTGCTATGGGGATGCAATCCTCACCTCACTGGCAACACTCCCAGTTACTCCCATAGAGACAAGATTTCCCCCAGTTTTTACTACTTTGGCATACTGTACAAACTGGACAAAAGATCAACTCATTCTGGCTTGCAGAAGGGTTTTTTTTTATTTTATTTTATTTCCTGATGTTGGTAATAAAGCTATTGTAAATGTCCCAGACTTCAATGGAGGTAACAAATTATTTTCAAAGTGCAATATACCTTTATATCTATATAGCTTAGAAAAATGCAATGCAAAATTCCCCAAGAACTTGCTCAATGTCATTAGTGCAGTGACTGAAAGTCCAGTTAATGCTAGAGCTTAATTTGCACTTATGCTGAAATTTAAAGATGATGAGAATACTGTGAAAAAAGATATCTTTTGTCCAGCCCCAAATTTAATGGAAAGAAAATCCTGAGTTTTTCTTTGGATGCAGATAAGATGTGAAATCTAAAGCTACCAATTATTTATGCTATGTAACATTTATTCTATGAAAAGTTTAAATTATTCTCCAGAAATCTGGCAGCATTCCATTTTAAAGACATAATTTAATTAATTAATTTATTTATTTTTATTTCAAAACCTATAAGCAGCATTTCAGTATTCTTTTTCTTTTACATGAAACTTTGATAGCTTTAGTCCCTTATGAATCTCATTTTAAAATACATGCATTTAAATGTAGATTGGGACTTTCTCTAGAGAGCTAGGAAAAAACACTTTAAAGTGGAATTTTGGTAGAAGAATAAACTTATTTTTTTTTATTACGAAGATAAGTCAATCTTTTCCAGATATCACTGGTATCTGCTACTTACTGGAGAAATATTATTCCTCCATAGATCATATAATTTTCTTTTCTGAAAAAGCACCTAACTATTCTGACATTAGAAGTCTCTAAAGAATATCAAAACCTGTTTTCATCAAAAGGGTCAGTGCTTTGTTTCACCCACAGTGTCATACCAATTGTTAGTGTTGTATCACCAGCGTGTGTCTCTATGGCAAGACACTATCAAGGGCACAAGATCATACTGATCAATAACAAAACCACCATATAATACAGAATGTAGCATATTATTAAGTACCCTCACAAAATTAATGTCATTGAGTTACATACGGATTTAACCTATAACATTAATGTTCCCAAAGTCTATTTTATTTAGATATTTGGAAAAAATTGTTCACTTTTTTTTTTTCCGATGGTGAGCTTTATTAGTTCCTTTACTTACATAACAAGTTGACATAAGTCAATTCAGATTTTCAACACATCAAACATCCACTTAAAATACTGAAATCTGTTAAAACACTGTCTACTATGATCTCACGTATTTTTGTCAAGAAAGGAAGAAATTCAGATTTGGGAAGCTAGAAGAGACTACACTTCTCTCATTTTGCCCTAGCGAATAGGAAATACTATATAACTGGGCCAATATGCAGGTAACAGTATTCAAGGAACACTTGTTATTTGTTTAGCAATTGCTTTATAATTTATCATCTGTCTAGCTTATTTCAACTCCCATCTCTGGAGAACCTATCACAGAAAAAAAAAAATAAATCAAAATTCCAATTACTTTCTAATGTTTTTCTAATATTTTAGGGTGTGTTTTTTTTTTTTTTTCCCCAAATCTTTTTTCAAAAACTCATTGAATAAGGTAAGTGGTTGTGCTCTTTTCCTCTGTAACCTTAGGGATATGTTATATATCTTCAGAGTACCAATAAGTTATCCTCTTAAGAAGCATAGATTTATGCTGGTAGGATAAAAGCTAGCTATAGAGGTTAAGTTCAGTTTCACAGGATTTGTCTCTCAGGTTAGAATTTCAAAGGCCCGATGTGCTGTTAGGGCTGGAGCTCTTTTTGATGGATAAAACCCTAATAACTTGAGACATAGCAACAAGGGTAAAGCTAAGGTTATTGTGCTGTTCTAGTTCAGGTAGTGTGAGATTCACTAAAAAATCTGCAAGTCAGGGAGAATGTGAAGGCTCAGCTGGCAGTTGATAATTTCTTTTTTTTTTTTTCTCTGTGAAGTCTACAGCTTTACTTCTATATATAAGCTATCTATTGCAATGTGATAAAGAACTAAGATTTCACACACTTAAACACAACAAGTGATAAATTGAATTGACATGGTTCTGCCGCTAGTTTACTGCTGAAGTAATCCAAATACCTTTTTAGTTTTTGTTACTGTCAAATTAATTTGTGTAAAATGTGCCAGGAGACAACTCTAAAAGCAAACCAGAGAAGATAGATTTCCTCTTATTTTTTTCTTCTTTTTTTTTTTTTCAGTGGGTGACTTCATGTTACTGCATTTCCTAAAACTTCATACTAAAACACAAATTTAAAATATGGAGTTCTACGCTGTCTGTAAATTCAAATACAAATGATTAAGACGGTATCTTCTATTATTTTATTTTCTAAAGGTGTTCAAAAATTAAATGAATGGTACAATGAAAATGCAAGGTTAGTTTATACTGTTATGTGAGCAGTACCTTATTCTCCTGGGCAAATTTATCCAAAAAAATATTTTTTTATTAAAGAATAATGTTATAATCTTTCTTAAATTAGTGCCTAGCTTTTTCAGACACAGCAATCCTTTTGTATGAACATACTGGAGAAGAAGAAAAATCTATTTTGGTGCAATCAGGAAAGTAATTATAATTCCTTTTGTATTTATGGGCATATGAGACCTTCAGTTCAACAGTTCATTACCATCCTGGATGGCTACTTTGTCTTTACTCAAATAGAAGAAAATTGGGAATGACACTGTGATAAAGATAATGAAAACAATCCAGGAGAGTGAACAGAACACCGAATACTCAGTAAAGATGCCTGGGCTACCAAAGGAACATTTTGCAGGTGCTACTTTTCAAAAGAAAAAAGCAAGCTTAGATGTCATAAGGGCCACACAGAGTTTAAGATACTACCTAGAGGAGGATGTATGAAAATACACTGTTAGGCTAACGGCAGCTGCATCTCTGAAAGAGAATGGTTGCCTAAGAGCATACTGATACAGCACAGTCCACTTTTGCCTATACACAGTGGAAAGTAGACAAAATTTGCTTTTACATAAAATTTTCAAGGACAGACTAAGTCTGAAATATGAAAATCGACATAAACTTTATGGTGCAAAATTTTATGTCTGGTTCCTACAGACCCACCAAATATGTGAATAATGTTTTGCTTTGAAGACATTGTTTTTCAAACATTTGAATGAGTTTAGTTAGATTCCGTAAACACAGTCAGACTGCTAGATAATGTATGCTAAAAAGAATATCTGCAGCCCAGAGATCCCATCCAAGAGAATTTAGGTCACCAAGCTTTTGAAGGCTACATAGGGATATATCAAGTTCCTCATAACTGACACAGAAGTGTCATGAATAAGTAGTAATATTCAGAAATATGTGCACCTGGCAACCAAGATTTTTAAGAACACACACACACAAAAATAAAAAAAAAAAAAAAAAAAAAGCTTTACTTTAAAGCTAGGCTTGGTTCTGACTAGAAGATTACAGAACTCTGTTTCTAACACATATTAAAATCCATTTCCTGGACAAGAAGGTCCCACTGGGACTAATAGTGTTGCTGACTTCAGCAACACCAGTAATTCCTAACACTCAGCAGTATAAGGAAAGAGTGAAATGCAGATTTGAAATAAACACATTTATCACTTCTGCTATTTGAAACTGAGATACTGTGACACCAGAGAAATATATGTGAAATATTTACAGCAAAATTCTCTCTAAGAGTAGCCATCACTAAAAGGCATATAGGAAGATGTGAGACAGTCATGAGTGGGATCCAAAATGAATAATCATAGAATCATAGAATGGTTTGGGTTGGAAGGGACCTCAAAAATCATCTAATTCCAAGCCCCCTGCCATGGGAAAGGACATCTCCCACAGGCAGGGACACCTCCCACCAGGCCTTCCTCCCCTGCCTGTCCTTTCTAAAGAGCCTGCATCCTTCCATCCTAACACTCCAGTCATGGGAGCCATCCCACCATGTCTCCATAATGCCAATGAAGTCACAGCCCTGCAGGTGTGCATATATCTAACTCCTCCTGTTTATTTCCCATGCTACATGCATTAGCATAGAGGCTAACTTCCATCATTCAATATAAGCATGATGACTGTATTCTTCATTAGCATTTTTTTCTTGTTTATTCTAACTACTGATGTCATTTAACAGTTAATTGCTTTGTTGTACTACCAAACTCTTGGCCTCAATTCAAAATACGATACTTTGAAAATTGATGTGAACGAGAATTCATTCTGATATTACAAACATTTTAATAGCTATCAATAACTTTAGGAAGAGTGGACTTACTCTCTACATGACTCTGTTCACTAAATATAAGCATATCTTATGTTACTTAAGGAATACTTTGAGTTGTGACCTTATGCCTTCATTGACACAAATAAAATTGTGAGGGCCTCCAAAGGTGAGGGGCAGGTTCTGGAGTATGTCTGTCTAATCAATAAAACTGTAAAAAAATAAAATTAAAAATCACATCCTCTGGCATGTTCTTCCTTCCTGCCTAAGTCTGTGAAATTTGAAGGTAGCTATTACAGTAGGTGGAGCCATGACCTGCCAAGGAGCAGTCATGGAGAATTTTGTAGGCAGTTACTTCTTCTGATCCCTTTACTTTTTCAGCACTTTGTTTCTGTCACAGGCTTCCCCTGGCTTTTATTAGATATAGTGTGTATATGGCCAAAATTCAATGTTGGATACCAGTTTCACATCTGTTATGGAATAGTCCAAGAGTCTACTATTTTGGCATCTAAATTATACAAAACCTGTTTTTAGTAAGTTGCAAATTAAACCTCAATTTTAATTTGTATAATAGTGAAATATGTTAATAAGATCAGGCAAAATAAAGAATTTAAAATATTAAATTGCTAGCAAGTTAGGATTTTTTGACTTTGTTATATTTTTTCTGTGTATTTTTAGTGGGAGGAAGCTCAGCCTTTGGCTTTAAAACTTCTCACTTAACCACAAAGAAACCTGATTCCCCCTAAAGTGATCCAAATTAAAATTGGGAAGGCTTGTAGCTCTTAAGTTTCCTCTCTTGGCTGTGTACCAAATCAAAACTATATTCTACAAACAATAACTCTGCAACATCAACTAAAGTGTTTAATAAGCTCTAACAATGTGCAATATTGCATAAGTACCACTTAACATACATTAATCCAATGGCTGTAAAGCAGTGATTGCAGGGACCATTTACTCTGCTCTTAAACACAATGGAGTGACTCTGAGAAAATAGCTGGTAACTCATTTTGCTTTCACAAAATACTATAAAAGATTTTTTTCCCATTTTTTTTGACTGATACTGTACGGATTTTCATTATTAAAATTGCATGACTCCCACAGAATAACAGTAGATATTTTTTTCCATTTTTCTTCTTTCTTTCTGATTATTGATCAATTATTGAACAAGGATCCAAGCTTTTAAAGTGCAGCTTATTCATCATCTTCAAATTTCAAGCTTTGAAAGCAAAGAAATATCAGACCTCACTATCACTTCACATTACCAGCTGTCTTGGTTTCCTTCCACCCTTAATTCAACAACAGATACCTCACAACTATTATGCTTACAAATTCCTGTTTTCTAAAATTTCTAATCCAGTTTCAAGAAGAAACACCACTAACATCATACTGGAATAGATGCACTGGAGGAAAAAAGTAATTTTGCTGGCATTGCTATGCATCAGTGGTGTTCAAAGGTCTGTACAAAACTTGCCCTCGTGACCACAGAGCGCTGCTGGTCACCTAATGCTAGATTTCTATTCTGCATCAAATGCAGTTAAATATATTTTCAATAATTACGTGAAAACAAATAGTATAGTTACATAAGCTATAAGGAAGCAGCATATATAAACTAACTACGTGGGAAGTATCATGGAGATATTATTACTATTTAATGCTATTACCACTACCAGTTTTCATATTACATGCAACTGTTTCTAGATCTCAAGGTTTAGAAGAGAAGAGTTAAAATAATTGTACTGGTTCTTGGATCTGATACTGAGTTGTAGTAGCTCTAAATGAAACCAACATGAAGTTTCAAACCCTAATAAAAGTTAATCTTTAGTGCTCAAATCCTCAGAGCAAGTAAATAAAAATAATTATACCTAGGTATAATTAACTGATACTGTCTCAAATTGCACTGTAAACATACATGTAACTATTCTGTTATTTGGCATTATTTCTCTCAGTAAATCTAAGATTCTGTGGGGTTTATGTTTCAAGAATTATTTTTTGTATTTGTCTCTCCTGCAGTGAAAGGGAGAATGAATAAATTAAAAATTCTACTATGAAACTGAAAGTTTCTCTAGGCAACACCATGATTATGTTCATCAGACAATTAAATTTATATTTTTTTTACTTTGAATTCATTAAAAATCATAAGGAAAAATTTTCATTCTACGTTATTATTACTTATCAAAAACACAGCTTGGAAAACCCTTTGATGGCTAACAATCAGGAATACAGTTATTTCCACAAAAGAAAAGTTATAACTGTTTAAAAATTAAAAATGTTACTGAAATAGCTGTCGTCCTAATGAGCCACTAAAATGATTCAGTTTAAATTGGGGGTACTCATTAAGTGTTTTGTTTTTTTTTTTTTTTAAAGATAGAGATTTAAAGATAAAGAGAGAAAAAAAGCACAGTAAACAGAAAGGAGCACTCTGAATCATGCAGTCCCATGACATCAGTAAGAATTACTTGTAAACATAAAACTATGTATAAGTAGACATTTGCAAGTTAAGGATTCTAGCTCTAATTAAATATTTTTATTTGTTCCATAATACACCTCTAAATTTGAAGTGATTCTTCAAAAAATGTGTATGCTGTTAAAGGATCATGAAACTCCTTATGCATACTCACATTGTGAAAACTATTTCCAAACCTGCATTGGCTTTCTTAATTATCTTCTTATTAAATCATTATTTTTTTTTAATACCAAAATGTCATGTGATCTGTTCTAGACAAATTTTGAAATGATTTGACTTGATGGAATTTTAAACTGGATTTGGTCAGGCCTTTATCATGGAAAAGAAGAATCTAATTTAATTCTCCTTGGCACTTGCTCCCAAAATTACAGAACAACACAGCAGAAGAGTAGTCCCCTTAGCTTTCTTTAACAAACATAATCAGATCTGAAATTAAATCCTGAGACCGTCCTCACACTTTCTGGGAGACCAGGGAAAAGAGAGCTTCACCTAATTTCTTGGTGTGCTGCCCAAAATATCATGGGTTCACTTAATTCAATATCAAAAGAGCAGTAAGTGTTTTCTTTTAGATACCTCTCATGTGGCCATACATGCTCAAACAGCAAGACAAGATATCCTTTTGAGCCATAACCTTTTTTTATCTTACTTATGTATATTTATGTCATATCTTCTCTGCCTAGGCTGAATGTTAATCATGGCCAAATTGGGAAGACTCATGACACCTTTGTTTCATATCACCTCTGTTCTTTTAAACTTTTCCTTTTAGAACCAAAGGAACACATATAAACGTTTGCAAACAAACAAGCAAGCAAGCAAACAAACAAAAAGAACTTGTACAATCGGATATGTAATTTAATATATTTTATAATCCTTTAAGACAATGTAAAAATAACAAAGCCCTAATGCAGTAAATAATTTGACCATTTTTCCTCTCTCGATAAATAAGGTTTATGTGTTAACACATAAGGCAGTAAATGTATTATCCAGAATATAGACAAAATAAAATTGGCTTACAAGGATGCACAGAATCATATAGGTAGGAAGGGACATTTGGAGGTCATTTGGCCCAACTTCCTACTCAGAACAAGGCCAGCTTGGGTTGCTCAGGGACTTGCCCAGTAACATTTCATTTCATTTTAAACTATCTCACAGAACTGAGATTTCAGCAACTTTCTGGGTAATCAATACACGACTTGCATATTGAAAACAAACAACAACAACAAACCCTAATACCTATTCAGAATTTCCTGTGCTGGGACTTGTGTTGTCTTTTGCCCTACTGTTATGTGCCTCTGAGAAGTGTCTGGCTCTCCTGTATGCTGAGGACAACCATGAGCCCACCCTATCACCTTCTCTGCTCATGGCTGAACAAGCTGCTTACTTGAAGGCTCTCCTCTACACCATGTGCTACAGCTCCACTGCAGGAGCCCTTCACAGGAATCTTTTCCCTGTGTCACTGTAACTCTTGAGTAGGGAAGCCCCAAACCAGACATAGTACTCCCAGCCACCAGGCACAAACTAGATGGAAACAATTACTTCCCTTTAATAATTTACAGAAGTATTGGTAGTTCTGATAATATTACTCATCATATTTAATAACATTTGCTCCCAAAATAAACAAACATACATTTGTAAATAAATAAGCATTAGTTTGCACATTCACTGCCATATTTATACACGTCTAACATCTTGATATGACATGCAGTAATATAGATGCTAAGGCCAAATAGTCTTACTTTAGGATCAGGAAACTTAATGACAATAGTAGTGATAACACTACTGTTTTCCTGTTAAAATAATGGAATCAGATAGATAACAATTTCCTGTAATTCTGCAAATTGAATATGAGCCAGCAGTGTGCCCTGGCAGCCAGGAGGGCCAACCGTATCCTGGGGTGCATCAGGCACAGCATCGCTAGTTGGTCAAGGGAAGTGATTGTCCTGCTCTACTCTGCGCTGGTGCGGCCTCACCTCGAGTACTGTGTGCAGTTCTGGGCACCACAGTACAAAAAGGATGTAAAACCGTTGGAGAGTGTCCAGAGGAGGGCGACAAAGATGGTGAAGGGCCGATAGGGGAAGACATATGAGGAGCGGCTGAGGTCACTGGGCCTGTTCAGCCTCGAAAAGAGGAGGCTGAGGGGAGACCTCATTGTGGTTTACAGCTTCCTCACGAGGGGGAGTGGAGAGGCAGGCGCTGACCTATTCTCCTTAATCACCTGTGATAGAACCCGCGGGAATGGTGTCAAGCTGAGGCAGGGGAAGTTTAGGCTGGACATCAGGAAGAGGTTCTTTACCAAGAGGGTGGTCGCACACTGGAACAGGCTGCCCAGTGAAGTAGTCACTGCACCAAGCCTGTCTGAATTAAAGAAGAGATTGGACTGTGCACTTAGTCACATGGTCTAAACTTTTGGGTAGACCTGTGTGGTGCCAGGAGTTGGACTCGATGATCCTTATGGGTCCCTTCCAACTCGGGATATTCTATGATTCTATGAAAATAAGATTTAGAACATTACTTTAGTAATCATTGACTGAACTTTAACAATGTTCCACATTCAAGGAAGCAAAAGTAGAAACAAACAAAAACATTCAGTGGATTTTTAAATGAAGTCCTTGGAAATCTTAACATGAATTTAGGAATCAAAATTCCCTATCCAGTTAAACCACAGAAAAGTCAGGAAAGATTCCTTTGCGCCTTACTTCTATTAGAACAAGTCATTTATGAGATGATATAATGATATAATGCTATAAATTCTGCAGAGTGTTTATCAAAAAAAAAAAGGCATTTCAGGCTGTAACTTTAGTGAAATAGAATTGTGAGGAAACTGATGAAGAGGTATACAATACGTTCAGAGTTCAGCAAATTATATATTTGAATGTAGAGCTGTTCAAATTAGTTAATTACAAATGATGGTATGAATCTGACAGCTCTCTGATCTCTTTTAATATTTTATTAAATCAATCTAAAATTGTTTCAACTTTTTTTTTTCCTGGTTTATGTCAACATAAATTATGTCAAAAACAGGTGCATGCTGTTCAGCCTACCGTTCTTTTCACTGTGGTTGGAAAATCATTTAAATGTCCCTGTATTCATAAATATTTGCCAAATATTTGGATTAATAATTCATTGTGCTTGGGTTTATTACGTAAAACCTGTTCCATAAGCATGATGACTGAAGCTTTTTGCATAGTAGAATGGTAAATAACAGGAACACTTCCAAGTACCATAGTAAAGAAAATTAGCTGGCAAGCATAAAATATATAGGATTTGACATAACTAAGATAAAAACCGCAACTTTCAGCTACTTTACAAGTCCTCGTGAATGTTCCATTATCAAGAAATAGCATAGACTTAATTGAGAGCTTTTAGTCACAAGGATTCAAAAAATTCTCTATTCTGGATGTGCTTAAAGGATATACCAAATTTAGCATCCTATTTACAGTAATTGAGTAACAAAAAGGAAAAGCTTTCTGAGCATATAGTCAGGAATGTTATATAAGGTTCAGAGAGAGCCCTGTCTGGATTGATGATAGCCAGGTTGCTTGAAAGATTAACTTTTATGCATTGATTTAGACTACAATCAGGCTAAATATTTTACTTTCAAAAAGAGTTAGGACAGCCATAGAGAACCTTTTATTCTCTATTCTGCAAATTTAGTTAGTCATGATAATTTAACAGACTGTGAGGCCACACAATCTTATTACCAAAGCAGCTCCTAGGGTGAATTGTCATTCTCAACAGGCAAGCCACCATCCCAATTTGAATCTCTTATAATATTCTCTCAAAAGGGACAAGCATATTACCCTTCATCATCACTCGTAACATATAATGTCCTATCCATTTTATTCATCATAGACTTTTACAAGTTCAAGCTGTGTCTGCATGCTATTTACTACTGGCAACTTCATGCTCCATAGGAAAAGTCTTTTTTCTGATTGTAAACAGGTTTATTTATTTCATTTTTGCCAGTGGCCAGAGATAAATATAACGGGATGTCATTGATTGCATATCTGCATTACCCATCCTGTTTTAACACAGCTTCTTTTCATCTTTAATATCCAAGAGATAAAGTAGAAATGTCACAGATCCCATAAGAGTCGTCAGTTGTCCCATAAGAGCAAGAAGTGGTCAGTGGTAGCAAAATGACAGAAGAAGCTGCAACACCAGATAGCAAATAGATGTATCTAAGTCCCTGAAGTCATTCCCAGTATTCACTCACTACTATGCCATCACTATTATACTCACCTACATTAGCTTTATCAGTGTAAGCATAGATAGCTGTTTTGTTGTTGTTTGCAAAAAATCACATTTCATTTCACAAGGCTTGACCATCTCTTGACTTTGGTCTAAACAAAGAAAAATAGGGATTGGGATAAAGGTCATCACCCTGTTACTTTATTTATCTTAAGAGACTTGAGATGGCTGGTTGGAGTATGGGGACACAAATGGGATCACGAAGTCTTTTGAGATCTGGCAGAATTCCCTATGGGAAGTGTGTGCCCTGCCTACATACCTTACTTTGCAATTTTAACAGAGTGCTCCTCAGCACGTTGCTGTGAGCTGTTAAACTCTTCCCACCTTTTGCCTTAGCAGCTGCTGCATTTCAGGGGGATTCTTGCACTAGTTTGTAGCTCATCTTCAGCAGATGGCAAAATCATCACCAAGATGATTTGCACTTTTAGGATATGTAGCATTCTGTGTTTACTATTATGCAAGTAATCCAGTACAGTGGAAAGATATCTGCTTCTTCCTTCAACTGTCCTCTGATCCTGCCTTAGAAGGAGAGCATGTGAAACAGTTACTCTAATGAGCTGCAGATCTCTTGGTTCAAACATTCCTTTATTAGAAGTCGTGAACTGAACTTCACTGAGAGCGTCTTATTTTAGATCACCTTACCGTTTTCAAGCTTTCTGATTTTGACTATTTATACTCGCTAACAGTAGTTACAAAGAGAAATATTGGATCAGTTTAAGATTATAATTATAATAGGCCACACTGTTACTGTTATTAACTGAATTTGCCCATTGAGGGTTAACAGGCAAACCATTTTTGTCTTATATCCAAAAATGATTATGATATATCTCTTTGAATAGCAAATTAAAATCACTCTTTTCTATAGAGTTTTCTAGTCACAGGTTTGTGCTGCTGAAAGAAGAAATAACAGGTAAACAGACAAGAGTGTTTTTCAGTTAGTTTATTGCATGAACTTACAGTACAGAATTGCTTATATGGAGAATCATAAATAAAGCCATTAAAGTAATGCTGACTAAAAGCAATTTACACATTCGAAGCTTATGAACATAAAATTTCTGTTAAACAAAAAGCCAGACTCAAGTTCAACAGGATTCAGTTTTGAGAGTAAACACGTTAAAATACGTAATTTTAATAAGAAGGGCTAGCATGGGGATCTGACTGAGGCAAAAAAGATATTTTATGACAAGGTACTTAACCCACCTGTGCCTCAGGTTTCCCAGGAAGATAAGGAGGATAATAGTCTTTTTGCCCTTACACTGGATTGTGAAGCTTAACTCATAAAGAGTCTTATCCAAAGCCATTAAAGCCAATAGAAATCTCTCATTGACTTTAATGAGCTTTTGTTCAGGTCCTTTACCAGTCAGTTGCAAGACTGCCACTAACTTTAAACCCTAATTTTATAAAGCTCTTTCATATGCTCAGTTTGGAGGCATCTGGAGAGACAGAAATGTAGCAATAAGAGTCCTGTATTTACCAAACAACTCTCCATGAGATATAATTGAATGGTTTTATATATTTACTATTCACTGCATATGTACACATCCAAGAATACATATAAATTAGTTATTGTATGCATTTACTAATAACTGTTCTCGGGTACCCTTGCTTATTGGTAGCATAATCACCTCTGGATGTCACTGCTGGCTGCCAACTCTATGCATCTGATCTGTATGTGTATACAGTTTATGACTCATCCTTTGAATTAGCCGCAATATCAGATTCAAATTATAAATTGTCAGTTGGTTTGTATGTTGCTTACACAGCCAACATAATGCCAGACAATAAGTGACCCGGTACAAACCTCACCATCAAGTTACCTGATTCTTTAAGAAGTCTGAAGCAGCAGAGGAGTTTAATAGCAGATCAATAGTTTACATAAAGTGGCTTCTACATTTCTGAGCAAAGAAAAAATGTTTCCTATACCGCTGAACTACAACCTCATAGTAGAAAGGCCCAAAATTACAACATTACCAGAACTGAAAAGAAAAAGGTGGGGAGTATCATAATTATATAAGCAAGGAGTCATTATTAGACTCCCATAGCATTTAAACAATGCTAAACAAATATCATAAATGCTCGATTTCATTCTATAAGAATTTGAAAACAATAAGAGAGAATTGTGTAGAAATCACTATTCTAATCCAGATAATTGAAATGAATTTCCAGAAAAATGTAATTTTTTTATTCCCTTAAATAATAGTAAAAAGATCCAAGTTCTCTGAATATTTATTGGCTGCTATTCAAAACCACTATGCTCAGCGTTATGAATGGCTGACATGACATATTTCTAAACCTGAAACACAGCAGCATCAAAGCAGTAGTATTATGTAAGATCTGCCAATCTGTATTGCACTAAGCAACAGTTTTTCAAAGACAATGTACAATAATCACACTAATTAAAATCACAATTTAATTTCGTCGACTACTCTGGAAAGGCAATTAATATTTAAGTTTTGAATATATAGAGTTAACAACATGTCTAATTCAGCACTAATCATACATGTCCTGTTATTTTTGTAACATCAGTTGAGGTATTAATTTTATTCAAAGAAACAACTAAGCAGAAAGGAAATGTAAAACCTTTCCAAATCTTTGTTAAAATATTTTCATTTTATTTAACACCTCAGAAAAACATCTATCTATACCTTAACTTTCCAATTTTAGTCCTTTTAAAAGCATGCAATAACAATAAATAATAGAATTTATTTTATAAGATTTTTATGAGCTAAGTAAAGATAATTTAATTTGTCAAGATTTTACATTTTCGAAATCCATCTCTCTCTAAAGGTGTATCTAATTTAGATCTTGAATGATCTCAGGGTTGTTGCTTTATCAACCTAACCCATTAGGCCATTACACATGTTGTTATTCTCAAAGAGAAAAATTGATTCTAACATCTGTTCTCAATCTGTTTTTCCATAATTTCCTTTTATGCCCTATGTAACTCATTAAACTCATCTACAAAATATTACTGTCACGCTATCTACAGTATATGTGCTTTTCTATTGTAAGATTGCAAGAAATTTGAGAAGTGGTAGGCCTACAACGTAACCCATCTTAAAAGTATACTATTTTTACTGAGTCTTGTGATCCAAGAAAATATATTTGTTTTTGCAAATCAGAACCGTGATACACATAACATAATCTAATTTCTAAAGTGACCTATAATATTTCAACAGAATGAGAACAAGGGGTTCATGTCTCACCACTGCACAGTCTGTTCCTTATGACTATTGTAGTCTTATGAGAGCAAAGGTGTTTAAATTAAGAGCATACCTTCTGAATGGCTTGAAGAGAGTGATTTTAATGCTTTAAAGCAGAACAGAACAGAACAGAATCGTTAAGGCTGGAAAAGACCTTCAAGATCACCCTACCACCCACTAAGCCATGTCCCTAAGCACCATGTCCAACCTCTCCTTGAACACCCCCAGGGACGGTGACTCCACCCGTTCCAATGCCTGACCACTCTTTCTGAGAAGAAATGTCTCCTAATTTCCAACCTAAACCGCCCCTGGCGCAATTTGAGCCCAGTCCCTCTAGTCCTATCACTAGTTATCTGTGAGAAGAGGCTGACACCCAGCTCCCCACAACTTCCTTTCAGGTAGTTGTAGAGAGCAATAAGGTCTCCCCTGAGCTTCCTCTTCGAGAGATAGACAGAGATAGATCCTCTTCAAGAGTAAGATACCTTACTCTTACTAATACATGTTTCTACTTCCTACAAGAAAATAAGCAAATTGTTTTGCATAACTAGGAACTCTGTCTTACTTTCAGACTTAGAAAATGCTGTTAACTATTTTTAGGTTTTTCATCCAATAATCTTACTTGCGCTTGTGCAAGAGATCTCAAGACTGCAGCACACAGAGGGGTACAAAGCGCCCCAGTTACCTAAAATCTAATCTGTGTATAATGTTAAGAACCAGCCATCTAGCGTGCTCTTCTAAATATATTCTTCCTTTTCTTCTACAGCTGAAATTTCTCAACATTTTATTCTTCTCAAGCTAGTTTCCAGCCCTGTGATCTCTTCTGCCTCCTTTTGTCTGTATTCAACAATTGCTGCTCTAATTAAATGTCACAGAAGAATACCTATTTGCAGTTGACCTGTCCATAATGTATTCATCAAAACAATACAGGGCTCATTATTCCTGCAAATAGCTAAAGAATTCATTGTCCAAAGCTATCGTAGTAGCTCTCTAAAGCTTCTGTAAGAAAAGTGACATACTATCAGATGTTAGCTAGCACCTAATGTGAGGTCATAGTCTTGCGAAGGTAATTTTCTAGTATTTATAAATATCAGTGAACTGAGTAAAAATCTCAGGGTATTGAGATTTAACCCAACATGCTACGTTGTATGAAAACTATAAGGTGACTACCTTGAAAATTTAACCATGTATAAATTTCTGTGTGAGATGGTGTAAATGTGAAACCAATGCCTGACTCTTAAAAATTCCTTATACTCTAAGTCTACACTGGCAAATATTTTTAAGTGAAAAAAAAAAAAAAAAAGTGCTTTTATGACTATGATTTACCTTGGAAACAGAGAATGAAACAGAAAAGGAATAGCCTAGAAAGAAAGGAAAGAGATACCTCCACAGGACAGACTGACTGAAATCCTGCAGGAGAGAACCTCTAAAACAAGATGTCAGAAATCTTAGAAAGTAGTAACAGAAAAAATAATAATGAAAAATAGCAAGTGCAACACAAACACAAATAATAACAACAATAAAGAGAAGAATGAAGAGAGTAATGGCATCATTAGACTACTCAGAACCAGACAGTAGGCTTTTTTCCATCTTTTTCTAGACAACAAGTATAAACAATTGGTCTCTTCTTCTAGAAGCCAGACAAATTCATAAGCTCCTTGCTGTCATTAATTCAACTAATGCCAGTGGACGACTTCTGTATAAAATAGGTACGAAAGATGAAATAAATCTACCCTTGACAACTTACCTGTGAAAAGCACCGGCTTTTTATAATATTAAAGGAGAATTCTCCCTTAGACTCCAAAAAATGCATTTGGAATAGGGCAAAAAGGATTTACAGGATTTGTATTTACACAGCAGAATGCACAGATTACATGACTATTATCTTCTGAATGCTAGGTTAAGTTAAAACAAGAACATGATTTCACACAGAGTAACAAAACCAAAAGCTAACTAAAACTGGAGTGCAGAAAAAACATTTACTGTCTCCCTGATGAACAGACACGCATTTTTACCGGTCAAGAAAAAGATCTTTCAGGTTACATTTTGACATAATTCAATATGAAAATGGACCCATAATAAGAAAACTTAAATATTTACTTTGGGGAAAGATTTGAAATATCCCTACTGTCATCCATAGACCAGTTACCAGTTAACACTTGCTAAGTGCACTTACAGTTTCCTAATTCTTTATCCCAGCACTGGCACTAGAGCAAGACAAGCTCCTTGGAGGGAGCCACTCCAAATTGCATCAGCTGGCAACATCCTCAGGGAGCATCTGTCAGCTACAGGGAGCTGGCTCGCCCTCTGCCTACTCCTCCGGTACATCCCTACAAATTTAAAAGCTCTACTCCGTCTTCTTCCATGTGGGGGAATTCAAAGGAGTCTTTGTTACTTTTATAATAGTTAAAAGCAAAGTCAATCGCAATCCACCAAAATATTTTATGAAATCTAATACTTCCCACAAAAAATACTAAGAGCACAATCATGTGGAGTTCACACATGCTGTGTTGCACAAATTAACCAAGAGATATGCACCGCTTTTCAGTTGCAAGCTTAAATGATACACAGCTAATTGACTTACCGGGCCAAACGCATTGCTGTCAAAGCTGTGCCCATGGTGATCACCTTCCACCCAAATATGTCCATGGGGAACTTTCACATACTTCTTTTTGTATCCAATGGTTCTAAAAAGAATTGCAAAAAAGGCTAATCAATTCAAAAAAAAAAAAAAAGCATTTTTTTATGAAAATTCACATATCGTTGTTTTGGAATTTGACCTTGGACACCATGAACACTTGCTTAAAACAAAACAAAACAAAACAAAAAAACCACTAAAGTCCTTTAGGTTTCAATAATGCTACTCAAGTAAAAATGAATAACAATTTTGTATGAGCTAGTTGCACTATCAGGGCCTGTTTACTAAATTGCTCTGGCAAAAATCACATCACAACAGGGAGTAAAAGACTTTTCAGTTAAATATAATTAAGGAACTCTTATTTCCATATCTGTAGTAACAATTCTTTGAACCATCAGATTTTATCTCAGGTAACTGCCAGTGGACATATGTCATAGTCACATAAAGATATTGTATCGAGTTTGCTTTCATTTCAGGGTAGCATTAGGTACTCCTCAAAACTAATCTGGTATATGTGACCTGGCCTTAGATTCAGAGCTTGGATTACAGTAATGTCTATATCCTGGGGGTAGGATTTCTTCACCTGTAACAAGCTAAACAGGATAAACTTAAAGGAAACATCTAGAAGGCCAACTGATGGAAATATATATATATATATATATATTGATAATTCAAGCCATTCTCTACCGAAATTCATGCTGAAACAGTGTCTCAGCATGCAATGATATTACAAAAATTACAAGCTACAGAGCCCTACAAGCTGAGGTTTGCAGTATGCAAAATTCCTGTATCTAGTTCCTGAGTAGCTGTCATTCTCACAACTGCAGTCTGCCTTCTATCATACACTTTTGTTTTCTTTCAGATAGGATCTGTTATTCTGCAAACATTCATGCAGGGAGGTAATTCTATCAGGGACACTGAATTATTATCATGATGAAGCATTTACAGACAGGACTATGGGTAGTGATAACCTTTTATCTTGTATTGGGTAACCACATCTGACCAGAGAGAAACAGTCTTTTGATCTAGCTTGCTGCTTCCAGCTGCTCACCTTGTTTCACCACCTGCCCTTAATGCAGAAGGCAAAACAGGAGCATGCTCAAAAACTGAAGAATGTCAGCTGAAGACAGAAAATCACTTTCACCAGCAGATTCAGCTGAACAAAGCTGATTGGGGATGGTCACAAATCAAAATGAGAAAACTGTTTTTTGGAGAGGGGTGGGGAGAGAGAGAGAGAGAGAGAGTGAATGTTATGAGGACAAGCTAATCAATAGCCAGATGACTGTGAAATATTAAATAAACAAGGAATCCTCAAAAGTGCATTAATAAAGTCAAATAAAAATAATAATCTACTTTGTAAGTCACAGAATCCAAACAGTGCTTTTTCAAACAGCTTCAGAGGCCGCTGAAAGGACAAGGCTGCCAGAACTAAATTCTAATGGAAGTTCTATCTGAGTTTTTATTAGAAACTGAAAAAATGATAGCCTATTTGTGGAAAAATAGAATCAACATTTCATCTTTCTTTAGAAAAAAAATCATATTACATAATATTTAAGGCTGAGTTGCTATATCATTTATATAAAAATGTGTAACTATCCCAAGTTGGTAAGCGTATGATTTCTAAAATGCAAAGAGTCTGTAAAAATTTAATTATGCTAAAATAGCTATTTTTTACAATGCAACTACTTTTTTTTTTTTCCTTTAAAAATAGTCTGGACAATAAAAGTGTTTATGTTTCGAGATTCCATAATGCTTTGTCTCACTAATCACTTATTTTATTAAGTACCAAATGAGAACATATTTTACTAGAAGCATGTGTTTTAAGATATAGTTCAGAGAAGTTTGCCACTAATTCTGTTCTGTCTGATTAGACACTCTGAAAATTACTAAATTAATATCTTCCATCAGTGATAAAGGCAAACAATAGCTCAAAAAATATTTAATTTTCTCTTCTATTCATCTTCCTGAATATAGAACAGTAGATTGTGATGAAGTTTTATACCTTCACAGACTTTATGTACAAAACTGAATTTCATCCATGGGTGAAAGGGATTTGAAAGTTAATTCTGCTGACATGCTCACCTCATAAATGCCAAGAAAATAATCTGGCAAATGTCAGTCAGTGATTCCTTCTCTGATCACACACAGTCTCCAACACCCAAATAATCTCTTCCTTTATTACGCTTATGAAATTATTAACAGGAATGGGAAAATAAAAGCTTTTGCAATAAGTATTTGGAAACAAAAATGGAGAGAATTTAGTCTGCATGGCTAGACCTTGTATTTGCAGAGAGCCTATGAAAATACAAAGGCTTAACACTAGTGTATAGTGTATTCTTTAGGGTCTAAAGCAGAAAATAAATAGAGTATAGAGTTCAGTAATTATCATTGGCTCTTTTTATTATTTCTACAATATAGGAAAATATATATTTCTTTTCTACTTTTGAAGAAGCCATTGTAAAGCAGAAAATTTTGTTTCAGTTATGCAAAATCCCTGTCTCTTTCAGTGATTAATGAGAAATTATGTAAAAATTCTCAAATTGAAAAAAATAACAGATGATTGCATGCAAAAAGATTTAACTTAGAAGACATAGAATTAAAATTGATAAGGTTAATAAGTGTATTAAGGGAATAGGAAAGAGAAATGGAAAAGAAACAGAAGCAGTAGTTTATCTATTTTAGTAGATAGGACTGATACTAAATCAATAAAGTTCTCTGTAAGCTCTGCAGAAAAATGTAAAACCTTCTGCCATTTAACGTCTGGAGTATAAAAATCATTATTTTTTCCCACCTGTAGGTGCAATAGTAAAAGCAATAGTAAAATTTTCAGGATATATCACAAACAAAAAGTACCTGTATATCTGTGAACAAAAGAGAGGCAAAAAAAATTATTTTCCTAAGATAATTCATTCAAAATGTTAGTGTAGGTATTTGCACAGGGCAGTTGCCTGGGGACTTTGTGTCCACTGTAGCAATACTCCTGCAAACACTGTCCTTTGGAGGGCAGGCTGAAATTTAGAAACAAAGTTTTATTTGAGCCTTTCACTGCATGAATTAGTACCAAACTACAACAATAAGCTCATGTTACAGTAAATTGGATCATCCATTACTTAATATTGTTTTTAATTTTCAAGATAATTTCATTGTTGAATTACTCCACAGCAGATCGATAAATCATTCATGCAAGCCAACCAGGCTTCAGAAAACCATATTCAGTTAATGACAGTAGGTTATTTTTAATTACTGCTGCAAACACTACGTTGACTTTTTCTAAGAACAAAAAAGTTATCGTTTTCTCTCCTTTGAAGGTAGTCCAAATTGTTTCATAATCAAAATTAGTCAGTTAGTTATTAACACTGCCTCTCTCTCACATGAATTTTACAGAAATTAAACACTTTAATCTCAGTCCTAAATTACAAGGAGGAGAGAGACCATGTGTGTGTGCCACATTGGCAATATGGCTCTTCCTCTTAATACACCAACTGCCATTCGTTTATTTCATTAGTTAAACATTTTAGCCAGACATGCTGAAAGGAAACATCACCCATCTTTTTATGCAGTCCTACAAGGCCAAATTCTAACACAAATAGTGCAACACTATTTCTGAGAGGAAAGAGAAATGTTGATTGAAGTCTCTCTCTTAAGGATAAGAGAATGCTATGACTTGCAGGCAACTGCCATCCACTTTTCAGATTCAGTACCATGTAAATAATTACAAATTACAAGTATAATGATCACTAGTTCTGTGAAAAGAAAATAAAAAATAAAAGTGAAAACTCACTTAGGAATGTTTCTAGCACTCTTCAACAATAACAATACCTAAAATCCTCAAGCCAAATATCAAATAAAAGCACCAGGAACCAGCACTAGTTCACCAGGAATTTTATACCAACTCATTCTGAGAGGCCTTTGCTACAAAAGGAATGCAATAAATTGTGTATTTTGAAAGCAGTACAAAAAAACTATTATTTTTCCTTCTAAGTTAAGAGAATACTTCAACTCATTTTTCTGCATTTGCATGTAATCTTGACCTCCGTTAGCTCTCACACATTAAGTATTTAATTAAATTCAGAAGATTTCTGAGTGAATTCTTAAGAGAACAATTTGTGCAAGTGATAATTAACTTAGTATTTGTTAATTCCATATCCAGTTCATTAGCACAAGTTATAATTACTGAACAATCTTTTACATGGAAAGCCTCTCCCGATAAAGGGCAGTCTTTCACTTTCTGAAACATAATATCTTTAAAAAAACAAACTGTTCAGCACTTTATATTCTACTCATTTTATCATTTTAAAAATCCACTTTCAGAATAGTATAGGTAAAGACATTAAAATACCTAGATTTTCATACGAAGTAGTCAAGCACCTGTAAAAACCTATATTGATGTGTGTAAATAAATATTTCAGCTTTTGCCTAGGTATTTGAGAGGTTAGCAATGACCAACTATGCTACAGTTGCTCAAACCCCAGTTTTGACTACTCACTGTAATAACACTGAGTCTAGGAGAGTTCCATTAATTTTATTGATGAGAATGTAATGGAATTACTTTTAGCCTTTTAGTCACTTTTACAGAAATTTGTCTGAAATTTCATTTTTTTTCTTACATTTCAAATACGTTTTGAACTCAATGCAAAGGTGGTATTTTTGTTGGGGTTTTTTGTTTGGTTGGCTTTTTTTTTTTTTAACTCCATGTTTTAATAGTTAACAGATGTACTTATATCTATCCTTGGCTGAGAAATAATTTCAATCTTGACAGTCAAAAATGAGCTCTATATGGCATTCTAACCACCTGTCCACTAGCAAGAAAAATCTGCTTTTTTAGGATGTGGTACCAGTGCCAAAGCAAGCAACTTGGCTCTGCTAAGTTGGATGAGGAATGATTGCCTTCCACTTGATTCGACCTTGAGAAACCAGAAGGTCCCTGCAATCTCCATACCTTTGGGTGCTATCAGGGAACAGACACTGTAGACAATTTCTTCTGTTTGCATAGGAGATAGTAAACATACACAAACTCTTTTGAAAAAAAGGAAAAAAAAAGGTAACCTATATCATGCTAAGAACAACTTTTTCCAAACAACATAAATTGATGCACATGGAAATTTATCACATGTATCCATCTTCATCAACTTCACAGAATGAAAACTAGTAAGATATTCAATTTCAGATGACACCCAGATCCCAAGGTACAAACCTTATTGTAATGTATCATGTAAATTATATTAGTATCACCACAGGGCATTTTCCACATGACACTAAACACCTTCCACCCCCTAAGAAATCTCTGTTTTCCCTTCCAACAGACACATGCAGCCATCTGTGTCTTTTTATTTTAACCCTTCCCTTACAAGTTCTATATGCTTTTGACCACAACCTGTTACTTAATCAGCTGCCTTTAGAAGACAAGTTTATGTGTGTGAACCAAATAAATATTTTGTTTTAAGGCCAGGTTACCAGACTATGCATGAGAGTATGTCAGCAGGTTTGGGAATATGCTTTGGTTTTCTGCAGCTATTAATATTTGCCTCAGAGCTGAAGCATGTTTTCCTTAAAAGCTGTAGATCAATCGATTATTGAAATAGATCTGAGTTGAAAATATGCTCTGGAGAAGTGCCGGAGGAGATCCATGTTTGGGATGGACCTCCAAAAGCAGGTAGGCTGAAATGACAGAAACAAGAGACTCCAGGCTGGGGAGATTAGGAGCAGTTGTTAAGGAGACAAATGATTCCTTCACCCATACTTGGGCAAATTTTCAACCGTTTAAACAATGTAGGTTTCACCTTTTGCTATGAATGAGATATTTAGAAGATTTATGAAAAATGAAGACTAATTGACTAGTTTTCTCATTCAGAACAGAGGGACAATAAAAGCAAGTTTTTATAATAAGCAAAGCAAGTATGATGCTGAACTTCAGATGGTGTCTCTTTTTTTCCCAGCTAAAGCCTTTTTACCAAAGTGATGCCACAGCCAATTTTGTTGCATCATTGCAGATTTATAAGTCTCAGCGATGGTAACAGTAAATATCTTTAGAAATATAATCTAGAAGTCATGGCAGATGTTTGTAGCTCTCTTTTATTAATTAGATATTTTCTCAGAAAGTATGTTATTCTAAGCAAAATAATTATTTAGTCATTACTTGCTTCACCAGCTTCTTAAAAATTGCAGTTAATCACTTTTAAAACATACAGTATTCAGAAAAATTACTGCATTTTAACTTAAATTAAAAACCAGTCTAACCAAATACTGATATTTACAGTTTTTGTGAATTATCTGCTGTGTGAAAACATATAAGACTAAGTCAAATGTTCTAAAATGTTGTTGCCCAAAAAGTACTCTACTTTTATGTTTTTGTAATGGAATTGAAGATAATTTTGATGTATATATATCAGTGAAGATACGACTTTCAGTGCCATATTACAAATAGGTACAGAAGCTACTCTTCAAAGTTTAGCATGGATCTTTGCCAAGATAAATTTATCTTCCCCCTCAGAAGTCAGGAGAATATGAAAATATGTACTGTACATCTACTTTTATATTAATAAATTTAATTTTTTTTTTTTTACATGTGACGTGACAGATTCCTTAATCTCTAAAAGCTTTATTTTGACCTACCTATTTTTTACCTGCCTATTTTGTAGAGAGATTTAAATTGATGAACGGAAATACACATAACCTGAACCACACATACAATGAAATAAAGCCAGGTTTCTAATTTCTGATGCCTGACCTTATGTATTCTTTCATAATGAACTTCTCTGTTACCTTCAACACCTGTTTGACTATTATCAATATTAGAGTGGTAGTTTCAATTTTTCTTAAAGTACATTTTCTTCCATTTTTTTCTGAATTTTCAAAATGTTTTCAAAACACTTCTAAGCTTTTTAATGAGTAAGCAGTTATGGAGCTGCTGTTGCTTTATATGCTTGACGTATGTGACACAATGCACATTTATCCCAATCTGCTTCTCCTTCATATATCTCTTTCTGGAGAAGGTTTTCCATGACTTTGCCCATTCACTATTTTTCCCAAAACTGTAATTTGACTTAATCTTTGAGGATAAATATATAAGATGATAACATTTCTAGGTTGTATTTTATTTTCTTTGCATATTCTCCTCTTCACTTTAAAGATATGTCATATATCTAGGGCCTATGTTTTGCCCCTCTTCCAATATTTTTACCTACAAATATATATGCATATATATATATATATATTTATATACTGCATAAGAAAGAACTGTTACACAGGTGCTGGGCAACCAATCTGTTAAGTCAAGATAAAAAAAAAAAAAAGCTACAGCTAACAGAAATTATTTTCTAAATTTCGTGAACAGTAGAGCTGTAGCAGCAGTATCAACCAGCAATGCCAGAGGATCTAGATTTTAAAGTGCTTTTTCTTCAACTACAGTTTTTTGTGTTTACTTGCAATCAGTTTTTGTGTTTCCCCTTTTCAGCCTCACATTGCCTTTCTGTAGTCTTTTCAACTCATCCTACTTTCCTTTAGAAATCACTTAAAAGACCAATGTAGATCACATAGCACTTAGTATGGGATTTCCTCTGTTCCTGAGAGTTTTGCTTACAGAGTCAGGAGGCATGTGGCTACCTCAAGCATTTAATATCACTTATTCATGCACAGCAGAACTCATTTTGCTCCCACTGCTAAGAACCATCAACTAACAGTAGTTGCCTTCCCCCTGATGACTTTAGCCCTTTTACCTGTATCATGTGTGGTTTCATTCACTGGTCTTCTACACCATTCCCTTCATATTTTGTGCCACTTTCTTTTCACTGTATGTCTTTCATCTGCTCTAGCACTAACAGCAGTCACATTTTATGATCCTTTCCATAGTAACTCTCCTCAACCTTCTTAAGAAAAATGTAATTTTGGTGAAATTTTTATGACTTTAAGGATGATTTCTGCTGATCTGCAATGACACACATAAATGCAGAATCATAAATGCAGAATCTTTTTTTTTTTTCTCTCCAAATTGATCAAATGTGTAGCAAAAGACTGTTGAGGTGATACTGTGGATTCCTTGTTCAAGGAACATATTCCTTTCAATGTTCATAAGTAACTTGTATTACTGCCCCCAACTGTGTTGAGAGTATTTGAATTTAAAATAAGTATCAGAAAATTCTAAATTTGATATCAATATGCATTTTACAATTTGTTCAACATTAGATACTACCTAAAAATAACTGCATATGGTATATATATATTTGAAAATAAATATTCATACACACTTTTACACAAGTCTGTCATTCCTATCTGAGATACTGAAACTACATTCTTTTGTTCAGTGCATTCTCTTAACCAGAAGAACCGTAATTATTTTCAGGATAAATTAAAACAAAAACAGAACAGCAATTTTTAGTTGGGAAAAAAAAAAAAGTGCAACATTTCATCTGTTACATTTGCTTCATTTAAATGACTAACCAGCTTACTGATTCAGCAAAAAGAAAACACACTATATCTCATATTTCTCTACTGTAGCCTTTCACTTGTGAATCTGATTCCAACTGCCAATACTGTGCCCTTTCAAGTTAAAATTATAAAAATTACTCAGTTTGCTTTTTTGATAGAAGTCCCATTAACCATATGAATGTACTCATCATTATCTACTCACATTTCTCTAAGTTATATTAAAAATTAACATGAGAGTTTTTTGTTAATATCATTACGATCTATTAACAATATAATATCATATATTAGATAGATGGGATATTAGGTAGGAGTCATTTAAATTCATTACCATTAGCTTCATAGTTTTACCAAGGTAAAAACTTACTAGTTATTCTAGGTTGTTTAAGTAAAATTACCAAACCCTATTATCGTTGTCAATTTGGAAATTTTATACCTGTCAGAACAGGATAAATGAAGGCCAAAAAAGTTCTGCTATCAAAAAGATTAATTCTTGCACCCAGTTATCTTTTCATTAATAATGAATCAATTGGGAAAATTTATGAGAAAAATTTTAGCTTTAGACGGCTCTGAAAGAGCTGAAGACAGTTGTTTACAGTACTGCAAATTTTGTTTTTTTTCTTTCAAAATAAGACTAAGATTTCACCTGATATGTTTGGACTTAATGACCTACTGCAGCAGTATAATGCCTTTTCCCTCTTAAGGTCATAGACGGGTAAGTTTTCCTCTCAGTAAGCCTAGGCCAACCTAAGAGAAGAGAATATCTAACTTTTTTTGAGATTAAAATTTATGGAACTCAAAAGCCAACTCAACAGTTAACCTCCAGGCTGTAGAATCTGCAATTGTTAAATAAAGTTCTCTACAAAACTCTTTTTGCTTAAAATCACTCTTTTTCTCCTCAGCCAAGTCCTCTGCCCTAGCAGTTCATCTGCCATTTCTTCTGCCACCAAAACTGTCAAGAGAGGCCGTAGTCTACCCTTCAGTTACCCTGTGAGTTTCACAGCCTCAGGTTAGGCACCACTGGCCATGTAAGCCTCCCAACAAATGTGCTCTTACAGGCAAGAGGGAGGAGGGAAGGACAGGAAAAAAGTTTGAAAATTCTTTGCATCCTAGGGGCAAAATTATGGCTTCTATCACCATAGAGAATCCTGTTGGCCTATTCATCTTCTGAAGAAATGCTGAATGGAGACGAGCTCACTCTATTTTATTTATTTTTTCAGAAAGAGCTCGTAGAGGTAGTCATAGCAGCACTGCCACTTTGTCACTGCTAGATGTTAATGGGTTACAGGTTAAACCTCTTACATCAAGATTTCTGTATCCTCCTCACCTTAAGGCAGGTTGAACCCCAAATATTAGGTAGAGAGGAGAGGATGAAGAGAAATATTAAACTGAACTTTTGAGGCCACATCATTGTGCAGCCAGGGAAAATTATGCAGTCAAGGAGAAAAAGATTTTTTTTGTACCAACCTAGCACTCCAGGCTCTTGATTTAAGCAACAACGGTATCTTGGTTCTGTAACATGATATCATTGCATTAAGACAACCAAACCCTTTGGGGTGATCACAGGTCTTTCATCTTCTCAGGAAGGGTGTGCTAGCAACTGGACTAGAACTAGTCTCTTTTTTTTCTTCTTTCTTTTTTTTTTTTTTTTTGCCTGCTCTCTTGCTGAATCACTTTCAATTAAACTTCAACTACCTCTTTCAATCCTCAACTCAGCTCATGAAGGAAGAAAAGGGCACCATGAACATGCTTGCAGCTTGGTGATTCCAGCATTCTGTAGCAATAAGAAGGGGGTTAAACTCCTCTTGGACTTTATAAGACTTCAGTTGTGTTTTTGACCACATCTATTTTGGTGTCTAGGCTATTTAGGTACCTGGCACTTCTGTCCATGTCTAGGTGCCTAAAATAAAGTACCAAGGAACTGCTGGAGTAGCAAACCTCCTTCTGGGGCAGAAGCGGCAGCAAGAAGTCTGCAGTTAGCTGAGATTCAGATGATCCAGTTTTACTGGTCCCACAGAGCCTGAAATAGGGAGCCATGCTAAACAAAGTACTGTTGGAGCACCATATATATTCAGCGCAGTCTAACCAGTTCTGCCAAGAATGAAAACATACTTTGCTTGGTGGTGCAAAGGGGCCATTCAAAACATATATTTTTAATGTTGTCTTCTCTGCAAAGACTAAAATAACTTACTCAAGACTGAGAAAAAGATCTATGACTGCGTACAGTTTAGTTAGTATTCTGTAGAGCTGTACATGTCAGAATGACATTTGCAAGTGCAAAAAGAAGTTTTAACACATCACATAGAACACTACTCCATTTGCTGGGTGGTTGTTTTTTTTTTTTTAACCTTATAAGATCAACTGTTGAATAGCTATCTCAGTTAGAATCAGAGTCTTGTAGATCTGTGACTGCTAAAAGAATGGGGCAATATCTCTGCCTAGCTCCAAATGTACAAAATAATTCCCCACCCACACACCTCTCATACAGAAGCTAATTGTTCTACATTCATTATTGCTTAACACTAACTAAAGGTATTAAAATTTCCTAATCTGCTTTAGGCAGCACAGACAAAATCTGGAAACTCAATTTAGTAAGTGCTTTCAAGATGTATTTTTTTTATTTATGGAAACTGGAAAGTTGTTATTCTCTGTACAATGGAAGCCTGAAACTTTACATGCTTCCTTCTTTTAAAGTTAGGGAAAAGTGAGAAAAGATGCCTTTTATTACTTTTCCTTTAAAAGTACATTTTCATTTTTAAAGGAGTCTCCTATCAAACAGATAATTAAGAAGCTGGCAAGTAAAGCCATAAAAAAAAAAAAAAAACAAAACTCTGTGATATTGAATTAATGTATTTTTCAATTATACAAATTATGAATTTTCAAATTCCCAAATATTAAAATTATTTTATTTCAAATATTTAGGAAAAATATTTAATAGTAATAAAGATGTAACAGTAATAAAGAAATCAGACTGATCAGACTGATATTTCATGTGGAGAAAAATCAGGACTAATTGATGTAACCTCAAGGAAATAGAGTTACACCATCAGAATAGCCTTTTTAAATGCAATATGACACTGATCAGAATTTGGGAGATGTAATGCAGAACCGAGAACAATTTAAATTGCAAATACCATTCATTACAAGCTTTCTTGAAATTAAAAAAAAAAAAAAAAACTAAATAAGAGAAAGAATTGGTTGGTTTTGTTTATTGGTTTGTTTGCTTTCCCATACGACAATAGCTGTGGTCATAAAAAGGTTGGATGTGCCTGTACTTAATCTCAAAAGCTTCCTCCTAAAACCTAAAAACCAATATGTTTCATATGGGTTCTGTTAAGAGATATGAACACAGAGAGAGTGATCAGACTGCAGAAAACAGCTAGTTTTGAACTGGTGATGCTACTTCAGACTGAATTTTGAAATCACAGTTTTGCAAGACTTCATTCTTTGACGTTTGCCCATCTCTTATATACAATGAAATTCAACCTTGGATTATATATCAACATTATTTCAAATCATGTTTAAATTTAAAATGACCTATAATATGATCCTCAACTGCCTATAAATATTTTTTAAAAGAAACTTCCAGGTGTGATTTTTTTTCCAGCATTAGCAGTGTACACCATAGTATAAATTACTACTCTTGAAAAGTCTTGACACATGGTGAAAGTAGTACACATCATTATGCAACTGAAAAACAAAATATAATAAAGCAGTTGTAATACAGACTTTTCTGAAGGAGCATTTAAATAATTCTAAGAACAAACTTTCAAAAGATACAGAATGTCACTTTCAGAAGCCTTTATCATGGAGCACTTCTCAAAATTGGCATTTTGGTTTGTAAAATATTTCAGTTATTTTTTTCTGTTTAGCATTATAAATTAATGTGATTGCAGAGGGGTTTAGTTATTTTCTTTTTATTGGGAAATGTCCAGTGAGACATATAGATTTCTTTTATAAAACATGAACTGTTTAATGTCTTCTCTGTCACAGCTACATTAACTGAATTTTAAAATTTAAATTTTAAAAAAATATCCTGATCAGCAGGTTAAGAGAAAATTGAAGTAGTCAGAAATGGGTTACTGCCTGTCCAAAACAAACATGAGCTGATAATGTACTGTTGTTGCTGAACTAAATATTACAAAACAATGCACTTAATTCTCATTCACTGGCTACACCTATCTTGTCTTCAGCTCACCATGCTATCTGACCTCAATCCACATACCCCTACTGACACCTGACGGTGCCTAAGGTTCTCGACAATGCCCACGGAGCATATGGCTGAATAACTTTCCTTGCCTGCACGTCTTCCCTGTCCTTGGGTAGGGAGCCTCCAAATCTCCCAAGAAGGATCCCACTGTCACTCGTCGATAACCTAAAGTCAGATAATAACAGTTATCTGGATCCTGGTATGCCCATCTTGCTCACCGTGCACACAGGTGTTTACTTGGGTCTACCCAGGGAATAGTGAGGCATATTTTCTCTCCCTGTTGTCCTGAAACCTCACTGCAGTGTCACATCCCAGGTAATTTTGGTCTAGAATAAAATCTTATGGCCCTCCACAGATGGAAGTCTTGAAGGGTATTCAAGATTTATCCAAACTGAATTCAAACTGTGTCTATTTGAGACAGTTTGTTAACAAGTTCAAGCAAGGAAATTTGGATAAAAGAGGAGTTTTGCGTAAAATGAAAGTCTACCAATATATTTGCATCTGATACACACGTTACTCCAAAGAGACCCCTGAAATAATTTCAAGTAGTAGACACATAAATTACTGAATAAAAGGACTGAAAAAATGCCATTAATTTTTCTTTTCAAATTTTTAAAAAGAAGTATCTCTGATTTATTTTTTATTTTTTATAACTAAAGTCACAGGTGCCTAATTCTATGATTTCTTCACAACTCTAATTAAACTCATTAATTAGATGATGTTGGTGCCTTCATGCCTGACAGTTAGTACAAACAAAAAATGTAGAGATCGCAGCACACAACAGCTGGTTTTAATTTCTAGCCAACTGTCTAAACATTAACTTAGGATTCAAGTTCTTCCTCCTCTTTCTAATCTTATCCAAAAGAGAAAAAGACTAGAGAAGGAAAACTATCACCTCTTCATATTACAAAGTATTTTAACTTAAGTACAGGTGTGTGCATGAACGTATGAGCATATACATGTTTATTCAGTTTATTCAGAGGGCTAACATATCCACCTTGAGTTGCCTATATGAGAAAATTCTTCTCTTGCCCTGCAGTCCTGTAAAGCACTCACTAAGTGAGCAATCAGCCAAATTGAATGGTGATTTTTTTTTCCTTACAACAGCTGTATGATTATTTTAAGGAAAAAAAAAAAGCAAAAAAAAAAAAAAAGCAAGAATGAAACAAATATTCCAGGTGGATCTTTTTTTGCTTTTTGTTTTCAAAGGCAACAATTTCTAGGAGATTTCTGCAAACAATTATTACTACTGAGCTAAACAATTACAATATGAAGTAAACATTATGCACTCTTTTCCTGATACTAGATAAGCCTTTAAACATAGCTATTAATAGTTCTTGGTGTTTAAGTATATAAGACTACATTACAGCATCTCCAAAAAGCATACTCATCTTTAATCTTATATTTAGGGTATAAGAAATATGTTATTTCTAGGTCTAAGCAGCAGTCCATCTAGCCCTATATTCTGTCTCTAAAGAACTGCAAAAGTAGACGATGACCACGACAAGCATGTAAGCCTGGCCACTCCCTCCAAGCTGCTTTCCCAGCATCAATATTTACTGTATTGGAGATGTTTGATCATATGTCATTGTCTACTTCTTTTAGTATCTCTTTATTGATCCATAATCCATGAATTTGTCTACCCCCTTTTTGGACCTGTTAATACTCTCTGCCTGCACAATTTCCTGGGACAACAAATTCCAGAAATTCACTAAGTATTTTCTCTGATTTGCTGTAGACCAATCTCCTAGCAATCTTGTGTAGTGCCCCAAATTATGTATGTGGGATCTGGTGAACAACTGAGGTCATGCACTGCTTTCCCAATTTTGTAAATCTCCAGTTTACAAACCTTTGTATTTCTCTCCTCACCCTCTGCAAACTGAAGATTCAGTTGTCCATATCCAGCAACTGCTCCATCAGCATCATTTTAGTTGTTTTTCTCTTTAATCTCTCTCTGTCCGTCTTTAAAATCATGTCTCAAGAAGTAAGAATTAACAGTGTTCTTTAGGGGCTTTACATTCTTGGCCTGTTAAGGCAGATCTATGCTGATTTTTATTTTTATTTTTTATTTTATTTTATGTTCAGCTTTAGTACTGCAATTTACATCACCGGTGGAAACTTAATAAACAAAAACACTTAACTTAGGAATAGTCTAATACCTTTCAGAGCAGCCTACTATTTGCCATGAGTTCATCTTTAAACATTTTTTTCTGAAAGAGCTCAATTACATGTAGTCTAATATTAGACTATAGTAAAGTGGTTCTTCATGGAGCCTAAAAAGCTTTAGAAAGCTGATCTTTGCTCTTAGGAATAGAAAATAATGATAGTTTCCTTTTTTTCTCACAATACTGGAATTCCATCTTGCCTTGTTAACAGCAAAACACTGCAAAGCAGTAGAAATTTCAGACCAAAGATCCTCAAAGAAATAATCTGAATCACTTAGAAAAGGAAAGGACATTGCCCTCATTAATACTTCCACTGCATTCAGTAACCTCACAGCACTGAGTCAATTGATGTCTCATTAAACCGGCATATTGCCCCTATTCTCCTTCTCCCCAGGTATGTTTTTCCATTTAAAGTTACTAAGCCAAGAAAATGTTCATTCAATATCAGTTCTTGAAAAAGCCTTTAGAATTATTCTTTGATCATTTTTCATATCAATATAGAATCTAAGCCTGCATCTGGCCATTGCAGCAACTTGCATGTCACTGACTTGTATGTTAACAGGAACACAAGTATGCCGAACACTTTACTGAGTCTTGTATCACTACAAAATACTTGGCAACTAGGAGTACTTTTATATTTCTTTTTTTTTGAGCTGCAAAGTGCTACACAGGAAGTATTTCTGATTTTGGTTTACATAATCTTGCAGTGTGAGACCAGGAAAAAAATTAGAGATATTTTGGTATTAACAATGGAGAAGCCCAGCATGTTGGCATTTCTGGAAAGAGAAGTACTATCTGCATGATCAGATGGTTCTAAAGAAGTGAGAATACAGTGACAGGAAGCCACAGAAAAGGCTTCTAACCATAATAGCCTGAGACAGACACAAATATCCAAATTCTTATTTAAAAATCGCAGAAAAGTTGCTCTATTTTCTGTCGATATATACTGAAAAGTTTGAAAATTTATTGGCATGCTGCAAAGCAAAAGGAGAATGAATAAGTCTCAATGTTACAATTTGTGGAATTAATCTATTTAAACTTTATAACTCCCAATTTTAGACTATTAACATTAGATTCCATAGGTTGGTGACTCAACCCAGTGGAAATTATCTTCATGTCCCCAGAGAAAGTCTGCTCTTTCAATTACCTTCCCTTTCTTCATAAGGATGAAACAGATATCTTTCACCACACTGAGAGGAGACAGTTAGCCAGGACAAGTATTGCATCCTACAGACTGTCCCAGGCCATCTCAGATACTCCACATGGTGATCCAGCTCTGCCTAACTCAGATTCAGACCAAAGCCTGCTGCTGAGTTACAGTCCCTGGGATGGGTCTTTCTGTTTTTGGTGAGAATTTCCATCCTCAGAACGAGTAACACCCATAACTAAACATTTACCAATATCAATATAGACTTTTAACAGCAAATCACACAAATTCTGCATTTCCTGGTTTAAAAAAAAAAAAAAAAAAGATGAAAATATCCTGAGTACCCCCAGTAATGTCAAAGGATAAAAAATATGGAGACCCATTCAGTTTGAACAGTCTGAAGTTCAAGTGGAACTTTTGAACTTTTGTTGGGAAAAAAAATAATAAAAAAAGGGTTCTGGGACAACAAAACAAAACAAAACAAAACAAAAACAAACAGTTTGAGAACCTCTGAGAAGTTTCCAGTATCTTTCTAAGGGGAGACACTGAATCCCTTATTTTGGGCTAGCACTTCGCCAGTCTACCACAAATGAGTAGAAAAAAGTGACATTAGAAAGATGAATCAGATTACCTGAACCAGTTCTTGGGTTCGGTGGAAATGTCCATCAGACACAAACACCTACTGGATTAAGGTCATGGACAAGAATAAACATATTAGCTACATAGGGATGGTTAAAACTAGTACTGATAAAGCTGTGTATAAAATAAGTTGCAGCCAGCAATCATACTATGGTATGCATTTTCACTGTCAATTCTCTTGGAAACTTTTTAAAAGGCTTTGATGTGAAATGGGAAAATCACTTTCAAGTTTGGGTTACACATTTCTTTTGTACTGCATGTAGCAAGAAAGATAACGTGTTCACTTTACATAATATAGAATCATAGAATATCCCAAGTTGGAAGGCACCCACAAAGATCAAGTCCAACACCTGGCTCCACACAGAACTACCCAAAAAACAAACTAAATGTTAGAGAGTGCTTCTTGAACTCTGGGAGGCTCAGTGCAGTGACCACCTCTCTGGGGAGCCTGCTGTAATGCCTGACTACCCTCTTGGTAAAGACCCTTTTCCTGATATCCAGTATGACCCTCCCCTGTCCCAGCTCCATGCCGTTCCCTCATGTCCTGTCACTGTCATCAGAGAGAAGAGATCAGCTTCTACCCCTTGTAAGGAATCCACAGGCTGCCATGAGACCTCCACTCTGTCTTTTCCTCTAGGCTGAACAATCCCAGTGACTTCAGCCACTCCACATACATCTTCCCCTCTAGACACTTCACCAGCTTTGTAGCCCTCCTGTGGATGCTCTCTGTTTTATGTCCTTCTTATATTGTGGTGCCCAAAACTGCACACACTGCTCAAGGTAAGGCAGAGGTGAGTACAGAGCAGAGCCAGATAATCACTTCCCTCGACCAGCTAGCAATGCCATGCTTGATGCATCCCAGGGTACAACTGGACCTTTTGGCTTCCAGGGCACACTGCTGACTCAGATTCAGCTTGCCATTGACCAAATGGTCAATGTTGCTGTAGGGCAGGGATGGGATGGGGAGGCCTCTATCCCACTTGCCATTTAAAAAGCACATATCTGTACTGCCTAACAGTGGGAGGGGAGCCAAGGGAGCCAACCTTTCCTGCCTTTCTTTCAGATGAGCTGCTCCAGCACAACTCCCCGTCAGTCATAATCTGTCACTTCCCTGGAGCATTAAGACTAATTAATTCCTCATGCCTAGCTACACAAGGAAGTGGCACTATATAATCCCCCGTGAGTAGCTCTCCCTGTCATAATGCAGCATCTTTACAAGAGAAAGAAATCATCTGACAGACATGTGACAGCTCAGAAAAAAAAAAAAAAAAAAAGTAAATATTTGCTTCAAAGCAAAAAGATGCACACATGAATTTCTTTAGAGGACAGCTTTAGAGTTCAATTCTTCTGTATAGGCCATTGAGAGAAGGAAAATAGGGTTCCATAGGAAAGTGAAACAGAGTTGCAGTCAAATGACTGCCAACTCTTTGTCCCGTTCAATGAATCAGTTTGTGTTTTCTTTATAAGAGGGGCACTCAGACTTTATCTCCTCTGGGAAAATGACTAAGGGCACATCATGTGCTTTTCCCCTGTAGGGCAAATCCTATTCATTCCTCAGTGTCTCACCTGATAAACCTCAACCAGCGCCTCGCTGTGGCACTGGTCAGTACACCTGGTATGTCTGGATAAACTTCAGAGCTACAAGTTACCTACCATATCGCTGTGGAAATACTACAGAACTTGACATAATGAGAAAAAGCAAATTACTAGCAACACTGAAATTATCTAACATGGGAGTTACTGAGAGGGAGGGAGGAAGGAAGCAGGTTTTCTGCCCAAGCCTTTCACACTGTAACTGAAAAAGGACTTCTCAGTTGTACCAATAGCTTAAAAACAGCTACTGGGAAACTTGAAGATAAAACAGCAATTCTACAGCAGTCAAAACAGCCATTTCCATTTCAGACTTCTGTTGCTTTTTAGGAATGGTTATTTTATTATTATTATTATTATTATTATTATTTATTATTTATTTATTGTTATTATCGTCATCATCATCATTTCTTTCTCTGTAGGCCATTATATCTTTCTTTCACATACTTCTCCCCTTCTTCTATGTTTTCTCAAGGGAAAAGCTAATAAATGTTAGATCTGTTCTACAATGGCTTTTAGGTTTCTCAGAAACCCTAAGGAATACTTCTAGAGACAGCATGCACTTCACAAGGGTTCAGTGGAATCGGTCCAATAAATTCTTAGTGCTTGTTGAGATAGAACAAGCAAAACCTTGAGCACTGTTACGCTTTGATACAGCCCTTCTATAGAGCCATACTCTTACGCTCTATGGCATCTCTTCTCTCTTCATAGGATGTCATTTACTAACTACAGACAGCAAAAGATTCCCTCCATGCTTCAGAGCTGCAGCTGTTCACATGAGGCTGCAAAGATTTGCTTTGTGAAAAGCACATTAAAGTATGTTCTTTATCTGCAAGTTCCTTTGTCAACACAGCTCTCTGCTGCTGTGCATACCTGCTTCTCCAAAATGACAACCTCGCTGATAAGAAATATAGTGGCTCTAAGAGGACATTGGTAGAGGCAACAACAGCTAAAAGGCAGGTTGTAAGCCATTAAATTGGTAAGAGCACTGGATTTTTCAGGCTGAAGATATTAGGAAGATTTTTTATTTTTATTTTTATTTTTTTTCAGACAAGACGGCACACTTTCTAACTTCCTTGATATTTCTGTAGCCAGAGAATATTAGAAAACAATACATACACAGTGCATACATGATACATATGCCATAAAGTGCAAGGAAATGGATGGCAGCTTTTGAGCACAGTGAAAAAAAAATGATCATGAAAACACTATCAAAAGTCAGAAATAGGTACTTCTACCTTAACCTGTCACTAATGAAACATTTCCTGGGTCTATAGCATTACTTTTATCATTAAGCATTCATTAACAAAACCGTATTGCATAAAAAGGAAAGTACAAAAATATAAGAAAAACAGAGCAGGAAAAAAAATGAATACATTAGAGTGAAATTTCTAACTCTAAATTAATTATAAAATACTATATTATAAAATTATATTTTATAGAGACTATATTATAAAATTATATTTTATAGACTAGTCAGTAATAGGAATGGACAAATATATAATGTTCGGATATACAGACATTTGTATTCAGTTAATATTTAGATGATACTCAAGGCACAATTACAATTCTTAGTTTTCTGTGGCTTTCCATAAGACTGAGTTTTCTTAATATAACAAATCACGTCAGTCTCATATTTAATTTAAGGCATTTATGGCACTTACGAAACTCAACACTCAGTCTGTGAGTCTGACTGCAGTAGGTTTGGAAGATGGATGACATAAAAGTCTTCAGTCCCTACTGAGGAAATACAACATATGTAATTAGGAGTATACATTCCTTTAGCCTTCCAAAAATATGGAATAAAAGAACAGGATAATAATTTTCTCCATAAAACCTCAAAGAATCTGAGAACTATTTAACTTCATTCCTTACAAGAACGCAAGAAAATTAATGAAGAACTAGGTTTTGTTGCACACTATTGCTACAAATAGCAGTCTCAGTAAATACGTTCCTACGTACAAAGGTTTACTGCAGCCATCTCTTTTATGAATAAATCTGTGGTTCAACAATACTGAATTGAGTGAGAAGTTTTCCTCTTTTACTGAATGTCTAGTAAATGGCAATGTTTCCTGCATATATTTTGGGAGTGGACAAAAAGATTTCTTCAGGGTTTCATTAAACCAACTAACTAGAAGCAGGAGTGGCAGAACTAATGTAGAATTTCTCATTAGCCCTTGTGGTTTTTCTACACAGACAACACTTCGCTAAGAAACCATCAGGTAAATATTTGACTAGTCAGATTATTAATAGCTAATACATCTTCAGTGAGAAAACCTCAATAAAGGTCTGATTTTCATATTTCATCACCTCTCATTTGAGTCTTGTTTTATGCCTGTTCGATGCATATTTTCAATCAAATGGTTATAAGAGAAAAATGGCAGTAAAAGATAAAAAGATAAATTGAAGAAATGTCAGGAGTATAAATAGGTCATTCACCTGTTCAATTAGATAGCATATTTATTTTCAGTACTGCCATTTCATGAACATCAGTGTGCAAACATGAAGTCAATGTCTTTACCGCAAATGGCTTAAATCTTGTACAGTAATATAACTTACTTGCAAAGCTGGATAGCTCAGAAGAGAGAACCTTCTCATTTCGGAATTACAGGTTCATATTCCTTCTGATCTTACAGATTGCCTCCTCCCTGGAAGTATTCAAGGCCAGGCTGGATAGGGCTTTGAGCAAACTGAGCTACTGGAAGGTGTCCCTGCTCATGACAACAGGGTTGGAAGTAGATGACCTTTAAAGTCCTTTCCAACCCAAACCATTCTACGATTCTATATGATTTAAATTGGGTCTACTGTCTGGTCAGAGATGGATAATTAGAAAATATTATTGGATATATTGTTCCCAAACAAGTCACCACCATGAGATGTCTTTTATCAAAACTCTCATCAGCTACCAAAACCTGACAAAACATAAAACTTAAAATAGTGTTCAGATTATAGCATTATCTTCAGGGCACCCATGGTTATGGAATACGGCATATAAAATGTAAACAAGATATTGATTACTCAACCTGAAGAAAGATGTTTAAAAAATTCTTAAGGATTTAAAAGAAGAAAGAAATTCAAAGTTATAGACCCTATAATGCTTTCTTCTTCTACATTATATATTGAATACTGTTTTGTTACATTATATGCTTTTAAAAACCTGACACCATATCAGAAATGTGCAAAGTGGCATTGTTATTGTTGCTATGGGAACTAAAATATTAAACTTCCTGATTTATGTACATACATTATCAGACATAATGCTTCTTTCATGTAATATTTTGTAACAAATTCCCTCTCTCCCCACCAGTCTTCTGGGGACTACTTCCTCACAAGAGGTACGCTGCTCTCCCTGGATGAACTTCTGCCTTTTTTGAAATCAATGGGAGTTCTACTGTCAGCTTCAGTGGGGGTCACCATTTCATCCCGGATCTCTGCACCAAATAGTGTTGCTTAGGAATATGCCCTGAAGATCTGATTCTGATCTCACTTATTCTGAACAGAAAAGGTGAGAGAGAAACAGAGGCAGGGAGAGACAGAGAGAGCATGAGTGCAAGAAAGCAAGAGAAAGCTAGAGGAAGTAAGATAACAAACAAGTCCTCTCTTCCATTTCAGACTTATATGCTAATATTTTCTTTGGCAATTTTCCCATCATTCAGTTTAACAATATAAATCCAAAGGTAATATAATCAGGACAGTTTTATGTCTCAGGAACTACCTAGCCTGGTTTTTTTCAATGACCCCATCTGTTCTTTTTCAAAATGAAGTCAGACATTTATTAAGGCTCTAAATATAAGTTCAGATGTGATTTGATAGCTGGGCATATCTAGAGGAAGTAGTGTCCAAAGAGAGAGCATTAATGGCAAACATTTTGACATCAAAATTTATGGGCCTGTCTGCTTTACTTTGCCATTTACAGACTCAGACATGGAATTTCTCTGCTTCAGCTGAGCATTTTAAAGGGCTTAGTCACCTTCCAGTTATCTGTGAGTGCTGCACAAATGGAGCTTCATGAAGGCCTGTTGAAGTCTGATAGGAATACTGTATGTGTTTGTGTGTGAGCATGTGTGTGCGTACATATGTTCTTATATATGTACTCCTGTATGATGTACAAGAATCATGCATACCTGACTATTCCAGCCCCAAATAATCCAAATAATCCCAACTAACACACAGTTCCCTACAGAGCAAGTAAGGAGACAGAGGTGTCAGAAATTTGCATGATTAAAAAAAAAAAAAAGTCTTTTTTTTTTTTTAGCGCGAATGAATAAGAGTATTTGATCTGTAAATTTCTGTGAGTGACTCTCAGAAGATATGACTATGCACACTTCACAATCAGTAAGAGCTCTAGATGTTCCTCACTGTTGAAAATTGAAGGCTACGTCAATCTCCAAATGTCAGGCTTCTTTTTCATTTGTTTCTTTTTTATCTCCTATATCTATTATGAGGAGGAAGATGACTGTTGGGGTCAAAGTAATGGATAAATGTGAATGATAAAACTCCTACTCTCTCAGCCTTATCTGACATACAGAAGAAATAGCCCTCCTGGAAGACTGATGTGTCTGCCAACCACAGAGTAGTGTAGAGGACCTTAAGTGGTAAACTCTTTGGTGAATTCATATATTGGGGCAAAAGATGTTTTTTATATTGTTGGAACAATCAATGAATTGCATACAGCAAAGGAGTAAGAATAAAACTAGAATGATTTTAAGTATAAAAATGAAATTTTATTCTTCCATAAAGTTTCAATACATACACCTTAGAAAAGAAAATGGAGATTAGAAATACTGAAAAGCACTGTAACGAAATCCAATGTGTATTTTTTAACTGTGTACCATCTGACAAATATATAAATCTTTCAACCTTCAAATATCTAATTCTCTTACTTATAACTCACTAATATTTAACCTGCTTGAAAAGAACAGACAAACACATCTAAGGTTCAAAAAGCTGACAAGACTACTAATGTATGTCATACTTATTGCTATTTTGAAAACTCAGTGTCTATACTTTTCTATTGTACACTCAATAAACCGGTCAAAACCAACTCTTAGCATAATTCCAGCTGACTGTTTTGTTAGATCATGCTGCTTTTCCTTCTAGACAAACCCAGATATTCTTTAAAACTTACTTAAAAAAAATTGTCTTTTAACTGCTTTTTTCTTAAGCCCAGTTTATGAGCCATTATGTGGCAACCCACAGTACATCTTTCAACAGAAATATATTTATGCATAATTTGTGTCTGAATAAAAAAAAAAAGTTTTTACATTTAGAAAATCAATGTTTAATTAGTACTGTTTTGTAATTTATATATAACCATTAGAAATTCTGCAGGTATCCAGACTACTACATTGTGCATACTACTAACGTTTGCTGTACGAAAATGCACTGGTGATATCTGTCTCCCTTCAAGGTTTTTCAGAATAATGACCTACTCTGAATTTATATTTTGTCTTAGAAAACCAGAAGATAAGTGGTGCTGCCTGGCTGCAGATGTATGTCTCTGCAGATACAATTTATTGTATTACAGTCCAACTCATCTTGTCACATTGCACAAATATCTCCGATTTTGCAGTACACGCCACGCTTTTTCTCAGACAGTATCACACTTTGCGTGCCAGAAAATTTTGTAATAACTGACTGAAAGGTGAATAGTATATTTTTGGCATATATGAAATATATGTTAACACATTTACTTCTCATTACACTATGGTGTTTGGTATGCATTTTATTTAATCAAAATCCGCAATCATTAATATTTTGTAATTTATTCAGTATTTTGTCAGGATTATGTCCTTCATTATTTTACTAGCATTAGGAGCATCACTTACTAGCTGGCAGATCAAATACTAGCCAAATACTTTCCCATTGCTGTGTATTTGATAGATATTATAGTCTTATAATACATTTTTCAACTTTAAGTTTTTTTAAGTCTTATGTAAATATCCTCCCCCCAAAACCTTTACTATTGCAAAGATTATTGTTAGGTAACAACTTACAGGAAGGTTCATCACCCCGACAATGATTAGATTCCACTATGATTAGTTTAACCTTATTGTACTAAAAAATTAAATAAGGCTATATTTTAAATAGTTCTATGAAAGTGGAATTTTCCTTCTAAAATTATAAATTGTGATATCTTTTACTAATTATCTGCTCAGACCCACAGTCAATGACCCTTAATCCCAAGATTTTCTATCCACTGTATATTAAAATACAATTTATGTTTTTTACCGTTCTTCTCTAAGACTCTAAGCAGCTATCAAGATTGGAGTCCCATTGTTAGATCCTGTATATACCCATTAACCGGGAATTCTCTTCGTTAAGTTTAAAGGTTACAAACCTATTCTAAACTCATTGCTATCAAAGAAGACACATTCAGATGAATTATCATTCACTGCATCTATCATAACAGCCTATTTTATTCAATATAATTGCACATATAAAAAGTGGGAGGTAACAGACGGGTGAGTTTTAGAGGCAACTCTCAATAGGAAGGGTAATTGCAATGGGGAATTTTAACTCCTCAGCGAATGTTTGTAACAGAAACGGGATATCACACAATTTCTCTGAAAGTCTCATGTTTTTAAACTGCTGAAATTAGGAAGGTGGCACAACAGTGTTCGTTTTTTTCTGCCTTGTAAGTTACTTGTTACTTACTAAATTTTACTCGTAAAATTGAAAATGAAACATGTTTCTGTGAAAGCAATCATAAAACTACAGAACATGCTTTAATGATGGAGAGAAAGCATTGCTTTTTTATAGAAAATGGAAACAAAGATGTAGGAAAAAAAGATAGTTACAAATGAATAGCAAAAATTTGTAGGCATAAAACTGGTAACATAAAGAACAAAATGAGTTGAAAGAAGAAAGAAGCCTAAAAGGCAAAAGCAAACAGTTTAATTAAAAAATGGGAAAACAAAGCAAAGGAAAATGCATTTCTGTTTCAAATGCATTTACTTAATAGAATGAGAGAAAAAAAATAGCTATAATATGGTCATAATACTTACATAGAATTAAAAGCTATGATTTTCTGTCATAGAGCTGAGAGAAGGCTGAAGGAGGTAAATACTCTACTTGCACTGGCCTTCACAGAAAAGTTTAATTCATGGCCAAACACTTAATTAAAGGGATTTTAATGATGGGCTAGGATTGCAAACCAAAACACAGAAAGAATAAATTATATAAAATATACATTCTGGATGAACTCAAGAAGGTAATGCAGAATGAAATTCCCTTAGCCAAGACAGTCTCTGAACCAATGATTTTCTTCAAGAATTCATGCAGGACACAAGATATCTCTGAAACCTAACAAAAGTAAGCATAGTGCTTATGTTCATATCAGATGAAAAGGAGGATCCAGAGATTGCTGAGCAGTTGGTCTCTTTTCAACAGCCAAAAAATGCTAGAGGATATTATGATAAATTCAATATGAAACATACATACAATGATGAAGTGAAAAACACCCAGTTTGGATTTTAAAAAGTAATTTCTGTTAAATCAATCAATTTTTTATTATTTTTAACATAACTCCTGGCCTATCACAGGTAGGAAAAGCAACAGAAGTGTTTTACTGTCTTTTTAAGGAGCCTTTTGTGCCCTCCCAGAAACATTCTCAAAAAAGTGTTTTATTGTTTTGGGGGTGTTTTTGTTTTGCAGTCATGGGAATAAATCTGCCACATTCATGTGTAACAGTAATGCAGCAGTGCATATTGTAAAGCACCCAACAGAAAAGGGGAGGGAGAGATCACTGTTTATTGCAGCATGCCACATTATTATGACTTCTAGATTCTGTGAGGGGCAAGAAAAAATTAGGATGCACTAAACCTTCCAGAGCATCAAAGAGCACAGCATATATTATCCAGTGTAGCTCTGCAGAAATTAGCCTCCACAGGAGAAGCTTAGTGCCAGCTGTACCATCACTACACTGCAGATCTGGAGTTACAATGCAGTTGATGAAGGGTCCCTAAATGCATTCCATAGTACCTGGACTACCTGTTTTACAGTATCTATAATTGATCCTATTTGATAGAGTATTTGTTAGAATTATGCTCATCTCACAGTAAAACTAGATGGGTGAAAGATTTCTAAGTGTATGCTTAGATCTTCTCGGCATTTTTACTATGGAAGTAGGAGACGAAATAGAGAGTACTCTAATGAAACAAAAATGTGATGGGTTTTAAACACTTTGAAAAAAAATATCAGAATTTTAAATGATTCCATTACATTTTAAAGATGGCCCAAAACACACCACCATGAGATTGACTAAAGATGAACAAAATACTCTGTAGGAAGGAGCAACTGAAAACATCAATTTTATTTTCACAACTATTTTGCAGAAAAGGATTTGGTCACTATACCTGCTAACAAACAAAATATGAGATAATGTTGATGAAGAAAAAAAAAAAAAAGACGAGTATTTGAGAGATGTAATACAGAGATTTGTTAACAGATTTGTTGCATATAAAATAGGAAATGAACAATTTGTTTCTTCTATGAATTGCTTAGGTCCAAGCTGAAGTTCCAAATCAAACTTAAGAAAATGAAAAACCTACTGGAGAGAAGCCAGGAAAGAGCAAACAAGTCATGCTAGATTTAAAACACAGATTTAGGTCTCAGTGTAGGTAAAGCAATAATTATGGGATAATTTTATACACAGAAGGATGGGCTTACTTACCCCACAGTAAATTATAATTGAGAAAATTATTGACAATTTGATCAAAGGTCAGCTCAATGATTATTAGCAGTCAAATCCAGTGTCAGGCATAGTAAGAAAGAGGAAAAACAAACAAACAAACAACAACAAAAAAAAAAACACAGACATTGTCCTTCTGTTATTATATAAAACCATGGTGTATCTCCTCTTGAGTACTGTGTGCAGTTTTAATATAGATGCTTGATATGATAGATCTTGATAAAAATTGAAAATGATACAGTAAAGCTGACAAAGATTCGGAGAAGGGCAATACACTTGTTAAAAATACTTGGATTCTTCAGCTTGGGAAAGAGATAACTGGTCAGAAGAGAATCATGAAGATCAAAAAAATTAAGAACCGTAAAGGTACAAAGGTGTACATTATGAAGGTAAATAGGGAACTACTTTTCCAATAGGCAAAGTAGGGAACATCAAACAAAAAGCAGTAAGTTCAAAACTAACTGCTTCTTCAAATAGTGCACAGAAAAGTTTCAGAACTGCTTGAACGGGGTGTTGTGGATGCTATGAGTTTTAAGGGTTTGAAAAGCGATCAGACACTGGTCTGCTGAAAAATTTTTTTTAAAGGCATAATCAGCCTTGGGAAGTCTTCAAGACACTGCTCAAAGCTAGAAGAGTATTCTCAGAACGAGTAGTCAGGCATTGGAACGGGTTGCTTAGGGAAGTGGTACAGTCATCATCCCTGGGGGTGTTTAAGGAAAGGTTGGACCTGGTGCTTAGGGACATGGTTTAGTGGGTGATATTGGTAGTAGGGTGATGGTTGGACTAGATGATCTTGGAGGTCTTTTCCAACCCTAATGATTCTATGATTCTACGAGAAGAGTCTCTATGCTCTTGCCTTCTCTTCAGTCTCTTCTCTGACTTGGATGGTTTGTGACAAAAAAGATTCATCAGGAAAAACAGAAGCTTGGCTTCTTTACTACAGAAAAAGTAGACTAAGGGAAAGAAGAAGCATGCAGAACTGAAGTGCCCTATGATGTTCTTCAGAAGAAACGATGATCAATTTTTTCAATAACTAGAAGCAGCAGGAGAAAATTGCTTAATTTTCACTAAGATAATTTACTTTTATGAATTACTGTGAAAAAATATTCTGGCTACTCAGATAACTGTAGAATAGCTTTCTGCAAGGTTTAGAACAAGACAGACAAACATTTGTCGGAATATGGTTACCTTCATTCTTTGCAAGAAAACTGATTAAACCATTCTCCCCAGTTCATTTCTATTTTATGGCTACAATTGCTACCGGAGTAGATGAAGAAAATTAAAGATGTTTTTCAATAAAAGGTGCTTCTTTAACTAAAAACACCTTAAACCTAATGAAATTATTAAGTAAAGTTTTGAGACCGCATATATGGGGCTTCATTCTTTCAAAAGCCTACTCTATGATGGACAAAACTGAAGGTTTAAAAAAAAAAATGTTCTGGCACTTTTTATCATTTAAAATCTTTTAGATAGGAAGAGAAAGTAAGCCTGAGTGATGGAAAATTAACTATGAGCATAGAATTGAGCCTCAGTGCACAAGTATTAACAGAAGGTCACCTCTTGAATAAAAAGAGAATAAGCCCATATATGAACTCGTGTTATCTTGTACAGAGTCAGGTTTTGGATAAATATAGCACACTTAAAACCCCAAGATTTTCCAAACAATTATTTTCAGTTGAAAAGAACTCCAAACAACACCAAAAAATAATAATAAATGTGAAAGCATTTTTCTGTATTAAACAAATATTTAATAAGATAAAACAAAAAAAGATACCACTTTTGTTCATCAAGATGCAAAGTTCAAAACCTTCTAGTTTGTTTAGAATAAAGCTTCAAAAGAAGAGGCAATGTGAGGTCTCTCCAGAGGAAGTATTGTTCTCTTTTCAGAGTGGGAATAGATGTGCTTCCAGCAACTTTCTTCTATCATCTGATTGTTACCACAGAGTCTGTCCATTATCGGAACCCCTCTTTGTCTTCCCTCTTTATCTCACATTGTCCTCTCTGTATGGCATGCGATGAGGGATAAAGATCTGACTTCCTATGGTAACTGCTGCTGTACCAGACTAGTGAAGCATGATGCCAGTGCTTGTTAAATCATTACTTTTATCCAGTTTATAATTGGATAACTGTTTTCAAAAAGGATGCAGTGCAAAGGAAAAAAAAAAAAAAAAGTACATCATTAACTTTTACAAAGAATAATTCTCTTACCATTTCTGGGTTAGTCTTAAGAGTTTCCTAATCACTAACTCAAAAGTAGAAATCGGTGAGAGTTAAAACGCATACAGATACAAAAAGATAATGGAGTAGATTAACCTGTACACCAACAAAATCTAGGTCAGGCTTAATAACCTTCAATTGCAGCTAACATAATGAATATTAAACTAGTCAACCACGAAAGATGCCTTCATGAAGCCAAACCAATTTATTTTTTTTAGAAAAAATATAATTACAATATGCTGACGTTTACGTGATTTTTCGCTGTACAAAGGTGTTTTAGTATTTCTAGCAAACTTGTCACACATAGTTAATGGTGGATCTCTATCAGCAATATTTTAAGGTGAAAATACTGCAATAATCTATGAAGAGGGCCTAAGCTCAGTATTTTTTCCAGCACAGATTTTTACCAATATATGTGAGAAAAAGGGGGATGAAAGGAAGAAAGGTAATTGCTTCTTAAGTGTGAAAATCCCTCTAAAATACAAGTGGAAGAAGACTTTTTAACTGAGAGTTAAAGATAATTACTTTCTGAAAGTGCTATTGAGTAAAATTTCCCACAGAAAAGAGTAATCACAAAATAAAAAGTATTAAAAATTCTTGGTTGGCCATTTTCCAAATTCAGCACATGACAATCAGGTTTTCTTTATCCCGTGAAGGCAATATATTTATTTTCTGGAATATACCTATATATATACATAAATATATATATATATACATAAATATATATATATATATATATATACACACACATACACTATAGCCCTGGAAAAAGAGTAAAATGGAACACCAAGCAGCACTAAACTTGTTCTGGCAGGAAAACTGGTTCACTAATCTGAGGTTTACACAGTAAATTATAACCATGTTATGAAAATTGTCAGGAAAAACACAGGAAGATAAAGAGTAGTCTTTTCTACACTGGTATCTTGTGTAGTATCAAGGAGTCTGCATCAGATCTGCCCAATGTCTACTATTCCAGTACTGTCTGAGAACTGATAAAGGGAATGCTGGCCCTTTAAAAATTTGTATGTGATGGTTGCTGGGTTTTTTTGCTTGTTTTTTGGTTTTAATTTTTTTGTATAGAAGGTGTTATTATGTCATTCATAGAACAACTTTAAAATCAAAATACTGTTCTCAGTCTCTCCTAAATGTAATGCTAAAATAGACATGAATGCTAAATGAGCATTTGCCTTCTTTTTAAAGCAATGAGACTATCATCTACTGTACAAGGAATCAATACTGCATTTGAAAAGAAATAATTCAGAAGTACGTGCATATACAGTATATTAAAATCATATACATTGACTTGAACACCTCAAGTATCTTCTGTTAATGTGAACATATCTAAGCAGACAGTATTATCTTTTGGCAGACTGATAAAAGAACTGGCTATCCAAATGGTTATTTGCTATTTAGAATCCAATTTATCAAGCCATTAATATACAAAAATTCTGCATAAAATACCCTTCAAGCTAGCTTTGATGGTGATTGTTCTGACAATTCTAATATTCGTTATCAGAATTATGGTTCTCATGTATTATTAGTCAAAAATTAAATACAAGAAAATAATAACGGCATTGAAACTGGTGAAATGATTTATCTCCTTCTACTCTTTGCAGCTAGGCTGGATCTACACTATTTCTGAGAGACAATTGTCTATCTTCTTTCTTAACTCTAACTGTTCCTCTTACGGGGACGTTAAATCTCCTCTAAAACAATTACCTTGAAAAACTGATGAGGTTGGAACCAGGTATAAACAGGTAGCTAAAAGTGTAACTATAAAGAAATGAACTAGGTAGTTGCTAGACATTATACAAGGGGTCACAATTTGGATTCTGTACTTTATAGTGAGGAAAACTTATTCTTTTTGTTAAGAAATGCTGCAATAATAAACAGGTCTTCTGTACAGTGTTTGACAGACAGTTGTGGGAAGTAGAAGAACGCACCTTAAATTAATACAAAGATTTTATATTTTCCATATGTAAATGTCACAATTATATGTCTAATCAGGCATGCAACCATGCTTTTAAACTAGAACAGGTGATACCTAGCAGCAAGAGAATAGTTGCATACTTAAGTAATGGCCTAGAGAGAACTAGATGAGCCAGAGGCACCAACATCTATTTAAATATGCTATGCCATTTTCAACATAATTAGTTATCTAATTGCAAACCCAAACTTAGACAATGCATTTGCACATGTAATTAATTACAGTTTGTTTAAAAGCACTTCATTTGTGGTGCTTTATTCTTTGTCTCCTACAAATTACATTACCAAAGGATTTTGATTTTTGAAAACAACAGAGAAAAATGATGAAAATGAAGAAAGATATATGTACAAAGTAAAAGGGTAATACACCATTAATGCTACCTAGCACTTCAAAAACACATCTTTTCCTTCTTTTCCTTTCCCTTTCCCTTTCCCTTTTCCAACAGGAATCTATTTTAAATATTTCAAGCTGCTGTATAACTAATTTCTATCTCTTAGATATGTAAAAGACTTTAAGCTTTCTATAGAAACAGCATCAATTACGTAGGTCAAATTCACATTGTAAACTTCATGCAAGCAGATAGCTAAGAGCAAATAAAGTCTTTATTTATGGGAATGTATTATTTTTGTTATACTAGAATCTAGGATCTCTACCAACAGACTACTGTCATTACTCTGACAGCTTTTTTTTAATCATGTCCCAAAAGGTCTGCAATCAAAGTATAAGTTGCACTGGATACAAATCAGCATACAGCACACAAAAGAACAGGGAGTGCACTATACAGATAAATACAAAACACATCTTCTGCAGTGTTTTGAAGTTGGAGCTACAGTAATCAAGTCTAAAGATACTGAGCCCTTACTGGACTTTTACTAGCCCATTTTATAGCTATGAAATATTCTTTGTGATGTGAGCTTCGAACATAACTGTAGCCTGATATGAGGACTGAGAAAATCATGCATTTTGGCACGTGGACCCAAGTGAGATGAAATACAACACAGACAGTGTGACATGCAAGGACTGAAAAAGAAAACTGTGAAACCAGCCAGGATGTAAGGCAAATGAGAGCACTGGAACACATCAGATGGGTTACTGATTACACACCCACAAGGTGGTGTCAGGGAGGCAGAACAAGATTTTACTTTGGACAGCTGGAAGATTTGGAGTAGAAATAACTCCGTCCTGCAGCTACACGAATGACCTCACCTAACATGACTGAGATTTAAATTAGATAGCTTAATGATGTCAGCAGCACAACATATACCCAGAACTGGGAACATACGTTAAGAAAATAACTTACGCAGAGTATCAAGTCACTTATCAAAGCTGATTCTGTGATAGGAACATAAATAAATAAATAGTGGCTATACCCTGGATTTTATACTAGACATAACCTTTGAATGCAAGGAGGAAAGTAGCTGGTTGATCAAGGAAGAGAAGAACAGAATAAGGGTCCTAAAATTTGCCTAGGAAGGCTTTGGTGAGAAAAGTTTCAGGTGAATGTAAGGGGGCAAATCAAACAGGAAAGTGTCTATGACAGAACAGTAGGCCAGAAACCTGAGGCACTGAACATAATAAATAAATAAATAGTGAGCATTCAGTTATTTCATAGATTTAAAAAAATAATAATAATGAAATGAGATACATTCTAAAAAGACAATTGAGATCAAGGACAAGTTTCTTTAAGACAGACTTGAACAATGAGTCTTTACAGACTGAGGGGAAAGAGACAGATAAACAAGATTAAAAATCAAAAGATTAAATAAAAGAGGATAAGGAATAAAAATTCATCAAAGAAACAGAGAAGAAAAAAATCATCAAAGGACAGAGAAATACAGTTGACAAAAAAGCTGTTACGTCTATAACTGGAAAGAGTAGAACAGGAGGTAATGAGAGAAATGGAGGGAAACAGGAATCACCTTTATCTCACAGAAATCACTGTATTTGTATAAAAAAATTGAGTAGAGAGAAGAATCATATGCGTGTATAGTATTTATGGAAATGTCCATATTTTATTTGATGAAATCTCTAGTGACAGGAAAAAATTCCTGAAATGCAGTTGTCTTCTGATGGTTTATCATAGTCTCTTTCAAAAGTGGTAGGGAGTCTGGGGGGAATATAGAGCTGCTAAGAGATACTAACAGCACAAAAGAAGGGCTATTGGAGAGACATGATGCAATTGCATGCTCAGTTAGGCCTTCTGTTCAGAGCACAAAGTGCCCTTTCCCATTAATACTATTACATATTAAAATTATTATTGTCCAGAAGGAATTTTCCCTGGGCTCCTCCTCCAACAGCATCTAGGACAAAGGATGAAAATGGGCAGTACTTGAGGACAGAACTGGCATGCAAAATCTCTAAGGAGACAGAGAGAATGCAAAAGATAACCAGGTTCAGAAAATGTTCAAATAGCTTCAATCTTTCTTTTTTCTCTCTTGCCTGGAGAAGTCCATTTTATATATGCATTTAAACACACTGCATTTTAATATGCATTAAAATGTACTCTTCTAAATAGCTGTGCTCCCACCTCCTCATTCCAGGTAGGAAGAGAAGCTAGAATTCTTAGACTTTAATTCTGTTATATCTCATCATATTGACTGTGGTAACTGCTGAGACTTTGTGTTCTAAGGAGATGGGACTCCTTTTGTACTCTTTTTAAAATGGCAGAATAGCAGTAGAGAACCTTTTTCTTCCAGCCATGGTACAGTAGAGAACTTTGTTCTTCCAGCCATGGTACACTAGGAAACTCTCACAGCAATTTTGTGTACATATATATACATACACATACATATAGTTATAAACATATAACATAATTTCTAATAATACAATATATTATATATATTTTATACATACACCCTGAATACACGTCTGTGTGTATATACATAAAATATTATACAACAAAACCTCCACATGCTTCGAGGACAAAAAAAAAATAAAGGGAATTTAAGTTAGTGACTTACTTCCCAAGATTATGTCTTCAAGTAGCTATCTCTGCATTACCAACTGTAGTCACTAAAAAGTGACGAAAATTACTTAAAACCCATGACATTTTGAAAGGCTGTGATTGTGGAAAGAAATTACCTTATACTTGTGCCTTTTCTTACTATGGGGGCTTATAGATGATGCAGCTCTGTATTCCTAACTTTGTTTGCTCTGTGGTACATAAGTATTTTAAGTTCTGGACTTCTGAACTAGACCATTAGCCTATCAAAATTATAAGATCCAGGGTATTGCCAACCTGTAGATCTCAGGAACACGTCCTGGCTCCCAGATTACCCCTCGTCCATCCTAGACTGGTGTTAGTACAAGACCCACAAGTACATTGTATCCTCTCCTTCCTTACTTCCCTTGAAAAGGAAAATCAGGTATACAAAGGCCAGAAAGGAAGCACAGCATGAGTTATGCAGGAGTGAAAACAACGGGTGCATTATGTTATGCTATGTAGATTAGAAACTATTTCATTTCAACTCTACTCTACATACATTTACAGAACTCTGATTATTTTAATGGAATCATGAGTGATCTCCTTGAGAAGAATTTTTAGGTCCAGTCATCTTGCAAATATGGTCACAAGAAATACATCCACATTCTTCTTTTTTACCCAGAAATGACATAGGATGGAACTAAGGTCTCCATATTAAATATCTATATATATCTATAAATATCTATATATCATTCACACTTAATCTAATAAACAAAAGTCTGATGAAAAATAGTCATCTCTTCAAAAGTTGGTTCAAGCTGTTATTACAATCTCCCAGTGGCAGATGTACCACAAATTCCTAGCATAAAATAATGTGTAATATATAACAATCCTTTAGTTATCAAATTATTCCTAATATTTAATGCATAACTCTTAACAACTTAATCCAATCACTTCTTCTAATCTCATATTCCTTTCATCCTCAAAAACTATGGTGAGTAGTTAATCACGTTAATCATGTAGCAAACTTTTACTTATTGAAAATTATCAGACCTCCTCGATCAAGAGCTATTTTCTAAATTAAACAAACCTAATTCTTTCAGCCTTTTCTCATCTATATAGATCACGTGCATCTTTTAGGTGCACTCAGAAATCAACCTGCCATTCTTGCTGAGGTTTCTGTAGTAGTGAACAATTATCTACTATATCCTCAGATGATGTTTCTGTTAAATATAGTTTCTGTAAAACTATTGCATTCCTGCTCACTATTCACAATTTGTTACATATATTCCCCCTACTCCAATCTTTTTCTTTTACAATAAATCCTAGCCTTGCAGTTTTTATGACAAATGAGATGACAAGAAGGATGCCTCTCAGTGAATTAAAAAGCACACTACAAACTACCTTATCAGCTCTGACAGACTACCTATATCAATGCATCACTACAGTGAGAAGACATTGTCTACTCCAAACTTTTGTTTATTTGTTAAGAAAACCTGGATTCTTTGGATGGATTTACTTATTTATTTTAATGGAGGTTCATTTCAGAAAAGATCTGCCTTATTTTTTTTTTTAACCTGTCCATAGCATGGAATTATATATATATATATATATATATATAAAATATATATATTTCTGCTTTTTGTGTTGTTAGATACTGTCTATCATACTTTGCTTTGTTTTGAATTTGTGATTATATTGTATTTAGCATCTCCAATTCCCAAAGGATTACTAATAACATATATGCACTGCAAGGAAAGAAGAAAGCCTTTGCTTATATATCTGTTAGTACCACACATTCATCAGTTTATCAACAAGACATATCCTTGTTTGGGGATCAAATCTACTTACTAGTTCCAGTGCAAAACCTTGCATCTGGATCTTCCATTTAGACAAGCAACGTGTGAAATCACATACAGATTGGTAGTTCTCCATTGAGCTTACATGTGGGAAGACTGATTTATATTGATTATGCCACCAAATGAATGGAATATATCATAAGCATAGAAAATAATACTGATCGTCTAGTTCTTAACAGAATACAGGAGATTAACACGTATGTGGAACTAAAACGTTCTCCAGTAAGTTTAGTCAAATATGTTCTTAACTGTCACAGGGTAAGGCATATTAAGCCTTAATAACTACATTAGTTCACTCTTAGGAGCCTGTAGATGCTGGTGGAGCAGCAATCTCAAACAGATATTACTGCTAGCCTCTTAGATGTACAATTTATCTCCCAGTACAATACAGTATGAATCTCAGAACAAAACATAGCTCTAAATGAGGTGAAATAAACATAAATTAACTACTTAGCATACACTTCTCCCAGGTTAGAAACTCTAGAACTCCCCAGATTCATTTATTTTTGTGCAGTTCCACTGTAATAAAATTGACAAGATGTGAAAAAAATTGAATACTACAGCTTAACTTTAGTATAACATCAGTGAAGAGTCACTCATGTATTTGCAGATTTGCTACAGGGGTTTTCAAGATTACTGCTCAACATTTTTTAAAGTAATGACCACTGAACATAGAAGGTGTTAGAAGGCCAGATATGAATTATTTACAGCTATATTAACTGTACATTATAGTGTATGTTATACAATCATGTATTCAGTAGCATTTCAATATCCTGAAGTTACTGTTTCATATAAACTAAATATATAAACCAAAGTTTGTTGTCAAGAATCAACAGAAATTTGTATTTGTCATTGCTTCTGCTACAGGCTTTGTCCAAAAGATGTAATATTGTGGCTGTAGAGATGCTCCATACTGTGACAAACCTCCAGAGCCTCTTCCAAAGAACAGCAGAAAAATGACATCTGCACCTACTATTTTGAGTGAGATGTGGTAACGTGTGTCAAGAATTCAGCCTCTTATGCTGTCATTGTTGTTGAGCTTTTCCATTTTCACAAGTAGAGAATTACAAGTGTTGTTCTTGGGAGCAGAGAAGGAATTGTGTTTGCAGCAGGACTGAGACAACTGCACAGTTTTTTAACTCTGATTTTACAGACTGGATGTAGTACTCTGTAAATTTTTGTTTGTCTCAGAATAGCCTTTTGTCAGTATAACTTTTATGCCATCAGTTCTAAGCTAAATGGGACATAATTTCTAAAAGCCAAAAGTAAGATTTTTCAAACCTGTACTGAGATGTCTCCATCGAATAACCTGTGAAAGCTTGGCCAATAACACCTCATATTCAGACACCTATTCAGCAAGTGCCATTCAGAATTTCCAGTGCTTACTATAATATAGAGATCTGATCCAAAATTCCCTCAACACAATGGAAAGATTTCCATTGATATAAGTGAGTTCAGATGAGGTTTTGTTAATATTTGTATTACCAAGTGCTGAAAGGTAGCCTTAAAGACTCGTTACAGTCCTTGGCCTTGCTTAATCTCCTGTGTATAAACAGATCCTTACTTTTGCAGGAGATTCTTTTCAAATAAGATATTGATGGCAATGAAACTGAAGAGCTTGAAAAAATTTAGTTAGGTATTTTGTTTTCTGAAACTGACAAATAAAGGGAAGAGTCAATTATTTCTTTGCCGAAACAAGGAGAAACAGTTCTCTGCAAAACTAGACAGCTTGTTTGTTTTTATAACTTTGTGGGTCAGAATACTTGTTACTACAGGAAAAAAAAATGATCAGGGGATCAGAAATCCACTGAATGTTTTAAAATAATATATGTATAAACATCATGTGTACATTGCATATCAATGTGATTGTTACTGTTAAAAAAGCTTGGAGATATTTACAAAACACAAGGTTAGTTTGACTAATAAGTTTCCTAATAACTTCCTAAGCTTCTACCAGCCACTGTTCTCAGGGATTCCCAATATCTTTAACATACATTAAATATTGCAACTTAACAATTATTTCCCACATATTTATATCTATATATATTTGTTTTCTTTTACTTTTTGGTGATAGGTCCCCTTCTTCTTTTTGACCGTCTAAATGTCTGGGCACAGCCAGCTTCATGATATCCAATTCTCAACTGGATTTTGTGTGTCAGAAATCTGCTGGTTTACACTTACATACGGCCTTGATCTTCAGTAGCCAATAGTGCGATACTCTTGGGACTCTGATATTATGCTGATACAACTGCTATTGGGTGACTCATGTCAGAAATTAAGACTCATTTTATTTTCAATATCCACCCAGAACGTGGGTAAGATGGAATGGAGATATATCTTTGTGAAGCTGGAACTCCATTCTCTTTCACAAACATGAGTTCTTTTGTGGTGCCCCAATTTAAACCATATGTTTTATTTTGGACTTCAGGATTCATGTTGCATTGCATCTTCCAGTGGGGACTACAGACTCCATTTGGCAATAAGAGTTTTATACCTAGCTTAATTAAAGTACCTGAAAATCTGTCAGGGAATAAACATGACTAATGATTCTGATTATCTCTCAACTACTGACCTATCTAACAACAATCTCTACACAGAAGCTTGAAGGGTGACCACAGTTGCCAGTGTTTAAGTGTTTGACATTAGAAATATCTGCTTTAGCAAATCACACTTATTTCTGTTCAATACTTTAAAATTGAGGCCAGAACTGAATACAAAATAATTATGTTAAATTTAATCTGATTTTCAGGTGCAATTTCTGGAAAATTTCTCATTATCAGATCTTTCTGCAGATCTACAGGGATGCAAATCCAGTCTCCAAAGATGCAACACTGACAATATCATTGTGGTATAGCATACCAATCAAAGCTCCGAAAGAGTGAAAGCAAAACAATTTAACTTTTTCGACTCAATTTTGCATTTATTGCCAGTTGCTGTGAGTGTATGATGGAAAGTTTCAGGTATGTCAGAACACCAGTTTAGCAATCTTTCCTTGTTATAAGAGACATGAAGCTTATTCCTCCAATCTGGTTCTGTTTAATCTAAGCAAAATATCACAATTTGTCTCCAGTGAGTAATGGATGTTTTGAATTTCTTGTAATTAAAGTCAGTCTGCCTAAGCATGTATTATTGATTTATATAACACTTAATTTATATTTACATTGAAAGCTTGAGTTCCCTGTAAAGTGACAACACAGAATCTAGGTTTTGAATAGCTGAATCATGATTCATTTCAGTCTATTTTTCAGTTCTGTTCCTTGAAGACCAATCTCATACCTCTTGATTCTTAACAAATTCAGCAGTTTTTTTTCTTATTCATGTATACTTCATATGTATACATTTCTATGAGTACATATATGCATATATATCTGTATTCTATATACAAATTGAAAATCTGTCCACTATAGAAAATATTTAGAAAGGCTTATAAATTTAGCACAAACAGTGCCTTGTCACTTTCTGTCCTTACTGTACGCTATCACAGATAGTGCTCTACACGAACTTCTTCACCAGAACAAAGCAGCTATCCCATCAATCTTATGTTAAATAATGTCTGGAAGACAATTGCACTGGAAGCAGGTAACATATCTTAATATCAGTGATGCTGTTCTATTGTTGACTATTCTTCAAAATTCAACTACTGAAGATACTTGGGAAACAAATAATAATTCAAATACAATGAGTTTTCACTCGTCATTGTTAAAGGTGTACTCCTTACATTCCAAAGATAAACACTGTCCTTAAGCTAACTTCACATACATGTAAGAAAATTTCAAGAACTTCTATAGAGTAAAATGACTTAGTTTTAAGCCCCAAAATGCTGCTGGATGTTTGCCAAAACTTCAGCATGATGTTTTTAATTGCTTCTCATGAACCATCTAATTTGTTACGAAGAATGACCTGTGTGCCTATATATAAGTGACTGCTGCTATTTTAGGTACTCTACTGAGGCATCCTCATGACAGGGGCAGCTATAACACAATGTTCAAGAGACTTTCTGAAACTGCAGCTTGTAAGACCAGACATGATAACTAGGACATCTAAAACGTCTCTAGACAGGTATATTTAAGCAAATGAATCACACGTATAAAACTTGTAAAATCTACTGTTTTCATTCAAAAATTAAAGATTGTGCAGGAAAAGATTTCTGTTTAATCACTTAGCCCTCAGTTGTTTATTATAGAAGACTTTGGATTAAAAAAATTCAACTTTGAATTACATGATTTTCTTTCAGCACTGAATATACAACATGGAAAGTGCTCATAGCAGGAAACATTTTATTTCAAGACCTAAAGTAGCCACCAATAAGAGAAGGAAAAAAAAAAAAATCCTTCAGCAACATATGCTAACCTCTTGTCCTTGTCCTGGCAATAAATCAGCATCTAACAGTTGACTGCAGCAGAAAAGGATTAAACAACTAAAAGATGAAACTTGCCAGAAACTTCTTAAACTCTGGTAAATTTAAAGTGTGGTCTAAAGAGCAGACATCCAACTTATCATGGCATGTTCAAAATGATCGTCACATGCCTGTGTATGAAGGGCAGTTTACACTAATCTGTAAATATTTCTAAAATACTCCTCAAAATCTGTTATAGATGTCAGAGGAGCGGGACATAATTACCTATGCAGGGTTTTACAGACCAATTTTAGCACCAGTACAAAGATGTATAGAGGATACTTGGGGGTGGGGAAATGGGGTAGGGATCAAAATGTCATTTCCTAAAATGTTCATTACAATTAAAAGAGAGGTTATGGGATGAGTTGCACCACATTACACAACAATACATGATTAACTGTTGATGCAGGTGTTTCTACTGTAAATGGTTAGTTTTGTTCATGCAGAATTTTAGTCTTCACATTAAATACTGTCTCAAATTTCCTATGAAATGATCCTGGATTTTCTTTCTCACCATCATTATCAAAAAAATTCACACTATCATTCACAGATAAAATTCATATTATTATTATTATTCACATTATATTCACAGAGAAATGAAGGGTACAGATGTTGCCATGTATTTTAAGGTTTGCAAAATTAGAGTCTTTCCATTTACAGCCCTGTAGCTTTTCACTTGTTGCACTGAAGTCTACCTTTGACTTTGTAAGTCATTCACTGACGTACCCCATGGCTGCTGGGGCAATATTTTTACCTTGTACACCCAAAGGCTTTTGTCCTCATGGCCTTGTACCTTCAAATTTCAAGACATTGATATGTCTCTGATGTTGGCTTTCTCAAGGGAATGCATTGTGAATGATGTTTAAGTCACCCTTTCTCCTTTCCCTTTTTTACCTCTTACTTTGTAGCTTTTGGATTACAAATTTAAACTCAGGAATACATAGAGCTGAGTAGATAACACTAGTAGATAATTATTATTTAAATGGCTCAGAAATATCTCCTCATCCCTCACACAACAAAGACAATAATATGGACTTTAAGAATTATATATATACACTATATATGCTACTTTGGCCCAAGTTTGGATAATGTCAAGCATGAACACCCGAGAAAAGATTAAGGGTGCTACTAATTATAACAATAAAACAACTTAAGTCTAAGTGGATGAGACAGAAGGAAAATAATTATGAAAAGTTCAACAGCAACTACATATCCTGTAGAGAGAAAAAAAAAAAAAAAAAAGAGTATTTGAGGTTACAGAGGGAAACAGTTCAAAAGTCCTTAGGCATTTGATATTACTTCAAAAATTGACCCAAATTCTCAGATTCTATTTAACAGATCCCAAAAGAACATATCTAAAGCTAATCTATCTGAACCTTTTTAAATATCATCAATATTTCCCACCCAAAGAAGAAAAGAATAAGGGATCCCTTGGTAATCTGTCATGAAATGAAGGCTTTCTTTAAAGAAATACAGCAACTCAGCCAAAGAAACAGTAGTCTAGCAGGTTTATCACCTCTCTCAAATACTTGCATTTCAAAATGTTTAAAGTTTTTTTTTTTTTTTTTTTACAAATAGTTTAAGGAAACACAGAAGCATAAACAAACACCGTATCCAAACACTAGTTAGTGCTATCAACTTAACTATCTAAATCTCGCAATGTAAAAACATGTAGTGGAATATTGTCTCCATATGGAAGAAAATGCAGCAGTTCATTAATTGTCTTCCAAAATTATTACAAAACTTAGCCCTCTTCTATCCCATGTGAGAGACCTCTTAACAGAGACAATCATATCCTCCATATTAATCTTTGTCTCTTCGAAAAGAAATTAGAATTAACATTAGCCAAATCCAATTTACAGGAAAGAAAAATATTCTGGAACATAAAAATTCCATATGTCATTTTTGCTGTTTTGTTTTCATAAATAGGGCTCAAAGAGCCCTAGTTGTACTGAAATAAACATTAGCCTAAGGATACAATTTTTATACCTGACTATGGAGTGCTGGCAGCATAAATGCTGAACTTAAACTGTAGAATAACTCATTAGGAAATATTTACTACAAATATGCTTGAAGTGTTTTTAAAAATTAATATTATGCTGCTATGCTTGGCTTAATTAGCTTTCTTTTTCATTTACAAAGCGTATCTGTCTGGTTTATGAACTTAGTCTCTATTTCCCATTCTTGCAAACCTGTTTAATTAAAGTTTTAACTACTGCATGAGCTTTAGAAACAGTAGAATGACTTTTATTACTAGAAATCTAAATCCTTCTTTTAAACATGATCATATCTACATATACTACACTGGAAATATGACACGACATGCTCCAGAATATTTCTGAATCACACATGATACTACTACTTCTAAATAGATAGCATCCATTTACATTATGTTGCATGTAGTCAATTTTGGTCTTTTTGCACAGAAAGTTGCGCTAGCAGTGGAACTGTGATTAATTTAGCCAGTCACCAAATCAGTCCCCTGAAATCCATTAAAGGTCACCTTTCTTTTTTAGGTATGTACCAGTTTCTAATCTGTTCGTTGATTTCCTCATCCATTATTCTATTCTATCTCTTTCAGAGGTCCATCACTTATCGGACTCCTACCTCTACTAGTATGGCACTATGCTTTGGTTTTCAATTATAGCAACTTGTATCACAATCTTTTTCAGCATGTATCACTTGCTCCCCTTCATGCTATAATAAAAGATTAAATGGTAATTTATTTTTGCTATATGTACAAAAATGAAACCTATTCATTAGAAATATGACCTGAGATACATCTGAAGCTATAGAAATACGTGACATACAGTTTATCATAATGGCTGAATATTAAAAAGCTTGTGGCATAATGGTCAGTGAGCAGAAACCATTTGTGCAATCACTGCCAACTAACAACAGTAAAGCAGAAAATATTTTTGCCTCCCCTAATCGCAGATACTGGAGACCCTGCTTAATGACTTGCTACCCATTATACCCAAAATACTCTACAGTTTTATCACACAATTTACTTCACAGAAGTAGAATGTCAACAATAGTGAGTTCTATAATAATGAAAAAAGATAATAGTCATTTTCCCTCCTGTTCTCATTTGAATCTCGTAACCACTGGGGTGATCAAATTTAAAACCTTATTAGTTCTGCTATTGTGACCTAGTCAGACCCTCATTTCAAGATCAGTTTGCAGCACAACACTATGGAGGCAATCTTTTCAAATGAACAATTTACAATTAATATTTCTGCCAATATATACTTGTAAGCTTTACATAATGACAAGCACAATAATATCGAAATTTTCAAATTACAACATTGGCGATCATTGTTTATGGCTGAAAAACAGTGCTATAAAACACAAATTGGCACTAAAGAATTTTGTCAGGGTCTAAATGAGGAAAAGAAGCAAACAAATGTAAAACTTTACACTGTTTTTCTAAATTTGGGAGAGAGAGAGAAAGCATCATCAGGTCATATTTTGTACAATTTTGTGGTGATTAATTCACTCAATGGAAAAATATGAAGTGTATCAAACAACTATAAATCTTTGAAGAGGTGACTTTTTTGTAGTCTTTATATATGTTCTCATCCCAGGAAAGACCATGTAAGGTAAGAAAAATACTGCAGAAAATACATTTTAACCAGATTTTCATTTAGACTAAATTGGTCTATGTCTCTTAACATTAAGAGAGCGAAGATGGTTCACACCAACTGAGATTGATCCTATGAGAGTATGCTTATATGGTCACAACTGGGGTTGTCAGTGCTTTTAAAGAAGTTACTGTGCTTCAGCTAGCATTGGTAGGCAGACACGTCATCCCTGTTACCTCATTGCAATGTCAAGTATACATTTTCCACTTGAGTTGCCTTCAGCAGTTCCAAAAGGGAGCCCAGGTGAAACCGAGGGAAAAATGGACACTTAGGAAGAACACTTTGGGGGTGAACTATTGCTATATAATATGTATATATATATATATACATATCAAAAGTGTTACAACTGCTGTTGTTTCCCTACACTAATAAAGATTGAAATTAGTCTTCTTCATTAGACTAGAGTAGTATCATGCATGTGGTCAGTTTATATGAATCACTTCAGGATGCAGTACCTCCAGCTGTGGGGAAGTGAAGAAGGCAGGAAAGTGTGTGTGCATGTAGAAACGGGAGACAAGAAAAGTAATACCTTTTAAAACCCCCAAAGCAGTCACTTGCAGTTACCTGACCATTAATTGATTTGAAAAGAACAGAAAGTCTGCTTAATTTCTGCTCCAAAGGCAGCAATGGAATTTGGTCAAGAAAGAAAAAAAAGTCATGGTCTGGGACTCTGAACCCATGATTAACCATACAGATGATGAAACAACCCCGTATCTTGTCTACTTCACAGGACCGTGTTCTAGCCATTATTGGTAAGTGGATACAATTCTTTCGCCATGTCACTGGCTGAGTTTACCACCCTAAATATATTTACATAAGATAGAAAGAGGACTTTTGCGCTGCTGTAGAATGAAATAATGAACAGTAAGATTTATTTATGTTATTCAGAGTAGACTTTTTTGTTTCAGCATATTTTCCTTCAATTTGCAAACACAACACTATCCATGACCCCAACATTGCTCCATGAACTACTAAGCAAACATCTAGAAGTTGAGAAGATGAAGTCCTAAACTGTTTGGGATAAATACTGTTTTTCCTAAAAACCCTTTATTCTGATGCCTAAGTATGTATTCCAGTGCCAGATTTCAGACCACCAATGACATTTGTATCCATAGTTTAGAAAGAAAGAAAGAAAATAATTTGCTGGAATTAAAATATGTGAAAGCATTTTATTAACTATGAAATGTTTTAAAATGTTACTGCATTTTAATCACTTGCTGCTCACTTTTTAAAAAATCTTCATAAAGACAACCTATTGAGCTTCCCATTGAGATGATTACACTTGTGTGTGTCTTTTCTAACCATCTGATATCTTGGCAGCACATCAACTTTCAGTGAAACAGAAATCAAATGTGTTTCGTTAAAGAAAAAAAAGCCTACAAAATACATCCTCTCTTAAATAAGAGAACATATAACAAATATATCATTCCTCTAAATGTGACATAATACATTTAAAAATTAGTATTGAGTGTCATAAAATCATAGGACAGTTCATGTTGGAAGGGCCCTGAGAAGGTCTCTAGTCCGATGTCCCACCCAAACCAGGGTTAGCTATAAGGTCAGACCAGGTGGTTCAGAGCAGGGCTTTATCCAGTTGGATCTTAAACATCTTCCGTCTGGTCTGAATCTCTCTGTATTTCAAGTTATGCCTACTGTCTTGTCCTCCTGTCACTACGAAGAGCCTGATTCCATCTTCTTGCAAATCTCCCCATAAATACTGGGGTGTTGATGTTAGGTGACCCCAAAGCCTCCTCTCCTCCATGATGTCCTGCTGTCTCATCTTCTCTTTACAGGGCAAGTGCTGCAGCCCCTAGCCAGCTTGGGTTCCTTCTGCTGAACTCACTCCAGGTTATTGATGTATTTCCTGCCCCAAACTGGACATTGGAAGGCTATGTACTGTCTATGACACAATGGTACTTTTCTTTTCTTAAAATAGTATTTGTGCCCCTGTCACAGCCCTATTCAGAATGCTTGCATTTAAAACCCATCAAAATGCCTCAGCGTCCTAAGAGATAATTTCCTAGAAAATAAAGACCTTCCTAATAGCATTATTACCCTTTCTTATGCTGGTTTCTACTCAGTGTCCAGCAAATGGAAGCCTGACAGGAGAAGTAAATTGGTGACCATAACTCTGATGAATATTTACACCACAGAGAACTTCACAACTGACCAGTGGTGGAATGAACCAGCTGAAGCTGCATGCTCTCAGGTGCTGATGCAAGCACTTTCCAGATAGACTGAGGTTATTTAAAAGGCACTTTTCCCAGCTCCTCTCCAATATTTCTGTTCTCCATCCTTTTAGTTTTCAATGATAAAGACATAAGATGCTTGTTTGTCTCTTTTCCCCTACTTATATATATTAGCGCAAGATAGAATGGTACTTCACACGGCTACAGCTAATGCTGGCAATGAGTGTCTGAAGATACATTTCATGCATATGCTGGAGTATACTTCACAATAACCATAGGCTGCATAACTACAGGGATTTACTGAAAGCCAAGACAAGTGTTACTCCAAGTTGTCTACAGAGCATTTAAAAAACTTCCCCATGGTTTATTACTATGGCAGATTAAAATAGTCTTTGAACACTACTGAGACTCGTTACGCGCGGTGTTCACAGCTATGCCATCTTAAAAGAGATGCTGATTTTTGCATTTTAGAGTGCTGCTTCCCTAATTAAACTCCCCTCAAAAAGGAGAGGGGGAGCGAAGGGAGGAGAAACGATTAAAAAAACCTTTCTCCCTCCTGTAGATGCAGCTGTCATTTGTGTCTTGCTTCAGATGCACACTAATAGAGAGTTGCTGACTACTTATTTTATCACAATTGCACATTTTATTTACACTTTATTTTATTTTATTATATTTTATTACAACTTTTTAGTACTTCTGGTTTTAGTCTGAATAGTAGCTGTGAAAACTAGTGTTGATGGTATTTCTTTTATTGTCTCAGTGTTGCCCAAATCAAATGGCCTCACTTCAGAGGTAATAGGATATGTTGTTTCTGTTTTGTTTTGTTTTCTATAAGCTGATCCTTCAAATTCTGTACACTCTGGGAGAATCACATTATGCTGACTCTTTCCCTTTAATATAAGAGTTCCAGAGGTCACAAAGCATCTACATGGAAACTCCCTTGCCTTCACTGAGTTTCAACAAATACAACCAACAGAAATATGAGAGAAATGGCACTGATGATACACACAACCTTTTAGCAATCTTACTGTTGCTGTCTGTACTCTGAAGAGGAAAATATGTTTAAAATGTTACAGATACTATTTTATAGACAGAATCATAGAATCAGTAAGGTTGGAAAAGACCTCCAAGATGACCTAGTCCAATCGTCTCCCTACCAACATTATTATCCACTAAACCATGTCCCTAAGTACCACATCCAACCTTTCCTTAAACACCCCCAGGGATGGTGACTCCACCACCTAAATTATAAATATTATGGATATGATTTAAGGAATTAAGACCTAAGTACATGGAACAATGAGTAAATATTAATATAATATTAATAATCACCTTTATACCATGGCGGGGTGGGGGGTGGAGGTTAAAAGACTGTCCAGAAAACTCCAAATTATCATTTTTGGCATTGCCTTTTTTTTTCTCTCTTTTTTTATGCATTTTTGGAAAAATATATAACTCTTTTCTCTGAAGACAAAAGACAGTGTATCTATATATTTCTTCCTGAAATTCAACTTTCTGTTCTTAACCTTTTTTCTCTTCATGGATCTTCCCTAAATATTAGACAACCAAAAATCTAATGCAAAGCAAAAACGTCTCTCCCTACTTTATAGTGGTTCTGAAAAATGCCGAATTTTAGAAATCTAGCTTTGCTGAACTTCATTACTGGGGCTAAAGATCTACAGAACCTCAGAAATTCGTTATGGATATAGGAAATCATTCCAGTTTTGTTGCGTTGCCTTTATAACTTGAAGACTCTGTACCAATATTCATTCTCATCATTTGCATTTAAAGAAATGGAGTCCAGTCATGCAAGGACTCTGCATATGGAAACAGAATCAAAATCAATGGAAACTCTATTTAGGAGATTTGCAAGGATATAATCAATGCTGAAGAGTCATGACAGAGCAGTATTGCTGGAAAATAACAAGAGCTTTTATTGACTTAAAAAAGTCCCATCAGTACCTAACTATAATTAGTGCAAAATAAACTGCATAGATACCACGAGATATGCATTCCGTGCATACAGACATTTAAAAACATAAAAACATTTTGGATGACTAAGAGCTTTTCATCTAAGGAGAAGCTTGACTGTTACTACTTCCTTTAGATACATGAATTGCAAAGACAGAAAGATATGAAGACTACAATTACTCACTCCAAAGGAAAGATGTTCCAAAATTTGTAGTCTCCAAGGACAGTGCTGTGAACCTGTAGAGTTGACTGCTCTCATTTCTGTTGATCCCACCAGCAACCTTGTCAATGTGGATCGCCACATTCTGTGCTGACAAGCCCAACAGAGACAATGGACTTTGAGGAAGGGAATAGCCATAAGCATAGCCTGTATATCATTATCAGCTGTGATTGCTAGTCTTTTAAAGGTGACAGCCAACATGGCTTCAATAAGGGCAAATTGTGCCTGACAAATTTGTTGGCCTTCTGTGGCCTTACAGCAGTGGTTGATAAGGGAAGAAGAACTGACATCAGCTACCTGGACTTCTGCAAAGCATTTGACACTTTTCTGCATGACATCCTTGCCTCTAAATTGCAGAGACATGGATTTGACAGAGGGACTACTTGGTGGGTAAGGAATTGGCTGGATGGTCACACTTAAAAGAGCTGTGGTCAATGTCCAAGTGGAGACCTGTGATAAGTGGTATTCCTCAGTGGTCTGTACTGGGACTGGTGCTGTTTAACATCTTTGTCAGTGACATGGAAAGTGAGATTGAGTGCAGCCTCAGGAAGTTTGCCAATAACACCAAGCTATGTGGTGTAGTTGACACACTGGAGGGAAGGGATGCCATCCAGAGGGACCTGGAGAGGCTTGAGAGATGGACCTCATGAAGTTCAACGAAATCAGGTTGCAAGGTCCTGCATCTGGGTCGGGACAGTTCCAAGCACAAATACAGGATGGATGGAGAATAGATTGAGAGCAGCTCTGAGGAGAAGGACCTGGGCTGTTGGCTGATGAGAAACTCAATGTGAGCTGGCAATGCATGCTTGCAGCCCAGAAAGCCAACCGTATCCTGGGCTGCATCAAAAGAAGTGTGGCCAGAAGGTCAAGGGAAGCAATTCTCCCCCTCTACTCTGCTCTCTTACACCTGCAGTACTGAATTCAGTTCTGGGGCCCACAACATAAGAAGTACGTGGACCTGGAGGAGTAAGTCCAGAGGAGGGCAATAAAGATGATCAGAGAGCTGGAGCAACTCTACTATGAAGACAGGCTGAGGGATTTTGGATTGCTCAGTCTTGAGAAGAGAATGCTTGGGACAGATCTTACAGCAGCCTTCCAGTACCTTAAAGGGGGCCTACAAGAAAGCTGGAGAGGGATTTTTTTACAACAGCATGCAGTGATAGGGCAAGGGGTTTGCTTGAATCTGAAAGGGTACTCCAACAAGTGGACAGAATAACCAGGTTTTGGTCATATCTTAATGCAGTATGGGATCTTTGTCTGGAAGAAATATAACAACCTGCATGACAAGAGGAATACACGAATTTATACTGTGATCACTATATTTAATAGCTGCTGATGGGATTTATTCCTATGAAATCTCTACTCCTATTTCAAACTCATTTATAATTTTTTCCTTCCCAGTTTAATGATGCACCTCATAGTAAAACTAGAAAATTTACTGATGCTTGTTTTAGACCTACAGAACAGTAATGTAATGATATATTTCTGCACTGTCATAATGTGAGAAAAAGGAAGTAAATATCTCCTTATTCACATCTTCAGAGCAGTTTTGCAAGATGCCACACTTAAATGCAACATTGTTTTGCTGAACCATTCAGTGCTATAACATTGTCTCCTCATAGCTTAACAATATCCCTGGACAAAAGTTTTTAAAATTACATTTTCTAGTGGCTCACCAGTAATTCCTAAATCAGCTATGGTGTTAAGAAACAAACAATGACACGTAAGAATGAGAATTAGCACACCAAGCTCTTGCAGACCTGGACAACTGTGATAGACAGAAGAAAGATTAGTTCAGCAAGTTGCTGAACGGACTTAATTTTAAATGTTACTAGTTTAATCCCAATTTTAATATTATTTTCCTTCTCATAAACCTTAATTTATTTGTGTTACTGAAAACATACCATGACTCAGCCATCTGTGATAGATTACTATAGATTTTTGAATCTGCATTAGTGCATCTAAGATAAATGACTTTTAATATGCTTAATTTCAAAATATATAAAGTGTTTTAAAATACCAACATTTATTTTTAACAAATTAAATTATATTGACTTTTAAAAGAAGTCCTGCCTTGGAAGAATTATAATTTAAATAGTTTTCAGGAATCATTGTAATGATTTCCTACTTAAAGCTAATTCTCTTGTGAATCCATGGAAGACAAAACAAAACCTGATTTATGGGATCTACACTGTGCAATATTATCTATATACAAGCTGACATCTCAAGGGCTAAATGGTGATTTTCTATTCTTTAAATTCCTTTCAGGAGGAAGTTACACTAGCTTATCCAAATTAAATTATGAGTTATACGTTTGTGAAGTGTATTACAGTCTTCTAGGGATTTACATGACACAACTCATTTCACCTGGACTTTCAACTAGATTAGAAACAAGAACAGGATTTTTATTCAGCAAGTTTGTACCATTTTTCCACCCATCAAAGTACATTTTCAAAAAGTGAAGTACCATGTCATTCATAATTTCTGACTACCTGAATAATGCAAAATGGAAGGTCAGAATGGACCCATTATAGATGTCTCACCTAAACTAGAATGTAGCCATTTTTATTTTCAAAATGTAGCTATATTTTTTCCTCTTATTTAATCCTTTTAGAAATGAAGGACTGAAAAACAGGATTTTTCAGCTGTGGACTTAAGACACCTGAACACAAGTCAAAATACATGGAACCTGCCCTTTGATAATAATGTCTCTGTCTATATGGTATCTCATTACTTTCAGTTATTAACAGATAGTAAATGAAAACTAACTTATTTTAAGTAATAAGACAACACAGTATTCCTGTAACAAATTATCCCATAACAATCACCAAACAGATTGAATACAGATGATTCATTCATCTATGATAGCATAACTACAGACCCACAGACCGTATCATCTATCACCCATCTAGTGGAACACCAAATGAAAATACCTTCCAACTCACAGTTATTTGCATAGCTTTCTTCACAATGAAAGTCTGCTCACCACTGAAAGCATGCCCTCATTAATTCTGTCAGTTGACATCAAACAAAATTTGCAGAGCAACAGACAGACTTCATACATTTCACTGACCTTCCACATAAAATGTCCAACATGGCACAATTCTTTATATAACCACCACCTCTCTGCAAAACCGCTATACCTGCAAGTAGCTCCATAAGCACATGAACCCCACTATACACGATTCATGATTCTCACTTTTCTGTACGTGGGAAATGAAATAACTGCTCTGCAGTGAGCCAGGTTGTTTTCTTGGCAAGAAGAAATTCAGATCGATCACTGGAGCAGCAAGAGGCCTAACTACACGTTGTGTTTTTTTTAGTGTACAGGCATATATATTCCACCTCAGACATTAGGAGCAAGGATTTTCAAATATTCCTCTAAGGTCAGCATATATCAGTTCCACATCACTTTTCACCCATACCAAAAAGGAGTCAGAACAATAGATAAGAGTATCATTTTAATACCTTCAGGTCTACTTTTTGCACATGTTCAGAAACTCTCAATTTTATTAAGAGAATCATTTTTATGTTGATCTGGATTAATTTAATGTATATAAATAGATAGACATAAAATCTTCATCATCAACAGCAATACTTTCAGGTTTGTAATAATAAAGACTGTCTTCAGATATATCAAATAGGAATCAAAATCCTATCAAAATCCTAGTCAAAAAGTTTGTTTCTTAGCATAACCAGTCATCTGTTTTAGTAAGAAATATCCTAGTCAGACACCTGCTTGTGGTTTTATTGCAAAAATAATATTTATTTTAGAAAAAATTTGCCACTTTGTTTTTTTATTATCTAAGCTTTTGCTTTACCTAGTCCTGCAAAAAGTATTATTTACATTGTCTACACATACACACAATTAAGGGACAATGGGATGTAAAAAAACCTTAAAAGTTGTAATAGCCCAATAATGTATTCTTCAGCTAAAAACAACTTTCTACAGATTAAGCAAAAGACTCTGAGACAATTTCCATGTGATCAGATAGAAAAAAAAAGAAAGAAAGAAAAAAAGAAAAGAAAATAAAAAGTACATTTGAATTACTGGTATTAATATTTCTAACAATAAATTAACCTAACCTGTTTTTACAAAGACAAATGAGAATCATCACTCAGTCTTCTATACCCCCATGTGATACACTAACCTACAGGTTCTTACACTATTCTTCACACACTCTCAGCTATTATGCTCCAACACCTTTGTCCACTTGGCCAAGAACACCCACAGAAGTTAACAAATAGTTCAGAGTTTTAAGGCATTTGAATGTACAGCATAATTAATTTCCTATAATTGGAATTTAAGTTATTAAACATCTTTCATATTATCAAAATTTCCATTCCGTTTCAAAAATACAGACAAATAATGTTCATAATATAGAATATTGAAAAGTAACACTTGACATTATTTTCTATTGCAATCTTTTTCTGACATTGCTACAGAAATTAATGAGGAATACTGAATTACGAATACCAGTCTTACCACTTATAATATCAGCAATAATATCAACGATATCAAGGAACAAGTACTTTCTTTAGGATATAGGTTTACTCAGATAATAGGTTTTGACTCAGTAGCACATGTTATTCCTATGTTTTTATTTCTTTTGTGTGATAGCTAGTCTTAGCTGTAGATATCCATAGTTTTTGAACATCAAAATCTTCTCTTAGCATTTATTATTTCAGCCTTTTGCTTCAACAGAAATGTCAGAATTTCTTTCTCAAACTGAGATGTTTGTGAATTTTTTAGTAAAACAAAAGTGATATGGACTGCAAAAGAAAAAAAAAAAAGGCACAGACATAACCCACAGAGCCCAACAGCCCGTCAGTGCTGCCATTAACTAGGGCTCATTGAGACCACACTCAAATTGTTGATTTGAATTGCAGCTGCCAAGTACTTCTTAAATATTCACTACACCAGAGCAAGAATCATTATCCAAATGAATTGAGTCTCAGACTGCCATACTGTCTAAGAGCTCCCAGGGTCATTCATATCTTAGTGTGGGAAACTAGGGATTTACCATCCCAGCTCTGTGCCTATTCTGTTCTATACCTGGGAAAAAGAAACCCTTTCAAATAAGCGTTTTCATCAAAATGATACTGTTTCCACAAAAACTTTTGATTTACATCTACTAGTAATTTATTTCCAATCAGCCCCAGTAGGAAGGGCTATCTGTCAGAGTAAACTAAGTCCTGGAGTACTCGAGAGTCTACTCTTTCTGCAATTCTTTTTCTGATAGAATAATTTACTCCAAACCAGTCCCACCATATTCCCTACAGATTCCTACAGACTGCAGGAAAGGCAGTCATCTGTGAGGGTTCTTTGTCTCAAAAATAAAGGAAGAAAAAGAAAAAAAGGACCCACCTCTCCCTCCCCATCCCCCCCCCACCAAAAAAAAAAAAAAGAATATCTGACCTTAATTTGCCAGCCATAGTATGACACAGCAGATGGACTCTCTAACTAAAAAATCAGAGCCCTATAATCTTATTTAAAAAAAATGATGTATGCTTACCTGCCTGGATATGTGATATTCTAAGAAATAAGCATTATTTGCACACATGTACCTTTCATGAGAGAGTGAGTAGCTTTGTGTAGCATTTCTCCTCTCATTAAAAAGGAGACAGGTACAACACTGACACCCTGTTAAGGACAGATAGAAAGAAAATACTAGAAAGTTCTCGTTGTCTAGGATACTGATTTAAAATCCACTGAAAAGCTGCACTATTCCTACAAAGACTCAGAGACTAAGGCTTAAAATACTTACTTGATAATGTCTCCTTCAAGAGCAATCACTCGTTTAATGATCTTCTGTTCAGGGTTTCTAGGAGACCTGAGACAGGGGATAAGGTTATACAATCAGTAATGTTCCCGTTGTTTTAAGAAAATGAAAAGAAATTCCACAAAGAAATAGACACTATTAAAGTCATTAGGAGATTCCAAGTTCTCCTTGATATAGCATCAATCATGATATTCCATCCTGAAGTGAAGCTACTGTAATCATTCTCATTGCAAACCATCATTGAAGAGCAGATACTGAAAAATGACCTGCATACGAACACTACAATAATCAACATACCTTTTATCATGAAAAATATACTTCACATCATTAGAAATAAAATGTCCCACTATTGAAGAAGAGGGTACCTTTGCAAATAGATTCATATGTTAAAACCCAAATTCTCCATGAAACTGTAACATCATATTGTGTTTAAACATGAATGTCATTCATTCACCTTGGGAAAAAAAAATAATAATCCCTATGTTATATTGATATTTATCACTAATTTAGTTAAACCTTGCCTAGGGAATTGTGGAGGGTTTAAAAAGACAAGTAAAATTTTCTCCAGCTATCAAGGATTCTTAATATAATACCAAGCTTTCACTTCAAGTTATGAAATATATGAATATACTGAGTGGATTATGATCATGCATTACATAGTATTACAAAAAACAAAGTTGAAGTTGCATGCCCAGTCTGAATAGTCCAACTTTCTGAATGTATATTAAGAGATAGGAAGATTAAGAGATAGGAACCCTAGAAGTGTTATTCTATTTCAGTTTAATGATAGACTAACGTAGACCCATGTGCACCAAGGACTTTCTTTCCTACATACTTTACGTCATTTTCTTTTATTTTTAACTTTTAATTATTTAACTATGCAAACTTAGTAGAGTGTTTTTATGTTATTTTAAAAAATCTTTTTATCTGCTGCTTGTATATTGAAAAGGCAGTGAATTTTTTGATTTTCTGCTGATGCTCAGGTTCTTTATATTAGACTCCAAGTACAGCCTGCTAGCAATGCAATAACAAACCTGTATATTACAGGATTTGTGCCTGAAAACATTGGCCATGCCATCTTCACAATGTAAATTTGAGCTCACCTCTGGTCAAGAGGTAGCACACTAAGACTACATTTTCTTAAAAAGCAAAGCTAAGATTAAAAAACTTGCTTTTAGTGACTTCAAGACTACAGGCATTTGCAGTTCACTTTCACTTCCAAAAGTTAAAAAGAAAAATTGTTTCAGGTGAATTCAAAAATAATTTTTTAATTTGAATTCAGAAAGTATTCCAAATGTTTCAATAGTTTTACTTTTGTGTCAATATATTTGCAATATATTTATATTTCAATGTAATGAAATAAAATTAAAGGAGCATAATTTTGAATTTCAAAAGATCTGATATATTCACTTTACAGTTTAAAAACCTGAAAACCCTATTTTCACAAAGCAGTGTGGAACAGTGAACATGAATAAGGACCATATTTTGATTCCCTAGTCAGCACTGGAATTTTCAAGTCATTTTTGTGAAACATTTACAGTAAGATTTTATTTAGTATAAATTTTACCCAAAGAGCTGTATATTCCAGTTTACTCTTCTCTTTCATCTCAGGTTGAGAATACACATTTTTGTAATATTTTTACATTTCAGTCTTGGGCAGAATTAATCAAGTTTTAGATGTTCATATGATTCAAATATCTGGAGGATCCACAGCACTTTCTCATGCTGTTTCCTAGCAGGCTTCAGTGCACGCTCTAGCAGGCGTTGGCCTTCTCTCATTCTAAATTAGAGGGCAGCCTAAATAAGAATGTTTTATTATTACATGCTATTCTACATTTAAAATACTTGTAAAAACTATTTCATTGTTAATTATCATTTATACACATATACTCAGATTTTAGCATTTTCCTGTAAAAATTTAACTAATGGAAATAACACATACTGTTTGTGATGAATTGTGCATTTGTTAAAGACTGAATGAAAACAAATTTTAGGTTCACTCTTTCAAAATTCTGTCCTGTTTTAACACTTTACTTTCAAAGGTTCTTTGAAATGTCCCATGTTAGCATTTACACTTGATTAGTACTTATATATTGTAGTGAAAGTACTAACATCTCCCTTAATTTGCCTTCATTCTGAAACACACAAACAAACAAACAAGCAAACAAAACAACATCACCAAAACAACACCTCACATCTTTGAGGAAGACTAAACATGTCTCTGAGATATGAGTTCTAAAGTATGGGTAATTTTCTGCTACTAATGACATATTTAACCAAAACACATAATTTATCAAAAAGACTTAAAGGAATTCCTTCTAGATAGTTATTATAACTCATGAATATTTTTAATATTTGAAGCCAGAATAATTTAAAATAAACTTTATATTAACATTTTGATTCAAAGTCATGAAAATGGCAAAGGAATGGTAAGAGAGGGAGTAGCAGGCTCACAACCACTTTTAAATCAAGGATTTTCAACAGGAGATCAGAATGCTTTGTTCAAGAGCCACGTTAAACAAACAGGAGGTGAGAGAGACTAGTTCTGAAATGATGGATATTGATGCCTTCCTGAAAGGTGCTTAGTATAACAGTGGGATTTCATTGATTATGGAAATAACAATAACATGCAGACATAGGCAATTTCTGTCTTTGAAATTTCAACATATTCAGCTACAGATAAAATTAAACAATAAAGTGGGGAAAGAAACAAACAACCAGTAATCTTTTAGTACTCCTCTCTCACTAATATCTGCATGAGATAAGAAAAAATAATATTTGAAAATGGGATTTGTTCAAAACAGAAGGAAATAGATGAAAAAATGAAAGAAACTGTTGATCTACTTCTTTGCACCGCTCCTAAATTACACTGTTTCTTCATTCTCCTTACATAAAAGGTCATGTTCAGACAAGTTCATTTCAAACAATATTGTGTGGGAAGAAATGAGATTTCTAACACACAATGAATATTTTTCTCCCAAAGATGGCATTCAGAAGATATAAATATCATTAATATGAATTAATAACAACCATCCATACACTTAACAGACAGATCCAGATCTTATGTTTCACAGAGGGGTCAGTTTGGACACATCTTAACCATTTTCTAAATCGGTCTCTAAAACAGTTAAGTCCATATTTTCCCTAGTAAATATACTTTCTCATTTACATAAAATCGTTTCTCACTATGCGTGAATTAGGGACAATAGAGCAAGTAGAAACAGTCAGGATGACTATGAAAATCTCAAGCACATTACAAAAACTAATGCTTAAGTAGCAGGTAGCAACACATCAGGAATGCACTAGGAAAAACATCTCTGGAAAATAAATCCACTTGCTAAATACAGATTGAATTCTATTCCACTTATAGTCACTTTTCCTTTTTTTGTAAAGAAAAGTAGAACAGGCAAGTCTAGCAGTGTGTCTCTCAAGTTTGATGATAATTCATTGTTAACAACTTCTATTTAAGCTGAACTATTATTTTTTTTTCAAGCACCTCAGAAGAACAAACACTGTAATACAAAAAGAAAGCAATGATCTCTGTAGCATCCAAGACTGATAAATATTTTAGATTTTTATCTGTCAAAACAATTCTTTAAACTTCACCTACAGATCACCTGATGGCTGGCTGCAAATAACAGAACAAAGGAGAAACATCCTCTCTGTCTGAAACACCATTTGTTGATGGGACATTTCACTCTGCCTTACCAACAATTTCTGATTTGTTCGTAAAAGTGAGCTTATGCACGGTGCAATGCAGAAATCCCAGCCTCATTCACAAAGTCATGAATAATGACGTCAAAATCCAGATTCAGAGCTTTAAGGTAAAAAATAAATACCAAGGGAACACCAGACATGTGGTATCTATTTGTATTCAGTTTTCCAGATGCAGCCTTAGCAACTCAGTATAAGCAACCTGACATAATTAATTTCTAGTAATAATCCTAGCCTTCTCCTAAACCTAGCTGGATATCCTAAACCTGTATGTTTGTCTTGCTCTTTCAGCTGTAGAGCCATCATCTACACACAGCTTTAATTAAAAACTAATGAGCAATTCCACTACAGTAAAAGAAGAAAAACAAATGCCTATGCCATCAGGACATCATTAACTTTGGATTAAAGCCTGTCATGTTGGGCAACTTGTTTGAAAAGGAAATAAGCGAGTTAGGTTAAGTAGAAGAGAAGGTGGATCACCCCAGCAATTAGGGCAGATTCAAATTTCTTATGCATCATCAGCAAGTACTTTAAGATACAATATTCTAATCTCCAGCCTGCACAGTATTCTGGCACTTTTCTCTCTCCAGCTGATACTGGTGGGAAAAAAAAATAATAAAAAAATAAAAAAAGAAAACAAAAAAGAAAAAGGAGAATACATAGGAACCTTATCCTGCTTACACACACATTAGATTCAAAAGTTAAAAGATATGCTTTAGAAGTAGAGCTATAAAGAGCTCAATTTCCTTATTACCGAATAAATAAATAAATAAATAAATAAAATAATTTCAGAGCTAAAGATACTGCATATCATCATGGGAAGAAAATATTGAGAAAAGGAAGACTGGTGAGACAGTTACAGCTAGGTTTTTAAAGTGGTACATCCCCAAAATCAGAGTCTGAAATATACTGATAATTGACAAGTTTATAAGAAGAGGTAGTTTATTGAGGAGGGGTATAACAGTTGCTTCTCTGTTTGAAAGTAAGACCTTGTTCTATTTCAGGAAAGTACTGACAACCTTTTAGAGTTATTAGCTCTACTCCACTAAAACTGAAACACTGATTATGTTTTTATTTAAACATACTCTCCTACAGAAAACATAAATATATACATACACACATGAACAAGTACACATACATCAGTTTATACAAGCATGCATTCTTCTATGTTCATTCTTGTATTGGGGAACGTACAGTGTAGGATAGCAGTACTACAGAACACATTTACCTGGAAAACAATTGGAAGGCTGATGACTCTCTGAAGTCTTGCTTTCCTGATTGAATATCTGAGTACTTCAGTCACAATATTACTTCAAAACTTTTCCCCTTCCATCATTTGGATTATTTATTTACTCTAATGGATATTGCCTAGCACAATTTTATATAACTGCTCCGTTAGCTAATTAAAATTTGATCTATAATTAAATTAACGTAGCAATTCTACTTTTTGTATGTGTTACTTAACCCTTTGATTTGTCTAACTATATTGTCTAACTATATTCTTCTCAAAAGTGCTCACAGCAAATCATGTTAAAGAGCTTAGACCTGAAATTTCTACAGGCTTTTCTAGAGGGAGTACTCTTTGGGCTATACCCTAAGATCCCAGCAAAATACGTGAAGGAAAACAGTTAATTCATTTCTACTCCCCAGAGGGATATATTAACATGTGTACCCAAATACTATATGATATAATTCCCTGCCAAGCATGCTGTCTCTGTAATAAATAAAAAAGGAATCCACTGATCCCAGATAATGTTCAAAAACAATGTTTGATGCTCACACAGCAGACACACCAAAAGCAATTATAAACAATTATACTTTTCAACACATATTAGCACAATAGCTCTCATGAGAAGACAAAAATTTGACTTGAATAGCTACAAAATTTAACTAAATAAATACTACTTCATACTACTTCACTACTTTCTTCCTTGAATGAGCACTCAGAGTTTCTAGTTGCATGTGCTGGGAAAAGATGTTATACCGTAAACTCATCATGAAAAAGCAGCTAATATGTTTTAAACAGCTTGAATTGAATACTTTGATGATCTAGAAGTTTAATTTTACCTATCCATTATCTTAGTCAACCTGTTTAGTTTCTTTGTGCTCACTTTTGAAAATTCTTTGAATTTTGATACTGAGCATTTTACAAAACAGGCCATTGAATGGTATTTATTAACAAGTTGAAGTGAAAGGTGCCTGAAGTTTGTGTTGTGTTTAAATTTATCTATTTACATGCATATATATGCATATTACTGTCAGCACATGGTTTTATTTTTCTATGAGATCAAAGGAAGATGTTTAGGCAGCAGATAGAATTTTGCCTTCAGATTATTCAGTTTACTTCAGATCGAGATTTATGTGATTTGATTACCATTTATATGGAAGTGACTGAAACAATGAACACTGTTTTGTTATAGCATGAAAAGACTGAAATAATGGAGACCATCTCCTTCACAAACATCATTTCCACTTTGATTCACGTCATTAATGCTAGATAATAAGGTTTCAATTCCAGAAAACGGGATGAAGGGGGAACCTTTGAGATCTTAATCTAAAGCTGTGATTCAAAGCCATCCATTCAATGACCTCTTCATTTCCCAAAATTCATTCCTGTCTGATTTGAAAATTCCAATACGGTTACAGTTTACACTTCTGGGCATTTCCAAACCTGCTGCAGGATGAAAAATTAGTTGTTTATCTCCTTCTTGAGCCTTCTGGGGATCCAGAAAATAGCCAGAGCAGTAACTAAAATGTAGTTGGAGCCCAAAATAAATGGCACTAATATACCTACAGAATTGGGTACAATTCAAAGTACAATTTTGGTGGCTTTATTTTTAAACCATGCTTGGAGGAAGAGGAAAAACAGAGGTAGTAGCTATCTCATCTTTATTTGCTGGCTTTGCTTAATAAGACAAACAGGGTGTTCTACTTGGTTGAATCATACACTAGATAAAGATGTTTATCATCAAAAACAAGATCTGTGCCCTTGGTCAATGAAGAAGGAGCTTCCCATTGTCAGCATAGTAGCTGATGCTTAAGCTCTGTGCAGTGGGAAATACGTAGCAATATCCATTCTTTCATCACTCCTAGTACAATAGCTAGGATAAAACAGATCCAGCAGATCTATTTATAAAAGTTGTATAAGAATACAAATTTACCGAATATATGCACATATTTTCTAAATCAAAACATTTTAATACGTTCAATTCACTTTTTCCCAATCCATAAGTTTTGTTTTAATTCCATAATTTATGCAGAGATAGATCACAATTAATAATTTGACTTAAACTTAATTTTTTTTTTTTAACCTCATCAGTGAATATTTAATTTCTTTCTAGTCCCAGCAGATACCGAATACAACAATAAACATAATATTTAACTAATAATATCACAGATTCTGAGACAATTTTTACATTGTGGAAAATAGCACAATATAATAGCAGGGGAAAAAAAACTGACTGCACTTATTTCTTTTTTTGCTGTCGTTCCTGCTGCCATATTCTATTGTAAAATTGCTGCATTAGATGTTTCCAGTAATCAGGGCCAGTATCTGTGCTCAGTATTGACCCACCAGAACAGATATTGACCAACCGGATATAGTGAAGAGCCACCAAAAAAATAGTAACAGAAGAGTAATGTAACAGCAGTGGCTTATGGAACTGGGTTTGTGCAGATGAGAGATGAAGAAAAAGGTTTAATTACTGCTCTCAACTATCTGACTGATGATTAGAAAGAAAAGAGTCAGACTTTTCTGAGAAGTGCACAACAGAAAGAGGAAAGGAAACAGCATGAGTTGCAGCAAGGGAAATTCCAGATGGACACCAGAATTAAAAAAAAATGAAAAAAAAAATCACACTGCATGTGGTTAAGCTGCGGTACAGGCTTCACAGATAGACTGAGAAACTCAGAGATGCTCAGAGCTTGACTGGACAAGGCTCTGAGAAGTCTGACCTAACTTCATAGCAGACCTTGCTTTGAGTGGTTGGTAGGCCTAAATGATCAACAGTGGTGCCTTCCAACATATGCTATTTTGTACTTGTAACTATGCAGAGCCTTTGGTCCCATTCAAATATATGAAGAATCATGATTCTGATACCTTAAAAAACAACAAAAACAACAATATGCAGGTTCTGCATGCCGGAAGAGATCATACTGATCATCTTAATGCCTACGGATCCCTTTTTGCTTGTCTTTTTGAACAGTACCTAATTCTACCATAAAGCATTGTATAGAAGGTTATAGAATCATCTCAAACATTCTGAATGACAGTGAGTCTATCATCCAGATAAATTACTTCAAAGTTTAATTATCCTTCCTATTAGGAAATCGCATCTGCATTCAAAATGGAATTTATGCAACTTCAATTTCAAGTTCATGCTTTCTCCTCCAAGGCAAAAAAAACACTCAATGTTTTATTTCTTCTTCATGCAGAAAGATTTGGGCACAACAATTTTCTTAGATTTCTCTTGGATATATCAGCTCCTCAAGCTCCTTAGCATACAGTTAGTTTTCCGATTCCAGAATCATTTTTATGACCAGGCTTCAAACTTTCTCCAACATTTACAATTTCTTCATGGCACACAAACATGAGAAGATTCAGCTGGGTTTACTACTATACTTAACAATAAATTTAGGAGAGTAATCTAGCATTATTATGTTGGCTTAATGCAAAAATTCTTTCCTTTTTTCCTTTTTTATTTTCCATTAATTTCATATATTCAGGCAATAAGCTCATCTTTTTCATAGTAGGAACTGATGTTAAGAGGATACAAAAAGTAACATCTAAACTCTTCTCTGAGTAAACTGCCTGCTAAAACAGTTAACCAATATGTTTTGATTACTACTTGTACTTCACATTCTGTAAAGTGATATATAACTGTTGTAACCAGGTGATTGATTCAGGCCATGCTATAACAACTGGGATGCTTTATTTACTGCCCTGTCTATCCCTATGCTCTTCACAGGCTTAACCAATGATTATGAAGATAACTGACAAAAAAAAACGAGTACTTGACTTTGGATCACAAAGCCATCTGATAGAAATATTACATTACATCTTCACAGTTGAACTTAGCCAATTTACAATGTCTACTATGGCCTACATTTATTACATAAAAGGCAAGCTTCTACTTCAGGATATTATGTGTTAGTAAAAAATAGTCTTAATGAAAACATATATTCTATATTATTGCTATCATCAAAATTGCCTTTACCTAATCATTTTGTAATTTTATTGGTAAGAGCTTCCACGTTTGCTTGACAAATCCTAATTCTGAATTGACTAATCTTAACCATATTTTAGTTTCTACTGATAAGAGTGACAATAAGCCTTGTGATCATTTTGTTCAGATAAGACTTTCTAAAGGCCTTTCTCTTTGTTTGTTTTAAATACTGAAAATGTATTGCAAATTTTGAAATTATTTGCATTTTCCCCTTTGTCTTTCTTCCCCTTCAGATGCTGAAGAGGCATTTTCAAAATGGTATTCCACACTATAAAAAACATGTTTCAGTCCACACTTGCCTGTCAGCAATGTTTGCACCTTTTGACCTTAAACAGTATTATAAATTTAAAGGAACCTCTACAGTTTAGAAATTTTTTCAAACTGAAATATTATACAGAAATCATACATAATTTTCACAATGTTAACAGATAATGACAGGAATGGAAAACGTTCTTCAATTGTTCCTGAATTCCCTCTGTTATGAGACATTTTGAGCATTTACCATTTTTTCATCCATGATTTACAAAATAAGTACTTCAAGACAGCAGTTGCACCAACTGGTTAAGCATAAGTTCCAGTGATGCTTGATTTGTTCAGCAGCTCCACTGGAAAATATGTACAGTGATATAATTAAAAATACAAGGAAAATTATATTTCTAATAATGTCCTGTAATTCTTAATTTAACTCCACATTGTATTAGCATTTATTAGTCAAACCTCTGTTAAAAAGCACTCACTGCCAAAAATATTTATTATTTTACACAAAGTAGTGTTTTGTAACAATTTTAGATTGCAAGCATGTACTTGTTGGAAAGATAGTATTTTAGATTTACTAATTTTTAAATTTCACAGCAATTAAAGCAAAGCATCCCTGAAACTTCATGGGGAATTTTAAGCACACTCTACACAGAAATAACAATCTGAATATCATAAAACATAAAGTCCCAGTGAAGCATTCATACGCTTTGCCATATAGCCATGGAATACACAGGACACGTAAACAACTGCCTCAAGATCTGCAGTTCTTGGATATTCACAATTCTCTCCCCTTCTCACTGCCCCCCATGCCACAGAGAGCTTTAGTTCCTCTCTACATTCTGATTTAGTCTTGAGTCTTCCAGCAGAGCAGGAAAGTATCTCTCCAAAGATAATACATTCAGGAAAAAAAAGTAGATTTTATGGTAAATACACATCCATAACGCATTTCCTGGTACCAGATGCTATTTAGCAGAGATCTCTAAGATAAATTCAGGAGAACAAGAATAAGGATCAGAAATAGCATGGTCAGCAGGACTAGAGAAGTGACTGTCCCCTGGTTTTCGTCTCTGGTAAGGCCGCACCTTGAATACTGTGTTGGGCCCCTCAGTACGAGAAGGACATCAAGGTGCTGGAGCGTGTCCAAAGGGCAACAAAGCTGGCAAAGGGTCTAGAGAGCAAATCTTATGAGGAGTGGCTGAGGGAGCTGGGGTTGTTTAGCCTGGAAAAGAGAAGGCTCAGGGGAGACCTTATTGTACTTTACAATTACCTTAAAGGAGGTTGTAATGAGGTGGGGATCGGACTCTTCTCCCAAGCACCAAGTGATAAGATGAGGGAAAACGGCCTCAAGTTGCACCAGGTTGTCTTAGTTGGATTATTAGGAGAAATTTCTTTACTGAAAGGGTTGTTCATCATTGGAATCAGCTGCCCAGGGAAGTGGTTGAGTCACCATCCCTGGAGGTCTTCGAGAAATGTGTAGATACGATGCTTAGTAGCATGGCTTAGTGGTGGAATTGTCAGTACTAAGTTAAAGGTTGGAATAGATGATCTTAGAGGTCTTTTCCAGCCTGAATGATTCTACGATTCTATGATCTGCACACTTTCAGTGAAATTCAGTTTTCCCTGGTCTATCTACAGCATGCTATATAGCTGCAGCCTCATTTTCAAATGAAACATCAGTTGCAGAAGGTTTTCTTTATTTCAACAGAGATGTTGAAAAGTTATAACAAATAAGCTGGTTCTTAGTGGATAACTTTGGACTTTTCCCCTGTGGAAACTAGATCTACTGTTGCCATGTGACAAAATTAAGCAGGCCTTTTTGAATCCAGCAATCAAAACTATGTATCTGAAAAACTTTCAGAATCACTTACAGGGCAAAGTCAAGACAAAAGAGAGAAAGAAAAAATCAAACATGTCTCCATAAGACAGTAAGTTAACTTTTCAAAATTTCACTATTAGCTAAAGTGAGGCAAGAAAAACAAAAACAAAGCAAACGAAAAACTGAAAAATAATTGTTTCATTAGAGTAAAAATAATTGGTAGACTGCAAAACTGTATGACAATTCACTCTGAAAATTTTAAGATAGTATAGTAACTCACAAGCATAGCTAGTATTTTGAAGTAAAATCACATTTAATAGCCTTCCAGTCTAACCACTTTGAGATTAAATGACTCAGCCGCTTGTAATGCAGACTGTGTAATCACAACAGTTATATGCACTTGACCTTCTTCCTGCTAACAGAGAGACTCAATTAATTACTTGCTGTTTTAACTGGCCATTTCACCTTATCTTCACCTTTTCCAAAGGGTTGAAAAACTTTATACTTTAACATTTGCTTTAGAAAGCATACACAGAAATTTCTGTCTATCAAATAGGAAGTTATTACGATCTATGAGAATATCTGGTCTTTTACGCTTAAGTCAACAACAGTAAAATGTTCAGTTTTGTTAACCATTATGCTGTAGTGTAAGAAACAAATTTCATCATTATCATAGCTGCTCAAATATTCTACTCTGATTAGAAATAAAACATGACTTATTTCAGCTGAAACAGACAACAGAGAAAGGCACAAAAAACTACAAAATGTAATCAAATGTTTGAAAATCATTCTCAGATTACCATATGGGATACTAGATAGACATAATTTATTTAATTTAGAGAGGAAACTATCTTGTGATTCTGAAGAATCCTAAGTTTTTGTCTACTTTTTTCAATCACCTAAAAATGAGAAGAAGCACATTGCTTTTTACATTTTCCTAAACGCCACTTCAAGCACCTGCTGAGAAAATCTCATTCTTGATATTTCTGAACAGCTTGATACTTTCTTGCATTTAACCTCTACTATGGTCAAGAGGCTAAGCCTTCCAGAGGAGTTAAGTCTGTTATTGTCAGGGCACAGAAGATACCAGACAATTATAGTGGAATGAATCACCTTTTGGAGGAGAATTTCTCCTCATTGACTACAAAGGAAGCCAAACTTCAGCTTACTCTAACCATCTCAATATGAAATGATCAAAGATAAATTTCTTTAAAATATTGTTTCATCTACTTTATAAGAATCTAGAATAGATTAAAAAGAAAAAAAAATACACATGACAGGAAATAAAATATTAGCAGTAAGATAAAGGGAAGACCAATAACAACAAAATGTATACTCTTAAAATCGTATATTTGTAACACACATCTTTAATAAAAAATCATCAAATGTCATGTGGATTAAGAAATAAGAGATCAAGCTGATCTTTGTCTGCTAAGATCAGCAGCAAAATTCCTGGAAGCTAAATGAACTTCTACTGCTACTTTTAAAAACAGATAGAAAAGACAAACTGTTTATAGCTTTGAATTCTTACATTCTAATTTAGCTTGTTCTGTTGAGAAATCAGAAAAAGAAAAAAAAAAAAAAGAATAGAGAATCAGTTAAACATAAATTCAAAGAAAAAAACAATTTAGAAAATATCTACAGAGGCCAATACAAGTCTTGAATTTGGAATTATTTTTAATTACTTTTGTAAAATATTGCCACATACTATATAAATGTTTTTTTCCATTATTGTCAAGGCACAGAAGGTAATAATTAAAGTGGGATGAATTAGTTTTTTCTAAAAGTTAATTTTCTAAAAAAAAAAAAAAACTAACATTTTCTAAAAAAAAAGCAGTGCTAAGACAACTGGACATGGCTACAAACTAACTTTTTTTTTTTTTTTCCTTCACAACTTCTGCTTTTAGCTTAGATAGCCTTTCAGGAAAAATGCCCACAATTAACTGCAGGAGTCCACTCTGCAGATGAAGTCAGGCTGAATTAACCATAGATTGGCTACTGTGAGAGAAATCCTTGTAATAATGGGAGTTATGACCTGCTTATGAGGATTTGGCAAAGAGCAGCAATGAGAAATTTAATAGGGAGTATATTTCCACATGATATTCTTTGTCAAAAGCTGATCTACTATGTCAGCAGGTCATCAAGCATTGTGCTCCATTTGATACTAATTGCATTATCCTCTACTTGTGTGCTTTCACAGATAGCAGAAGGAACCCTGAACAGTAACTGAGGATATTGCTTTAACAGACTTTGAACACCTGAGCAGACATGAAAGAACTCTGAAAAGTTTGCCAAGAATAAAATGGTGTCCTATGCTGGTTTTTGCCACAAGATTTTCAGACTCCTGGTCTGCAAAGACACTTCCTGTCTTGTATGATGATAAACATATTTATTATTTATTTTAAAAAATAAAAGGAAAGATGAGAGAAACCAGAAGTGTCTACAACAGTGAACAGCATGAATTAGTAACATATCTGTACTTACAGATGATTTTCCCTTCACACAAAGCAGTTTACAGGCTTCTTAGATATTGTTCCCCTGCTCTGTGAAGGCCAATCTGTACACACAGCCTGAGGGTCTGGTCTGCACACTTGCTCCCCAGCAATGCTTCTCTTCCCACACTACCGTCCCTACCGGTTATTCCACCCAAAATGTATTCTTCCCTCTCAGGCAGCAGCAAAAACAGCCCTCGCCCACCCAGCCTGTCAAACCCAATCCTGTGTGACAGTTCCCTGCAGAAGGTCGCTGTCACCTTTTTCTCCAAGTAAATGATACACTGCTCAGAATATTGCTAGAAAAGGTAGAGACTGGAAGGAGAAGCAAGAAGGGAGGGGAAAACGATGAATTAAACTTTCCATACACTTGTCACACACTCTGAAGATGCCTTCCTCACCATCCTCCATGAGGCAAAAGTTCAAATAAGTTATCAATTTTGTATCTTTATTCTTTTCAGATTGAATCCATGTTAGAACTAGGTGAATTCTACAGTTTTGATAAGTGTCAAAATGTTTATACCAGCTTAACATTTCTCTAGTCTGTCGATCCACATTTTATTTTTAAAAAAGCTTTCTTTTTCTGAACATTTCCGGGAAAAAAGGATGAAAGTCCCCTCCAAGAAAACAGTCAGGAGGTTAGCAAATAAAATTCATGCTAGGAGTATTGATGATATAGGCTTGCGTAAGAAACTAATATGGAAGAAAACAATTCTTTACTTTTTAGTGGTTGGAAATGTAATCACTGCTAGCAGCATGAAAACCTGGGAGGAATAAATGCAGGATATGCAGCAGCATTAACAAAACTTTTAAGAATTTCTACTAGATTTTGGATTGAATCTTATAAATATGTGGTTCACATATTATTCTGTATATTTTGGACAGTACTGACAGATTCTGAAATGTGTTGATACTGCATGTCTTGTTGACACAGAACACCTGTAAAAAGCACAGAAAGATTAACTCGGTTAACTCAGTTAATTCAAACTTAGCATTGTTACCTTGGCATTTAAACTTAAGACTTCATATTTCCATGACAAGTGCATCTCCAAAACAGGTTTGAAACACAAACTGCCATTTGAGAGAAGCACTTTCAGCCCCTTACCTTAAGAAAGCAAGAACAGCGCTACACATTACTGGGGTTATGAAGAGACAAATATCAAGGGAAAATTGTGGAAAATTGTGGAAACAATACAGATCTTTACCACAGTGGTGCCTATTGCAACACAAATTTAATTGTTTAGAACAGTCTAACCTTTTGATGTGGATTCTCTCAGTAATATTTTACTATCTATTTTTTTAGATATATTTTTTAGATAGATTTACTATCTATTTTACTATCTATTCCTAATAGGCATTTGTTGCAGACAAAGACCATAAATATTCATAAATATGAATACTGAAATGTATTAGAGTTGTATGGCATGGTGTTCTGAGATAATTCTGTCTCAAAATCCAAATATAGGTTTTGTATATATGCTCCAAATGATGCATCGCTGCAGAACAGTTACTCACACAGTTCCTTAAAACTCAAGCTGGCAGCATTTAGGACGATACAACAGTAGGGCTGTTGGATGCCATGATGATGAAAGTAAAGGTTGGACTTGGTGCCTAGGGACATGGTTTAGTGGGTGACATTGGTGGTAGGGTGATGGTTGGACTAGATGATCTTGAAGGTCTTTTTCAACCTTAATGATTCTATGATTCTAAGAATAAGCCTTACTTGTTTGAAAGAAACTATACGAGAGTATAAAAAGGTGTCTACATATTTTGGTTAAAGGATTGTTTAAAGCATACATTTCAGGATTAGACCGTGTCTCTTTTTAACTGAGAGGTAACAATGCTAACACTTAGCAATGCTAACACTTAGCACTTAAGTAACTCTGTATATTCAAAGCCCTAATTGACAATACTATTAACATTTGTGATTTATAATGTTTGATCAAAAGCTACCAGTGCACACATCTCTGATGTTCAAGTTTGCTATGCAGACAGTATGCGTTGGGACTAGTCTTCTAGTCTTCAAAAATAAATAATCGGAACATAATCAAAACATTATTAAAAATACATATACAGTTGTCACATTTGAAAGAGAAGACATTTCCTAGCTTTAAGTTGCAATCAGTTCAAGTTGGCAAGATGAGTCACCAACTGCAAAACAACTAGTGACAGCAAGGACTGCTCAGCAGGCAAGGATGTTTGTGACTTAAACATGTTGTATAAGAACAAACAGGAACTCCCGCAAGCGCCCGCCTGTTTATCAGCTCCTCAGAGGGAAAAAAGAAAGCCGTTCTTCCTTTAGATTTTCACAAACTTGTCTTTACTAGGATTAGGCGGTATTATCTCTCTGAATGAAGTGAATAGACCCGTAATAGACCCTGACCTGTAACCCCACATAGGCATCGCAGGGCTACACTGCTGGTACATGCACAGTTGTCTCTCCACTTGCCTTCTCTCAACATCTGTTACATCTACAGCTGGATTAGGCCAGCCAACACAATCACTATCTGGAAAAATAAATATTTTGGTTTGTTTTTATATTATTACTTAATAAATAAACCATGGGAAATATACTTAAAGGGAATAGTTGAAATACCTCACCATAGTGCATTATATTTTGTCTTCCACTGAGATAGGAAAGTACATAACATAATATTATGTACAGACTTCTTGTCCCATCGATAATTAGTTTATACACTGTGACTGTAACTGGTTGAAAAATTGTTGCGAATGGCGTGGCTAATTCATGCTCTTTTTCAATTCCTATGATTAATAAAGATAACTGCATAACTTCAACACGCATTTTCTTCATGGGGTCTCTACCATGCAAAAAATACATCCTGTATACCCATACTGAATTGGAAGGCAGGAATCTAAAGCACATTCAAGGCTAGACATCTCAAAGAAACATGGCATTGTGTCAACTGAACTTCTGTAATGCAAGCAAGTTATTAGTGGCCTAACTTCTGTAGTATGTAATTATATGATTACTATGTCATTGTTGTGGCACAATTGTGAGAAAATTTCAAGTGGTTTCTTAGCTTATTCCTCAGAGTTTTTCAATTCTTTGTTTGTTTTTTATAGTTCAGTGTCCATAAGAAAAGGAAAAAATATGGAGTTTGTTTTCTGACACATGCCAGGGTTTGTATATACATGCTAGCAATGCTACCATCACTTCTACTGCCTACATTTATGCATGACAAATGCTGGGTATAAGAACAGAAGATCTTCCCCCTTTTCAAGACATGGTTGACAAACACTTATGTTTATTTTCCATCCTATAAGTCGTTATTCAATCCAAAGACAGATGCAAGACCCTTTTTTTCTTTTATATAATTATAATCAGCAGTATCATGACCACTTTTTGAATAATTTAATGCTATGTTTGAAAAAAAAAATTAAACAAGGTAAAAAATGGCATTCCCCTCACATCATTCTCCACTAAACTTTCTTAAGTTTTTCTTTAAACTTTCCCCTCCCCTCTTCTGCTCTACTGACTTACATTTGCATGCCTAAACCTTGGGTGAACTGGAAGAAGTGGCTGTTTTAGCCAGAGGAAAAACTGACTTTAAAAAATGACAAAAATATGTAAAGAAAAAAAAAAAGTGTAAAAAATATACCATGGTGTAACCTAAACAAAAGGTGTGGCCATTGTTTAAGTGAGAGTGTGAAATAAGGAAAATAAGGAAATTAATACCAGATTTTATCTCTTATTCTCTCTTTTTTTTTTTTTTTTGGTGCATTGTAAATGTTAACATGTGAATTTTTGACATTGGAGTCTAAGTAGAAAATTCTAAAAAGAAGGTCAGACAGGCTAGAAGGAAGCTTGTTTAACAGCTTAAAACCCAAATAAACAATAAAGATTATAATTAAGAAAGCATAAACCAGGAACTGTGAATTTATTTGAACAGTCACAAAGTCGCAAGAATTGCATTACATAAAAAAAAAAGTCAGCTCAATGCTGGTCCATCCAGCTGAGTGTTGGATGAGTAAATAAATTTCTACAACAACCTTGGCTGATAGATCTCAGGTCACATTTGTTCTAATAAATATATTCTCAACCTTGAGAAGATGGCATGTCATCTGGTCTTTGCAAAAGGCAATAGAACTATTCTCCTAAAAGTACAAGATGATATTTCCCAGCTTATGGAAAATCCCAAACTACTTGCATAAAAGGGTAAATGTAAATAATTAAAAACTGCATAGATTAGATTCAACAGTACATACAACCCTGTTCACTCAAGAACAATTTTGTAAGCTACAATAACAACTTATAACCATATTATGAAAACAAATGTATTTTTTCTTTTCTTAAAATATTAATGACATCAAGAGGTAGCTTTTGGAGATAACACAGAAAGAGAGAAAAAATGTATAAACTAGAATTTTTACTGCCAAGTTCATTTGTGAATAAATGAGTTTTCGATTGCTGCCAGCAGTTCAGTGAGAAATCACGTATCTTCCAGAAAAAAATTTAGACTGTAAGCATTTTAATGAGACAGATGCAGTCGTCTCCATAACTGTTGAATCACAATGCCTTCATTCATGTACTGAAGCAGAAAATGTAAGAATGAAATTGAAAAGGCCTTCCCCATTTTAATACAACAAACCCTAAAAAGCATAATAAATGTTGGCAAGAAAATTAGCTATATAAACACTAGTGCATACTGTGTATTTAATGTTTTTTATTATGTGTGGAATTACATCCCTGTACTCAACTGATCAGTTTCTAATCATACATATTTTAGAAAGCTAATATAGTTCAAATGAAATTTTATAAAATGAGCAGTGGTACTGGATACCCAACATAAGACACCTGAGGGCCTCATTATTTTCTTGGTTAAGAGCTTCTTTTTTGCTTAGTTCAAAGTGGGTACAAAAGTCATTAGGTGTACAAAAAAAAAAAAAAAAAGAGCTTGTCAACCAATATCTATTTGAAGGACCCTTAACTGTGCGCTACACACAAGCTGCAGGTGCTTATATCACTTGATCTGAATTTCTGAACTGACACGGACCGTGAAAGTGTGCATTCAACAGCAAAGACAAGGCTGAGATAATCAATACATCTCTCATTATCCAGAGATAGTCTTTGTCATGAGAAAATACTATAGTACCTTTTTTTGGAGTGCTTTACATATGCTTTTTTTTTTTTTTTTTTTCCTTCCTACCAGGTGGACTGACAATCCTACCCTCAAATTTAACCTGCCAGCTTGACCCTGTACCTGCCTCATACAAGGAGATGTGTCTGGCAAGCTGGACTCCGGGCTGCTCCGACCACGTCCCTTGGCTGGCAGCGTGCTGCTTGTCCAGCGGCTGCACCCTGGGGGTGAAGGACTGCCCTGTCACCCTGCTGCCCCCAGCTCCCTGTGTCCCTTCTCTCCTGTTGCTCTCTGATGGTTTTCTGTTGCAACTCTTTAAGCGGTCTTGCCACCCACGAAGCCAGAATGCCTTTGTCTTAATTCATACAGCACTAAAGCACTACAAAGACCTGATTAGCATTGACAAAGTGGCTTCAAAGTAGCTAAAGTAAATTTTAATTAATTTAATTAAACAAATTCAAATTCCCAAATGTAGTTGAGCTTAAACCAGTTTAACAAAGCTCTAGGTCATTTCCATGAGTGTTCTTGATTCAGCGTAGCAGAAACAGCTATTTCTTGAGGATGGCAAATGAAAGCTTCTGGGTGTTGAGTAAAACAATTGCATCTGCCAGCTGGTGAGACCATTCCAAAAGCTAGATGAGCAGCTCAGGGCAAGAAAGAAAATTACCACTTTGAGGGGAAAAGAGGAAATCTCAAAGGTTTCCTACGCTGGACAACAAGGAAACCACATGCCTAAAGCTGCACAATGTAGCCTGTCAGTGGGACGGAGACTAACGTATCATTAACTGTGGGATGGAACAGATGGATGGACAGAAGGACAGAAATTGTTTTATTCTGAAGTAACCAGAAAATTATGGGATGGCTAGACCATTACAATTGGAATGGTTAAAGAAAACGTTGGGAGAATTTACCAATTTGGTTGAAGTCAGTGATTAACAGTATTCATGAAACTAGTCAAGCAATGTGAAATAAAATATTAGAATTTTTAATTATTATTATTATTACATTGAGACCAGCAACATTTGCAGAGGGATAGTAACTATTTAAATTGCTTTAGCTCAATTCTTTGTAACTGCCTGATTACACTCAGACAAACACAGTCCTTGCTTAAATCAGTTTAAGTAAATTTAAGGTTTGGTTTGCTCCAGTTGGTGAGTGAAGTTAAAACTGAACAACTTTACTAAAAACAGCCTGTTATCCAGCACGTATCGTTTCCTATTTGGCTGTCATGGGGCATAATAATTACGGTAACAGCAGGGGAAGGAATGGGTCCTGATAGCCTCCTGCATCAATGCCTCTGTGTTCATCATCATTTGTGTACAGCTTAACAACACTCTCTCAGATCACCAACCCACTCACTCACCCAGCTACGTTCCTGCTATTTTCAAGTACTCTGCTTCATTAAACCTTAAAAAGACTCTGATTGCAGGCCACAATTGGGAAGTTGTTATGCACTTCTTCCTTCTCTGTAATTAATAAAAGTAAGTCTTTAGAGTCTTACTTTCACCCTTCCAAAGTAGTTCATTTCAGTTTACTTCTTTTCTGTGAGGGAGGGCAATGCTTGTTCTGTCCATCTTGGGAGAGATTTGGACTGAGATTTTTCTCAGTCCAACGTGGGTGTGGAATTTTTACACTATTTACTGTAACAATAAATGGCCACTGTGGCCACAAGTGATTTAGCAGATTACACAAGGCAATGAGACAGCTCTAAATAGATTTTCTCACTTTGAATAATAGTTGCTGCAGTTAAGTCTTGTAGGAATAAACAGATTTGATAGATAATGTATACACAGTATCATACTGCACAAACCTATTATTTACATGCATAACTGCATATTGGATTTTCTGAGAGTTGAAAAATCACATAAAGGGATTAACTATCACATAAAGATATTTACTGTTTTCAAGGTTTTGTAAAATAAGAGAATATCAAGCTATATTTAAATACCTAACAGAACAAAGTAATCACACATCATTAAAATTTAGATATTAAATTATCTTGTAAAAGTGAGGGTCACCATAATAGTAGGTTTCATTGAAATGGAAATATCAGAGGCCTCTGCAATTAACCACTGTTTATTTATAAGGTTACTTGTCAAAGTGATTCTCCAGCTTCTACAGACCAGTACATTTTTCACTGTGCAGTAAGTGCTAATAGCTCTGGCTCTGTAAAGTAAAGTGCTCAAGATACAATCACACAGATAGCCCACAGACACCCAGGTCTGAGGAATGAGCTCAGTATTTAAGAACAAATTCTCTCTGCCCTGCCCCATTCTCCTTGCACAAAAGGCAGCAGAAATGATGTGGTCCTGCCAGCCTTCTTTCCAGAAATTTCCTGTGTGACCCTCACAGCAAGCTTCAAGCTAGAGTACCAACACACCTACCACTCCTCCCCTGGAGCAAGGCAAAGAGCTCGCATGCAGCATGTTCTGATTCTGCTCAGGAGGAAGGCACTTTCTAGAGGTTTCCTATCAGTTACAACACATGGACCATCTTCAAAGATGGTCGGAAAATGAGAATGTTAGTAGGAGTTATAACTTCTCTGCATTAAGTAGAAGCTCGTGCACATAGAATATGACCAAGTATTTTATATTTTAATATATATATATACATATATACATTTTTCTGACAAAATATATTACTCAAAGCCTATCTACTTATCTACCCACAGAGTTTCCTGGCCATAATATTGTCTGAATAAAGTCTCCCAACAAGCTCAATTGTGATTTCTTTAATAAGCTTCTGGAAATCTGCTGCTTTCCACATCATCCTCTTCAGGACTCCAAGCTATTTGCTAACATTTGATATCAAGCCTTTTAGCAAAAGCTCCACAAACAAAAAAAAATGTATTGCAACTGAAAATGAGCATGCGATTTCTAAATAAAATTCTTGTTAAACAAATAACAGCTTGACTGTATTTAGTAAAGGGATGAGCTTGTGAAAATACTGAATTCTAACCAAATAAGTCGTTAAAGCAAGATGGTGAAATGATCTCTCAGAAGTCATACTACCTAACCTTACTTGAACCATTTAAGGTTTGTCACTGAGGTTTGTTACAAAGCTTTTCATGAAAATACCTTATTTTGCCATGTAATTTTTCTTTTTTTGGGGGGTTTCACTGTGAAAACTGTATTTTCTCCACATACCAGCAACCGCCTGTACTTTTCTCTCTTCCAAAGATGCAAACTTGCATCCAAATCAGCCTGTTTCTAATTACGAGTTACAACAGGATTCTAGCAGGGAGAATGTTAAACAAAGGACATGCTAGAAACTAACACACATTAAAATTTTGATTTTGGAATACTGAGAATATTTCAATATTGAAAAGAAATTTGCAATATGAAAAGATTTACAACAGAATGTAAGATCAACATAATGCACAGAAAAACATAATTAGCAATGATACAGAGAAAAATATAGAAGTGTTCTGTTTCGTTAATGAAAAAGGGATTGATGTAGACTGAAAACAGAAGTCTCTATCCCTGAAAAATTAGCTGTTCTTTAAGAAATAAAAATCAAACAACATGAAATTACATGTGTACATTACCCATGTGCACTTTGGCTCTTCACCTCCAAATAAGCAGGTTTCTACTCTAAAAGCTAAAAGCCAAGGTCAATTTGCTTGACTCTAGAAGAAGGTATCATTTTCAAGTATATATCAATCTAATGCAAACTAAATTACAGTACTTAGTTTAGCTCTGTAGAAATGAATCATAGAAAAGCTTCCCCTGATCAAGCCAGGCCAAGACCAAGCCTGTAATTCTTATCTGAAATCTTTAGGACTAGAACAAGGAAACCTGTAAATAACTATCAAACTATAAGCTATAACCTAGACTTCAAATGCAGCTCATGCTTTGAGGTTTCTCAACCAACCAGAGAATTTTAGAGTACGGTATAGTGTCTGTTTCCAATGATTTGTTTAACTTTCCATTCAGAAACTGGAAGGTGATTTTCAAGACAAACTGACTAAAATGAATAGTAAGAGTCCTGAAGCAGTCTTCTTTGAAAGGAAATACATTATTTTAATTGCTGCCTTTTCCAGAGAAGAGAGTTTTAGACCTTCTGGGGGGTCTACCTGAACAATCCAGAGACAAGCAAAAGATGCTTGATTAATTTTGGCAGCAGAATGGGAATACAGCAATACGCTACAGCATTTGAAACCACAGACTTTCTAGTTAGTAATAAGCAGGGGAATTATTCCTTCACGATCATTTTAAGTATGACACAGATGTTTTATTGTTATCCAACAAAATATCACAGTAAAGCATTTTTAAGGCAACCAGCCACCACCAGGGACTTTAAGAATGAAGTTTGAATAAAACAAATATATTATTTTTCTGTGAAAATAACTTCTGCCATTGCACCTTTCTTTTAGTTAATTGCACTTCTAAATGTCTTGGCAAGAACTTCATAGTATAGAGCAGATTCATTAGACAGCTTTAATAAGACCATTTGAGCATTTGTTCACAGGAAAAGTTCATCCAAATGCATCAAAATTCTAAGCCAATATCAAAATACTTATGATTAAGGATACACTCACACACACTACTACTTTTTATATTTATTCAGATTGCCAACTTCACAGTGAATATATTAGTGTTGTCCTTGTATGTCACTTGCATTCAGTCCCTGGAGTTAAAGCAATTTGGCTAACATCCAGCTACAAATCACTTAGTTAAAATTATCATTCCCTTGGTGAATATTCATTGGATCAGAAAGGAAATATAAAATGAAAGATAATTACAAGCAACTTGTAGCTACTTGAGCTTTAACCTAACCTTGTTGTTATCCATGAATGACTGGTTATTTTCCATTCACGGGCAAGAATCTCTACACTATAACTAATTAATATATAATCAAAACATTCTACATAAACTAAAGGACTACTGAATGATACTTTGCAGGCCACACCCACTAACAAATGCGAGTGGATTTTCAAAATTAATTCAGTGAAAATTCATTGAATTCCTTGAATGAATTTTCAAAACAATTCAAAAAAATAGTAGAAAACACTGTGACTAGCAAGAAGAAAGTGAGGAGAAAGTAATAGCCTCTCAAGGAAAACAACAACAACAACAAACTAGCAAATACTTTGCCATTAAATGTGTTATGTATGCAATAGCAACTGAAGAAAAAAACAGTTAGCTCTGCTAGCCTACTCTGTCCAAATTATTGAATTGTCTTCATTCCTGAACTTATTAAATCACATCTATTTTCTCAAAAAGGGCAAATATGTTTTCTTATTGACCCTCAGGCAGGGCAGTATAAGAAATCTAGTGTCATGTTTGCCCTTTAGATGCTCCTGAGAATGGGTACATTGCAGAGGCAACATGCTAGAACTACAAATGCAACGATGTCAAACATACTGTATGTTTCAGACAAAATTGCGTGAATGGATAGGATGAAGTTCCACTACTACTGGTAAGACATTTGAAGATATTAATATGAAGCTTCTTCAGATGCAGGCCTAAAAACACCTCTTAGAAAATATATCCCAATGAAGGAGACTGTTACCATTTTTAAAATATAATTTTAGCCTTTTTTATATGCAGCACTATTCTGGTGAAAGGCATTTAAAGACTGTTATGAATAACAGCAATAACAAAGAAACAGTGCCAGTGTACATCTCACCCATTTTGAGAGATAATCTTCAGCATACAAAAACTACAGTTTTATTCCTTTATTGGTTATAGTTACTATTCATGTTTTTTCTGTTTGCTTGTTTTGGTTTGTTTTGTGTGTGTGTGTGTTTTTAATCTAATTGTTGAGGTATTTAAGGTAGGCCTCTGACCTGATCGTACAGGTTATTTTGGATTAAAGAATTAGGTGTAACAAATAAGTTTTGTAGGTGTTTTTTTTTTTGTTTTGTTTTTTTGTCTTTCACAACAGGTTGTACAATATTTCTGAATGAGTTTTCCATGTCTTGCATTTAATATAGTGAAAATTAGTGAAAAAAAAAAAAAAAAAAACTACAGTTCTTGCAGAATTTGGTTAATACATAAATTAAATTTTACATTTGAAATTTCTGCCCTTCTTGCAAGACGTTATTGAGTACAGATATTGTGGAAGGGACATTAAATTTGTCATTTCAATACGCTAACATCTTCATTAGAAAATCAGACAGCCCATCGTTGTAATATTGTGATGTTCAAGGGAACAAAGATATTCTGTTGTTCAAACATGTTCTGTCATAAGCATTTGTAAAATCTACTGGGGTGAAATTCAGCATATATCATTATTATAGTTATGTAAAGAAAGAATTATTGTGACTCTTTTCATCTTGCTTTCCTCACTGTACTATTTTTTATTCCATTTATGATTACTTAGTGATTTTCATCATTAATATAATCCCTCCGTATTAGCTATTACAATTTCATTTATAACCTAAGTTGCTCACCACAATAAGCAGTAACCACATCATTTCACAATGGCTGTACTTACCTACTCCAATTCTGATATAGGATTATCATTTAATACTACGCATTTCATAAGATAGAACTGTCAAATCACAGGGCACTCAGAAGTGGAAATCACAGTTTACAAACTGATTCTGGCAGTAGATTGTGGCCTTCATAAGAGGAGTCCAAAGGTAGTAAAATATGACTATTTATATATTGATTTTTTAACTTTTGCTAAGTATAACCCCAACTGTCATTTAGAGATGATTACATGTTTAAGTATATTTTTGTTAATTTCTCTGATGGTTAATTAAAGAAATTGAGTTGGTCACATCTCATTTGGGTGCAATCAGTGTGGCTTCACGTTACCGAGTTTTCATTCTAGTCATTTACATGAAAATTGTATTTTATTCCAGTGTCTAAAATCTTCATGTCCAAACTTTACGTTATAACTTCTCATGAGAATGAAGAAGTATCTCATGGATACAGCCAACTCTCTGCCATGCCACGTGAACATCTAGGAGTTAGCCTGAATGCCAATTTGAATCTTGGTCAGAGACGGGCCAGAAGTCTGACTCATAACATAAAAAATAAGTTTTCTTTACATAATTCAATGTAAATCCCACATTCTACTTAAATGCCTACCTTCCTATTTATCAGAACTGAATTATTCAGCTTGCACTGCTAAGAAAGACTGTGATGGAGGAGAACCTCCCAGTTTGTTCTCCACCACACGCTGATTGCTACATATTTCTTGCAATAGATATTAAAAACAAATGATGAAGAGTTTCTCCTTCCTAAAACAACTGGGTATGCCAGGAGAGAGAAAGTCCTGGAGAGGTGGATGGGGTCCTTTTTGCAGCAGGTCTCTCCTCCACATAAACCTCAGATATAAAATATAACGGGAAACTTTTTAAAGATACAGAGGGGACATTCAAGTCATTTGTTAAACCCTAGGGCTTAACTGGCGCAGGAACAGAAGTAGGGGAACAGAAGGGGAGAGGAAGAGATGTGCTGTAGACTATTGTAAGGAGTCTGTGTGAGGTGATGGTGAAATGCAGGCCTATTTTCAATGGATTTTGTATTTTCAATAGAAGCACCATTCCAGGGTCTTCACTTCCATCAGAAAATTGTAAAAAGCTTTTCAATTTTTAAAATGTTGAAAATCACTGATCTAAGCAATGGTAAGATGAAAGTTATGGGCTCCTGTCTCAGGCAGTCCCATTGGTCTGGTTGCAGTTATTTAAGAGCCTAACAGGGTCCCAAAGACTGTTAGAAGGTAAATACCATTGCCCAGTGAAGGTCAGGCACACTGTGAACAGCAAAATAACCTAAGGAAATCTATTTTACATACATACAGGGCTCTCACTGCCAATCAAAAATTCTGTGGTCCGAGGGCAATGCAACAGGCTTTGAAGAGAAATTAAAAATCAGTCCTGAAATTCATTCATGCACTGTGTCAATGTTTTAAGACAACACTCACATTTTTAAAATATATTCTTTCACTGGCATAGGAATTAAGAAATAAAATCTCTATATCATCATATCCATTATTAAACCAAACTTGCCGTAGGCTGACATGCAATTTAGCTCTAATTGGACAGTTAATGTTTTTAATCATATCATTGTGGCTGTAGTTCTATAGATGAGTATTAAGACATTTCCCATGTCATGGTGTCAGGAACTATACATATTTTTTGATGAAGGCCAGATCCAACCCAGCAAAAATTATCTCAATTTATATAAAAACAAAAGCCTATAAAAACATATAATCCTATAATTTCCTTATTTTATTCTTAACAGACCCTTTCACCAAAACCAAAAATGTTAGATGTGTGCTCTTAAGGATTTTTCAATAGAAAAATTACTAATATTAAAAGTTCATGCTGTTAATAAAGATCCCCTTCATAATATTATACAAGTTATAGAAACAGCTGTTTTAAAAAAATCAAAACACAGCAAAGAACTAAAATTTTACTTTCATACCTATGGAGAATAAACATATGTTCCCAAGACACAAAAGAGCAGAAGAATAAAACGTGGCATAACCGTCAGTCAAGGTGACTACAAGGCACCGCTGTGATGCAGCTGTGAAAAAGATGCCTGTAGCCTATTTGCAATAAAGGCTGGAAAGTATCACTGCAGCACCGTATACAAATCCGGCCATCCATTTTGAAGCAATTCAGAACACATGACAAGGAGAGGCAATTGCAAGACCAAAAGTCACACACTATTTCACAAAAGTGACTAACAGCATTTGGTTTGCCTGACAAAGCAAAGACACAAGACTGCATGATGATACTTTTCTATATAAACTAGGGGGATGGCACATGGAGTGAAAGGTGAAAAGAGGCATTAATTGATCTCTTTAAATATTGTGAGGATAGAAGATGTTGACGCTGGACTGATGACCATAAAATTATCACGAATAAACTTAGTTTGGGATTAGACAAAAGCTATAATAATTTCCATGGGAGCCTCCAAATATGAGTATTAAGCACAAAACACACAAACAAACAAATCTCTATCTTTAAAGGATAAAACTTAAGACTATTTTAAGAATACAATGTTGATGCAGGGGACAGCGGGAGACAGATTTGCCTGAAGCAGTGGGTGCATTCTAGCACCCTTTTCCCAAATGTAGGGGGAGACAGCTTTGTACTATTGCCCTGGAAATGCCAGTACATTACTGAGCAACACACTTTGTGATGGTACCAAATTACATTCATTCCCATCACTTCCTAGGAAATGCAGATACCATGTTACTTGATGAGCACAATTTCAGCTTGCCTAAATGCTCTATTCAGACAGGAACTTAAAGAAGAATATCCAGTTATTTCATCAAATAGTAGCTCATTTGCTGGATTCTCAGATAAGTGAAAATCAGCTGAAATATTCTCCATTCTAAGAAGTGGAAGCAAGTTTTATACAGCTGGCATCTCACGTAGCAAACACACAAATAATGAACTACATCCAACTGTCACTCCTGAGTCACCACTGTACATTTCCCTGATATTTTTAGACACCAGTGATTTTCGATACGGCAGACTAACATACTGCAGGCCTCAGAGGTAGCTGTAGTATCTTACTGTAATCTAATCACATTGGCAAACTGCAAAACCTTTATCAACGTTGATGAGCAATTATACTTGTCTGCTCAGTGAAATCAATCTCCCCAGAGAATAAACACTCACCTGTAGCATAAGCACTATACAGCTGAATGTAGTGCTGCAACTGCAGTACTAATCTCTTATGTGTTTTTGGGCAAACAGTAATATAATGTAACCCTGTAATCATTTTCATCAAACTTTTCATGTTTTTTCTCCTCTGTTTTTTTAATTAAGTGAAGAAAAATGAAAAACATATGGTGTGTGACAACAGTGGTGCTCTTTTGATCCAGACTTGGAAGTTCAATCTGGAAAAAAATAAAATAAAAATAGAATGCAGTAATATATACTGTAAAAATAAATTGTTAACCCACTGCTTCCATAATTGAATATTTCCTCTCCCAGGCAGTCATTTTTAAATACGTGAGAGCATCCCTTGGAGATTACCATGATTTTTTTCATATACATAGGAAATGATTCCTATTTGTTACCTTGCAAGTAGGCATTTATGGTTGGCATGGCCCTGGCTAAAGGAAACCAATAAAACTGTCTTAAATAATGCTTTTTAGGATTCCAACAGATATAATTTCTACACAAAAATGACTTTGATGATAACAACTCATTTTTACTGTTACTACCTGCAGCATAATGTGACTAGATATTGAAGTTGTTATTTTTCAATATTTATGCTGAAACTTCCATATTTCATCATCTGCCATTTCAGTTTTCAATCTGAAGGAAATAGACATGAATTATACAAATGCAATATATGCAGACATCAATCTTGCAACATAGATTGTTTACTTTAATCAATGTCACCTACTGACATGCCAATGCTTGTCAGAGTGGCTTTTTCAACCCTACTCCAGCCACCTTGTCTTGATTACATCCTTACTCTTTTCTGGCAGTGTATGCCCCGATTAACACCTTTTTTTTTTCTTTTTCTTTTTTTTTTTTCCCCAGGATGAGAAATATGTAGCATATGTTATACAGGGATATACATAAAAAAGAACGGATACTATAATGGGTCAGCTATTTTAATTTAGCTTATCGAAATGAGTACAATATGCAAGACTGACAGCAATTTTATTCCCTGGCTGCAGTCATACAAGGGTTACAAAAGCTTAAATCTCACAATGACAGTGGGACAACACATGAACAAAAGGACTGCTGTTATGGTAACTCTGGCAAGTAATTCCTAGCTGCAAGTTTACTGATAGCATAAGGGAGTCAGGTTGGTATTTACACATACAGTTCTTCTATGACAAGTTCACATAACAAAGAAGTATTTGGTGCTCTTTGTTCCATTATCAGAAAGGCTACTAATAAAGTACTTGCAAAAACTAAACTGCCCCCAAGCACGAGCCCAACTGAACAAAACCAACATACATGCAATCCTGCATTACTGACCCTGTAAATAGAGAAATACAGCCTCTAGTGATTACATACATACAGAAATGATGAAAAAAACTGCATGTATAGGTAAAGTGCACAGTCTGAGTCATCCCTTTCAACTAGACTACCATAACCAATTGAAAGGCTAGCCAACCTCATCATACCAAAGTAACTACAATTATTACAAGACTACTTTGCATCAGAGTATAAGACAATAGAGAACCTTTTCAACTTAGAGAATTCATTTATTTTCATGCCTGTCAGATCCAAGTTTGATCAAAATTGCTGCAAACAAAAGACTAGTAAATCCACGGTCCATTGGACAGTTACTGAAATGTCAATTCATTTCACTTGCTTAGTTCTATTAATTATATTCACAATACTAATGAAGAACACTAAGCTCTCTTCTTCGAATAACTCTTTATGTATTTCTAAGGGAAGTCCTATGCAAGTTAAAAATAAAATCACCTCATTTAAACTTAAATAAATATTCCCAGATGTTAAATAAAGGACAATATAAAACATGATACCTCCACAGGACAACTACTCTTCCCAAAGCTTTAGGATATCTGGATACAGCATGCTATTACCCCATAGCATCATTATAGCACTACAATAATTTTAGTAGCCTGAACTATTAAGGTAAAAAACAGCATACTCCAGTGATGACAGGATTTTAATTCTTTCCAGAATTATTCTATTTATGGACATGTCTTGTAAAGGACTTGTAGGACTTTTTCTTTGATGTCACAGACTCAACACCTAACAATGCTTACTTAAATCAATGGCTTTCTATCACATTCCTGCTTTCTCTAAACACTCAAGAAGTTGTAGAACCAACTAGCTCTCATATATATGAGGTCAGCCTATCTGCTTTTATAACCTACAGAGATTTCTAAAAGGGTCTTTGGATGCCAATTAGCAAAAAAATAACAAATGTTTTCTCTGGTCAGCACTTAACACAGTTTCTTTGGTAAGAGGAAAGGAGATATACTGGTCTCATCTGACTGGAAGATTTCTCTGGCCTAGGTAAATACTCAGTTGCCTTCTTTGGGCTGCTTTTCAGCTGCACTGTGCAAAAACAGAGTGATCTGAGAGACACAGCCCACTATTACTAATAATATTCAGAAAATGTGTGCGTACTGCATTAATCTGTTTAAGAAATATGTAGATACAGAGATAATGACTATTGAACTTCAGTTTCTGTGTGATTTTCTTGTGAGATAGCAAAGTAGTATATGAACATAAGTTGCTCAGGTTTATGTAAAGCTTCTGTTAAATCTTAAAGTCTAAACCAAATAGCTTAAATTTAAAAGAAAATATATAATACTCTAAGCTTAAAGATGCTTTGAGAGTGTCAGATAAGAAGAGAAAAAGGAGAAGGGAAAGGAAATTAAAAATTTGCTGCAGACATGCAAACGGACTACCAGCTGAAAAGCTGATGAATCATGAAGACCAACTCATACAAGTGTTGACCCAAACAAGAGATGACAACTAATTTCACTAAGTGGGCTTTTTTCCTCTCATCTTAGTTACGGATAAGAATTGGTTTAAAATCTTAATAATAACTTATAATAAGAGCATCATAGCTGGTGATTGAATGTTTTGCTTGACTTTAATTGCAGTGTTCCCAAGACATATCAAAGACTTCATAGGACTAAAATAGCAGAAATCTTATTCATCTGAGAGCTTGAAAATAAATTATTAAGGTTTGATTTCTATTACTTCTGTGGTTTATCATTCTGGTATCTTTAAACTACTTATATATCTTTACCTGTATAGTATTATTCTAAAGAGATAATCATTTGACTTTCTATACTCTGACACAACCTTTCTAATTCTCAGTCCTCCCAATGAACTAATTTTCTGTTTCAATGATATACACCCAATTAGTCATTCCTGTCTTGTCTATGTAAAATGACATTACCCCCACAATCCATTTGTTTTGTATAATGTGAAGCTAGTCCTTATTTGCAAATTTTGTCAGCAGTCTAGAAACTATTCAACACACAAAATAAAGGTTTTTCCTTGCTTGAAGCGCTTGTAATCTCAGATGAAACTAGGATGATTTGACTATAAAAGGCTATGAAAAGAAAACTGAACAGTGATTAATACCATTACCACCCCAACACAAATGCAGAGACACATGCACATACATTTTTTGTAGACATAGCAAAAACAAATGTTTTAGTACCACTGAAGCAAGAAAAGGACAGACTGCCTTTTATTTAAAGATACCATTGGGAGAATGCTTTCTGCTTCAGGCAAAGTAGCTATGCCTGCTCCAATACAGGATTCCAGACAATGCTGGAAGAAACTGAGTGCATCTTTGAGCATATAAATCAGTTTTCTGTTTTCTCAGATCAGGCAGGGAAACAATCTTCCCAGCCTGCACTACAGATGTAGATACCTATGTATTCCCTGCAGTATTTGGACCCCTGTTTATTATAAGACACAGAGAGAGGTATATTTGGGGTGCTCATTATGTCCGCTGGTATTCTGATCGACAGGTCCTGACCACAAGGTCTAGAGCAAGAGAGGTGCCCTCTGCAGTGGTCCTGAAGTTCTGGTCTCCTGATCTTCTACAACAGGTGACACACAGATGTCCTTTCTGGAACTGGCACCCACATCTCCTTTCCAAGGAAATTAGGACATGTCTCTACTGAAATAGAATGGGGATGTGGCTGGGGTCTTCACCTGTGTCCCCATGACTCTAAGAACACGATTGGACTGAGCAGCACATTGCACTGAGTAGAGCAGGTTGTTACTATGCAAATGGTAGGCTGCTGAGTCTTCAGCAAGAAAACAGTGTTGAAGGATGATTTTAGCCCTATGAAAAATAACACTTACTGGCATTACGACAGACATAGGACAGAAAATGTGGCAAATGAAAGGGCAGCAATATTTCACTAGGAAAAAGAAGAAATTATTTCCATGCAGTGAAGGTTTCTAAAGATAGTTTGGGTTTGCTTGCATTGCAACCTTCAAGGCACCAAATGCATTTATTTTAAGGCAGTGATGAAAACATTTATTTCACCACACTGAAAGAGCAATCTCATACTATCACAACACTGTAGTAAAGTTTAATCCATACCATCCTCAGCAGTGGCAGTTCTGATAATAAACAGAAGTATGTTATCAATGCCTGGAAAACAGTAGGGAAGCAGTGAGTCAAAATAAAGCAGGTCAGTTCTTCAGTTTACATGCAAATATGTTTGAATTTCTTTTCCTATGTTATTATAACTGCTCAGCTACAGCAATTGGTCGAGTCATATACTGACAACATGGGAAAGAAAAGTGAAAAGAAAATTAAATAAAAGGAACATAAACATCCTTCTCCCTGTGACTAAAAGATGATATTTAATCAATAGCTGTGTGGTTTGAATTTTAGTCAAACTACCTCGAAAGGCCCTTGACCAAAGACAGTTATAGTCAGTGAGTGGCAGTTCCATGTAGTTTAGAATTTTCTACTTTGAATCACTGTTTACTATTTGTCCAGACTCCAATAATTCTGTATTAAAATAAAGTGCTAATCATGGAATGCTAAGCACACTGGATTAAGGCGAAAGAATTTCAAGAATAAGAATAAGAAATGTTCTTGCTTCCTGTTTACCTGACACTTAAGTTGAAAGCTCTTCATTGTGCATGCTATTCAGCTCAGATAACGTGTCACAGCTGCACAGTAACAAAGTTCTGTTCTGAGTTTCAAATTAAATTTCTTTACTATTAAAATTCTCTACTGTGAAGGGGTTCAAAATTCACCTGTGAAAATATACTCCTGGGAGACACTGGGTTTCAGCCCAAGAACGGATATTTAGATATTTTTTTCCAGGAAGTATCTGAGGAGAAATTAAAACATAAATAAATATCTGCGAACACACAGAGCAAACCAAGCATCACTGTGAAGAAGGTCAATTTGGCAAAGGAGCCCTCAGTAGGGCAGAGAACCCTGACTCACTCCAAGCACTAGCTGGGAGATGGCTGGAGTCCCTTACAGCAGTAGCAGCCTTGGCTCCCGCCCAGTGCAGTCACAGAGCCCCGATGACACTCCTGCACAGCAGTACAGACAGATCCCCTTCAAGCATATGTCCCTAATGCAAAAGGCTGCATCCCTCTTACGCTCTAACATAAGCTTTCCACATCCTGTTCCGTTGTACAGAAAGGAACCAGATTTATTTTGCTTCCTGCTGCCATATGTGCTTCTGTAGAGAAAAGAGGATTTGTCCTAGTAAATGAGTGTATCATCCAAAATGAAAAATATTAGTCTCATTTCTCTTTTTTTCTCTCTCTCAGACTTGACAGAGAAAAAAATCATGAAAAATCAAGTGTTTAATGAGGAATCCTACTTTTGATAACATTTTTTTTTCATTCATGATTAAGCTTTCCAAGTATGTAATATGATTAATATTATTTTATAACGTTTTTTGTCCATTTTCTATCCATTTTAGACAACACAGTGAAGGAAAAGCAAAATATTTCTGTTCCAAAGATATGTTCTTGCAGCATTTTCTCCAAGGTACCATTTGAAGGCATACTGTCATTTCTCTTTAAGGTTTATCAAGCACTGCAAGTCTCCCTTTGGAGCCTAAACATTGTTGGATAATTACAGAAAATAGCTCCGATTGCTAGAAAGCTGTTATAATGAACAAAATTTTCCTAGTTGGAATAATGTTTCCAGGTATGTATTGGTAAATAGTTCCATGTAAACTGGTGCTATAGTGAACCATCTTGGAGACAAATGATTTTCATAGATTCTTGTAACAATCCCACCACAATAATCTGCAGGTATTTGCATGCTTTCTTCTGGGAAGAGTAGGTAACAACGTGTGGAAACTGAAATGCACGTTACCTTTGCATTCCCTTCATCTGCCCAGGCTTGAAGGCATCTTTAATTTACAGTACATTGCAAGAGTATCCAAAATCAAAATTGGTGCCAAAGAACACTAAAGATTACCTTCTAGTCTTCATGGCACTACTTTCTCATTAAATCAAAAACAGTGACAATGTCAGGCTAACAGGTTGTCTTTAAACCATGGGAAAACCACTTCTTGACCTGAAAGAAGCATGATCAAACTAATTAAACTAGCTTTAAGGCCAGACTACACAGGTGTTTGGCACAAAACTGCTACTCCACAGGTTCTAGCTAAGAAGACTTCTGTGGAAGAAAGAACAGAAGACAGTTACCAGATTGATGACAGAATAGAAAAATGTCTCCCACGGAAAAGGTCTAATGAAATTTTGGCCATGCACTACTCAGAGTGTGAATGTTGCTATGTTTGAAACATCAAGCAACTTATCCAGCTTCCAGAACAATCTTTTGTGCAGTCTCTCTGCCTGTTGAATCTGACACAATTTGTTTCTCAAGTACGGGAGCTGGAATGTGAAACACAAATTACCAGAACAGGAAGAACCCCTTGGGAGTAGTTATTAAATATGAATGTATATTCATGAATACTTCACAATTCTTCACTGACCACACTATATGAACATTCACTAAAATATGTAAGAGTTCATGAAAACTGCATGAATGACAATGAACATAAATGAGACATTTTGTACCACTTTTTGATAAGTGACATCTAGACCTTCAGGGATACTATCTCATTGTCAGGCTCCTCAGTATCTAGCTTAGATGCTCTGAATTACCCTCTGCAGGAATCTGCAATGTGCCTTAACAGACTACGTTGAGAATACATAACACCTAAACTATAAGCCTGTAATAGCTTAACATACACATGCATGAGTCTACATATACCGACTTGCAAACAACATTAAAGCAATACTTCACATTCTCTTCCATGCTTTTCATAAAAGAATACTCTTAACATACTCTGGGCAAAACTAAAAACTCAACTTTCCCACTATACCTTATGTAAGTAATGTTCTGCTATGAATAATAATACAACATATCCACCCTTTTGTAGCATGTACATGAAGTATTTCTGAATAAGTCACCCTCTTCCTTGCTGCTGGTTTTGCAAACAGTGCTCTTGAAGTTCTTGTGCCAACCCAGGGCTCTCTCCTCTCAGACCACTGAAATGTGCCAAATCCAATAAAAGTTCTAAAATTGAGTTCTTTGAGATACCCAGTACATGAACTCAAAATCACTCAGCAAAATGTCTCTTTGCATGATGCCACCTGGAAATACAGGTCTCCTTGACAAAACTACTTTTATGTCTATTCTGCATCTGGCATTGTTTTCTTGTTACACTGATCTTTCCTCCATCTACTCTCTCAAAGCTATTTTTGAGGTCTTCCACACCCAATGCTCTTCCTAGAGAAATATGAGTTACTTCCCCATAACTTCCCAATTGTATATACACAATCATATTGTGTTATCTATAAATAAATTAATTACGCAACTGACCATATTGTAAAACTCCCTTGATATAGATCAGTTGCTGTAGATTCAAATGAGCACACTGAAGAACTTGCACTGATGTAACTAAATGGATTTAAATATCAACGTCATTAAGATCAGTGTCACTTCTTTTTGAGGGATGGTCTTAAATAGCTATTTCTTTCCCTTCAATATGGACGTTCTCTGGATGTAACATATGACTGTCCTGTTTGTAGCAGCACAACGATCTTTTACATAGGTTTGATTTAACTTCACCGGAGTGTGTGAAAGCTCTCCATTGACTCCAAAGAGCATTGAATTAGCTCTGTGGTGGAACATATGCCTTTATGCTAAATACCAAAATTTTATATTCAAAACTTATTTGCTTGATGTACTGTTCAAGGTACTGTTCTGGGTCTCCCATCTCCTGCAAATCCCAATTATCTCTCTTTTCTCTTTCTATGCCTGTTTTAAGCAAACAATTTAAATCCTTTTTTCTTTTCATTTAAAAGCTCCCTACTCAGTTGTGCCATGTCTAACACTGTATGTTGCTAACAAAAAAAAAAAAAAAAATCTGCATTCAATCCTGAAAATAAAGTTTCTTTTTTTCTCAGTTATTACACAGGAAAGTAATGTTGACAGATGGATCAAACTGTTTGCCCTCAAATGCCATTATGAATGGATAATGAAGAAAAAAAAATGCAACTTAGATTAGATTACTGGGCTGAAAGCAGACTATTCTGGTAGCAATTACAGAAAGTTTAGTTATTTACATATAAATAGCCAAGAAATTTCAACCCAAGATGTACCTTAAGATATAGAATAAGAAGAAGTTCAGTAACACAAGGCTTAGGTCCATCTCAGTGCTTGGTGAGGTGATTATAACAACCATGCATCCAACAAAAAAAAAAAAAAAAGAAAGAAAGATGGAAATCCATTATAGAGTCTTTACTGGAAAAGAAAGAGCTGTAGAATTTTTAAAGCACTCCCATACCAATCAGAGCTCCAGTATCATGAATTCCTGTCATTCGAAAGGTTCAGTTCTAGTATCAGCCAATCGTGCCTACATAAGAGCTCCACAGAGCAGAATGCGAGTAAAAAGAACAACATTGAGAATATAGTCTGAACACACCATATTTCTATTTCTGCCTAGGAATACCTTACTTATAGCCCAGAGCTTAGTCAATGGGATACCTGTGAGTTAAGTCAATGACCCCCAACATTTTGTAGGCTTGCTTGAGAAAGATGGAAATATTCTGACTCTCACTAAGCTCAACTCACTATTTGCTCTGTCTTAAGACTGCTGCTGCCTCCTCAGTTGCTGTCCACCCAGGTCAAGGTGGTGTGGTACAGCAGGCACCGTAGATCTGGCAATATTTGTACCTGTGGATTCCACCCTATTTTACTTACTTATCCCATGCCATTAAGATGGCCTCACCAATTACGAGGTACAGAACTAAGGTGCATGAATTGCATGTGAAAACTAAACATATTTAACAAGGCTGTTGTGGATGTATGTCCATAGGTGGGACAACTCTTATGGAAATGTTATTTTCAGTGATATCTTCCAGGCACAGGAAACGAGTCCTATTGGCAATAGTGAATAATGTCATCAAAACCACTATCATTTAGTAGCAAGGGGCTGATCAGCAGTGTTGTCTCTACTAAGCCATTGCCTTGCTCACTGACCACTCAGTTGGCAGACACAGGTGGGGTTTGCAGATAACCCAGACTGTGGACATGACCAGATGACCACTCATAAATGTTGTTTAATTGATTTGAACAAGATTCTCTAAAGGGTGTTGAATTCCATCATCAGGAATAGGGTGACATGGCTTAGGAAGGTATATATATACTCTAACAGTGACTTGATACAATAACATGAAAATGAATCTTTAACAACAAAAAAGGTCACAAATGTAAAAGAGTGGAGTATAAAGAAGAAAAACGAAAGCCTGAGTCCTCAGAAAGGAAAGATTTCTGCAAATATACTACTAAAATGAAAGTCAGGGAAAAAAAAAAAAAGATTCTCTATAAATGTAAGGTATTTTTATTCACTGTAACTAAACTCAGGGGAGATCTATCTAGATGAGTTTTGCAGAATGTCAGGCTAGATACACTATGCAAAACATGTCTTCTAATCTTGAGCTGCTCCTGTGCTGTTAATAAATCCTGTTTTTAATTAGACCACTTGAGCCTCAGACTCTTGTAAGGAAATTTTCATACAGGTTGTCCCACAGAGATGAAACTTTCAATCACTAAAGGCTAGTGGAAGAAAAGTGGCTGACAGTATCTTTCTCCAGGGATTCCCAGTCAAAGAGGACAATTTTGCACTTATTTTAGAGGTGTATTACTATTGCAGGCCTAAGGTCAAACGCATTCTTCTTCCACTGACCAAGAACAAGAAGCAAATTCAAAAGAAACAGAGAAGACCAGAACATTTATATCTCTTTTTTTTTTCTTCTTCCTTTTTCAAACTTTAAAAACCTAGAAAGATAAAAGGAATAGTAAGTACTTGCACCACTACCAAATGACAAAATCTCAAATATGAGATTCAGTTTCAAAGACTAGAATTGCAATGATTTTCAAATGCAAACTGGGGTTTTACTAGTCTTTTTTTTTTTTTTAATGTCCCAACAGGAAATGAATTAAAGGAATTCTTATTGAGATTACATTAAGATTAGCAGTGTCAGTTCAAATAACAAACCTGCAACTAACAGGAAAAGCAGAGTTCTGCAGTCAATACAATGGTTAAAAGCATCTGCTTTAATAGTTAATGAAATTTAAAACATTAAAAAAAAATTTTGAACAGAGGAATTTAAAAGCTTTGACAAAATGATGAAAGTATTCTGTACAACCACTCTTTAATCTCCTATAATCTTCTTTCCTGCACAGTTGTACAAACACAATCCCAAAGGAAAAAAAAAATGTTTAATATTGTTTGATAATAAATCACTGAATGCAACTCCTGAAGTACAGCTTGTAAACATGAAAAAATATTTCATCAGCTATAATACGAGTGTTATTTCTACTATTATAATAGTTGTTTTCTAGCCACTTCCTACTTTACATACAGTTCTGAAATAACAAACACTAGCAGCAAGTGATATTACAGCAAAGTGTCACAATACTTTTAGGACATATTTTGTGTTTAAATTGTACAAACTAGCTGTTGCAATCAGTGTAGAGGCATTGCAGATGTTATCACCTTTGAAACTGCTTAATAATTATCCTCTAAAGAATATACACATAAACTAGCACCAGTAACTAATGACAAAATCCCAATGCAAAGAGAGCGCTTCAAAATGCATCCACAGTATTCTGCAGACATGCTTATACTTACTATTTGATTAGAGGTTCTTTCAAAAGGAAACAAAAAAAATATTATATACCTATCTAAAATTTTCTCACATGCATCTCACTTATATAGTAAAAACTCGGTCAGTTTCTTTCTTTGTAAAGGTTGTGTATATCACTAATATAATTTTCTTTTTCTCAATTATGTATATATTTTTTACTTTATATTTGTACTGCACCTGTTATTTGAGGTGCTCCTTTGGCAAAAGCTGTGTAGAGAAATGTCATAAAAGGCATGCCCAACATAAAAGATGAATAATCTAAAATGGGAAGTCAATGACAATAGTTTGACTCAGTAAAAAAAATAGCTTGGGGTTGAGGAGGGGAAGGATGGAAGAAAATCAAAGCTTTTCATGTATTTTTCTCTCGCTCTGAGAAAGAACAGCTGGGATGCTTTAAGAATCTTATTATAGCTAATGTAGATCTTCAAGAAGACTCTCAGGTTCAACTGAAATAGCAATCTACTTGGAAAAGGACCATTTTATCCCCCTTATTGGGCATTCTATACACACTCTGTGGATCTGAAGACTTCTTCTGTAACTGTTTAGCCAGTAAAGAACTATATGTAAAATGTATTTAGTAAGGGATAATTCAGAAACTAAAAAAAAAAAAAAAAAAGTAGGCTATGATGTTACAGAGATAATATTTTACAGCTTTAGATAAGGATATGAACTGGAAATAGTTGACACACTCAAGGTATTTTGGCAGATTTCAACATTTCAAAAGGAAATATGGAGGAAAGTTTAAATTATCTTACTGGAGAGGTTCAGGACCTAGCCCAACATTTTTTTTTTAATTCAGTATCATACATGAGAGGTAGTCGATGTACAATGAATACATTGGTTGAAAAAACACTGACTTGTGTTTCTATATAGAAATACAGTACATGTCAATATACAAATAATAATGCCTCTACCTGCTCTGGCAAAACACTTCTAAAACAGAAATGTTAATCGTACTGTGAATTAAATTTTATTCATGTGTAAGACTTCTAGTTTGCCATTATGATTTTGCACCCATACAAACATCATTTATCATAGACATAAATCCGTGTCTTTATTTGCACATTTCAACAGCTATAGTAGGTATTTTTGTTTTTATATATATTTATCATGTCTTGAAGTTTTCTTTTTTTTTTTTTTCTGGTACCATGGGACTTACCACACAGTGTGATCCCACTAAAGACTTGCACTGTATTAAATCAGCTACTTCATTACTTTTAGAGACCAAAACCACTTTATTTTTCTATTTGTACCGCAACATCAATCATTTAAAGTGTACTTTCAACTGTGTTTATATTATGAGACATACAAAGCACACAAGGAAATACATTGTAAATAAATTATTATTACATTACTGGATACCAATAAAGGTTGAAAGCAAGGAAGAAAAAACACAAAGCACATTACTTTCTCATGGTGAGACTGCAGCAAACAGCAAACTGCTTAATCTATAGAGACAAGACAAATGTCAAAGTAAATTCTTTAGCAGGAGTATATAGCTCCAGGGACATATAACGGCATACTGCGCTCCTCAGCTTCTAGGTCACAGCCTGGAACCTGACTCAGATCATTCCTGTTTTATGCAATGATCCACTGCTTGTATATGCAGACATCAGGATTGTTAGTTGCATGCACACGAAGAATGCTGGTGATAAAACTCACCCCTTTCACTTCTTGTAGAATTGTCAGTAACTCACAGTGCAAGCCAAATGGTTTCCATCGTGTTGGAAAACCAACCACTAGCTAATGGGATAGGGACAAACTATAAATGTTTGAGCAGGTATGAAACTGCTGTTGAAAAGAGGAATGCAGATACACCCAGGACATCTGATGCCTGCCTAGTGGCCCAGTGGCCCATGTGAAATGAGCACTTGACACGCTTTTTTTCCTAGTTCCCAGTGGACACATAAGGAGAAGTTATACCCATGGAAATCACTAACGTTGGCAGTAAAGCCAAAAAGAATGAAATATCCTTTAATTCTCATAGGACCTAAGAGTTGAGACATGTTACTAGAATACAGAATAGAAACATCACCAAAGACATGTGATATCCCAACTTCACTGTTAATCAATGGATGGGCTTATACATATATATATATATATATATATACACACACACTTCCACATTCAAGTTAGAGGGGGGAAGCAGATCATTTTCACTACTGCTACAGTACAGCTCTGTACCAAGTTTTCACAAAAGTGTCTACTGATTTCAGCACTGGAGTATGCTCCTGAGAGGCACTAGAGAGAAGTGTTTATCTGCTAGTGAGACCTCTATAAAATATGTCGTATATAGCCAAATAAAATAACTTTTCAACAACTATCAAAACTGTTGAAAGAGCATTTCTGGCACTTTCTAAACACAGTTATAATGGTCAGAGTTTCAAAAAATAGGATTCATGATCCAGCACAGACCTGACAGCTGTTGTTAACCACCACTGCTGCTCATGCTGTTAACTGGTGTCATTTTCAATGGCAGTAAATTCCTAATTAGGATAACCCTTGATAGGAAACTGTATGGGCCTGCTTTCAGGACACAGCAATACACTTTGAACAAGTCATGATAATAAAAATAAAAATAAATAAATAGAAAAAAGAAAACGAAATGAATATAAGCATTGTTATTATGAAGTGGATGAAGATTTTTGCCAGAAGATATATAAATCAAAAAAAGCACAAGGCATGGTGCAAAAGCCACTTGTTAACTAACAGGGAAGATGATGGGAAAGGAATACAGGGACAAGCATAATGACCAGCAAGTTCTTGAAAATCACTGATGGCTTTTAAAAAATAATATAATTTTTCTTAAGATCATACAATATTACACACATTTGGTGTCCATCTAGAAAAAGGAGCTGGAAGAAGGGTTCCTCTAGACTGGATGTTGACTCCAAGGAACAAGCTGGCTGAGAATATGACAGTGGGATAAACGCAGCTTGGGTGAGACTGATGATGAACTTAAAGAATTCACATTCCTTTGAGAGAAGGAAAGCAGCAAAATAAAACAATGAATTTCAGGAGGCAAAAAAATTTGGATGAATCAGTGGAAAGAAAAACAACAAAAGGAAGTTAAGAAGATAGGATCAAAGAGCATTTTTTTTCCAATGGGGTAAAAGGATGGAATTCCACTAAAGCAGAGCTTTCATCGATCTTAAACAAAAATAAAATAGGACAAGTACAAAAGAACATACAGTGACAAAATAAGAAAGGCCAACACACATTATGGAATATAAATAAAAAACATCAAGACTACCATGAAAAAAACCTGTAAATACACTAGCAGTGAGAGAAAGCTAAAGAAAATATTGACCTGCCATTCAATAGAGAGGAAAGGCTATTGACAGAAAGAGTGCTGAGAAAGAGCCAAAGTATTTAATAACCTTTTCCACAAGTTGCCACTAAAAAAATTCAACAGCAAGCAAATGGACAACTCAGTTTCTACCAATGACAAAAGAGAGCTCAACTCTTAGCATCGGTCAAGTTTATCTGAAGGTGTGGGATAGAATCACGACGATCTTGACAATCTGAATTGGTTTGACCTCCTAAGAAAGGAAGATGTGGAAGTAAAGGCCATTGGTAAATTTTCAAGTGAGAATTGAGTGACCAGTGCAGCTGAGAACTGAGCATTTGGGATAATTTGTTTTTTGCTTTTTGCAGTACACTACGAACTATCTTAATTAATAACAGACCAGTGTCCAGTCAGAAGACAATGAATAAGAGATAAGCCACTCTAAAACTTCAGTGACGAACATCTGTTCACAATAAACACCTCTGCTGTCAACTGAACTGAATCAGATGAACTAACCCCCAAAATAGATTTTAAAAAGACCATCATTGGCAATTCAGTTACATTTCTTCTCATCAGAACCCAGTATATGTTATAATGAAAGAAAAAAAAATAAACACACACAACACTATTTATCTCACTCAAATCTGTAATGTAAGCTATAAAAGTCCTTTATGGAACAAACATTCAGATTCACTATTCAATTTTTAACAGCATTTCTGTTCATTCTTGGTTTTTATTGCAGTTGTATATACACAAATTAGTGGTGATAGCACGGCTGAAACAGTCAAGAGAAAATGAAAGCAATCTTAAGACAATCCAGGATCATGGGATTCACTGAGTATTATAAATGATTACTGTAGACAGAGGACAGAGGTTTATATTCCTACTTTTTTTTTTTCTCTCTTCAGATTGTTTAAGTGAGAAAAATACCACTGGCAGAGGACATGAAGAGGTTTTAGAGGTAAACACATCTAACTAAACATAAGAGTTTAGACCTGATTCTGGAATCCAACAGAACAATAAATCCTGACTCTAACTTCAGGACAGCAAGGGTTCTGCCAGCTCAAGAGGAACCTACAAACACGAACACTGCACACAAAAGCATTTCCTGTAGTCTTAACTCACTCAAAGTCATTTTGAAATAGGAGATAGAGCATGCAGTAATATCACAATGATTTGGGACAACCCTGTTCATTTATTTAACTTTTAAAACACTTCAGATTTTATTTTTGTGAGAATTCAAAATTACAGATTTGCAGGGAATTCTTAACTATAAAGTGTAAATGTAAAGTATCTCATAACCAGAGGTCTATCATGCTGGGAGTAGCAAACTAGTGAATGAAATTACCCTATAAATGTTGCCAATTTTTTATTATTATTAGGAACAATATATGCGGACCTGCTAGGGCAGGTCCAGAGGACGGCCATGAGGATGATCAGAGGCTGGAGCACCTCTGCTATGAAGAAAGGCTGAGAGAGTTGGGGTTGTTCAGCCTGGAGAAGAGAAGGGTCTGGGGAGGCCTCATTGCAGCCTTTCAGTACTTAAAGGGGGCTTATAAAAAGACGGAGAGTAAATTTTTGCTCAGGAAGATAATGATAGGACAAGATACAATGGTTTTAAACTAAAAGAGGGGAGATTTAGTTTAGATGTTATGAGGAAATTCTTTACTCAGAGGGTGGTGAGGCACTGGAACAGGCTACCCAGAGAAGCTGTGGATGCCCCATCCCTGGAGGTGTTGGATGGGCCAGGCTGGATGGGGCTTTGGGCAACCTGGTCTTGTGAGAGGAGTCCCTGTCCATGGCAGGGGGGTTGGAACTGGGTGGTCTTTAAGGTCCCTTCCAACCCAAACCATTCTACGATACTATGATTTTTGATCAGAAGAAACAGAACTTTTTTATATATAAATTTATATTTTGATATTTATATAAATTTATAAATTTAATAAAGAATAAAGATGAAAAGGAAACTCACGCCTGATTTTTTTACTTACATAAACAGTCTGCATTACTTATTCAGAATACATTATTTATATCACCCTCAAATAAAAAATGTGGGTTTTGCAGTTAGAAAGGAAAACAGGTCTCTAAATTTGACTTTGGTGAGTGATACAATGCTTTGCAGCAGAGTGAGTATGGATGTAGACTAAGAATAAGGGTCTTACAGTTAATGAGTACTTACAGGTACAAAGCAGATATTTAGCTCTCAGCTAATAAACTTGTTGTCTAGGGTCACTCAGACTGAAAATGATATATTTTTTTTAACATGTAAAAATTTAATTAATATTTTGTAGTCATTACGCTGTTCTGCTGTAGGTTGATTTCCTTGATCAAGCTGTTAGTTGCTTTAAAAGGCTAAGATGTCCTTAACTACTTCACACAGAACAGAACATTAATCACATTCCTGACATTTTCAAATTTCGGCGGGTCTGTTTTGTTTTGTAAATATGTGCTGTATCAGATGCATGTGCTTCAGATAGATTTAGAATATCACCAGAAGTCTACTGAAAAATCAAAGAAGAAAGGAAAGGAAAACCATATGAATTGGATAATCATAAGATGTAATTGAGGCCAAAAGCAGAAACCATTAATTTCACAAGAGAGCCTTGGATGGTATAAAAACCCACTTCAGATGCATTAGTTGGATATCATTTTCCGTTTCAGTAGGAATAAGATCAAATCAAGGCAGTCTCATAGTAAAAGAATCCTACAGTCACACTCCGCAAAGAGGGGTCATTTTAATTTCAGGGTCTTTTATTACACAGCAAGATAACTGATTGAACTGTGAAATAACATTTACAGCATAAATAAATTCTGATGTCCTCTCTTTAATGCATTTAGAAACTACAGAATTCTTTTTGTTTCTGTTTGCAAGAATTATTATGATTCTTCAATTACTTCTGCATAACTTCAAAATATTTATATGAGAACTGTACTATTGCTAAATCTTCTGCCACTGCTAAATTTCGCACTAATTATCAAATTAAATTTTTTGAGGGCTGTGATGATTTAATAGTTTCAGGGGTTCAAAAGCTCTTTACCAAGAATAACTTGATTTCTATAAACCTATTAGATTTCCTTACCTCTGGAAGCCTTTATCTAGAACAAAATATTTTTGAAATTAAAAGCAAGAAAGTAAAAAAAACAAAAAACGATAGGCATTTATATTATAAAAAGCAAGAAAGTAAAAAAAAAAAAAGACATTTTTATTATAATAAACTTTACTCAAAATAAGAAAGTATAGTTCTTAAAATGTCTCACAGGATCAACTGTCCACAGGAAGACATCTAGATACCTGCAGCAGAGTACCCGTTTCCAAAAACCAGGTAAGAAGCCTCCAATTAGCATGCAACTCATACTAACACATTTTCAAAGGTGGTTTCAGAAAGCACGAGCATTTTAGTGTTTATAATATGCAATGATTCTGAAGATATCAAAGATACTAAGCTGATGTGGTTTTTGAAGGCATATTTTTTAACAGAAGACGCTACTGCTTTGGTTTAATGTTAAAAGGTTTTTTTGTTCCCCCCCCCAACCCCCCCCCCCCCCCAAGGATATTAAACTAAAAGATTGTAAAGACTTCAAAGAAAACAGATTTTCTCTTTTTTTATGATTTCTACTATAAACATACAAAAAAGGACTTTTTTAAATCACAGTGCAAGAGCCTGCTTAAACTCATGAAGAAAGACCATACTGCCAGGAAACTTCCAGGCCTTAAATGACAAATTATCAGTAGCGTGTATGCTTGCTTGCTCCTGCTTACAAGCTGGTTGAAATGCTATTCCCCTCACATATAGACCCATCAGGTCTGATTAACCAAGGCCTAATGTGTTGTTTTTGTTTTGTTTTTAATATTATCTTCAGAGAGATACCTTTAAAAATATAACGATAAATCATCCAATGTAAATTTTGAGCATCTGCGACGTAGCTGAATTGCAAGGTCTGTCTTAACGATCAGTGATCATTGGAGATCTGTCTTAAATAGTATGTTTTTTCTAGAATAGTTATATTTTCTGCATTTTATATTTTTTTCTAAAACACTCTAATTTTGATGGCTATGTAAGGTTATTAAAGAGGTGGGCTAATTGGTATAATAACACACATCTTGTAAATTAATTAAACTGTAAATTAACACACACTTTCAGTTCAACTAAATAAGCTTTCATTCAGAGGAAATCTGAAGTGTGTGTTGATGATACTCTCATTCTAGCTAAATTGTGTATTGCAACCGGGCCTTTTAATGAAATTTTGGGGAAGATGGTACTGCATAGGCAAGTGATATTTATTCACACTCAAGGAAAACAAAACTGGATCACTGTTATCCCAAGATTCATGATTCTTTGCCTGTAAATTAATAACTCACCTGAAAACCATGCACAGGGTGTTTTTTGAATGCAAAAATTCCCTGATTGGTTGATGATGATTAGAGAAATCTGTGTGTACTGCAGTGGTTTAGCATCAGTGAGGCTTCATTCTTCTCCAACTACACCCCACTAGTCTGTGCTAAAAGAGTGATCACAGATATTTTTGTACTACACTTAAGTACCACACTTCTTAGAAACTTTGCTAAAAACCTCAATGCATAAAATTTACTCTGCTGCTTTTATTTTAAGGTCTTAGCCAAGTATGTGGAACACCTCTCACAAAAGATTATCTATTAATGCATGAATATGTGCTGAGACACCACGCTGTATGCCAGCAGCTTAACTACAGTTCTGAATTTACTTAGCAAGAAACATCTTGACACTTTTATTTACATGCTACCAAAAATACCTTCAGGAAAATACATAAACATTAAATGAAATGCAAAGTTGGCATCTGTCAGTTCCAACCTACCCACTGCAACTTTGAGTCACACAAGTTGGCTGAACTGATGATTCTGACTCCCAAGTAACCTCATCTTTAGTCACAGACTCATTCACACCTCACTCTCAGTGCCAAACCACTACTGACTAAGGGACAGATTTGTCTATCAGAAGAATATCAGGTTGTAGGAATGAGATTAAATATGTTTTGCTGTTACCATAAGTACTTACTACTAAAAGTCAAGATATACATTTATTTTGTAATTGAGAAGGAACATCTCTGGACTACAACACTGAATTACCATCCAGGTGAGAGCAGTAAAAGTAAAATACTGTGAACACAAGAGTAAATAGATTATTTTATGTTTAGTTTGGCAAAGAAGACAAAAGAGGCATTTTTGAAACTTCCAACTAAAACGTAACGTATGTAGATGTTGTGTTTTCATTGAAGACATAATGTATGTTGATCAGTTATTGAGTTTCAATCATGAGACAAGCAATAATGGTAAATATGTTCTGATATTAATTAAACTTCCCATCAACTTAAGCACATATCACTAACAGTATTTAAAGTCACATATTTATACATCTTCACCAGTCTTCCTTTAAGCCATAAAGGAATATGCATAAGCAGCACTCTTTTCCCAAGAAAAGAACTATCTGTCTTATAAGCAACTCTGATTACATATTTAATTATCATCTCCATTTCAAGATTACTGTGGCTACTCTGGGTCAAATTACTAGCATACTGTAGCTCTGAAATCTTTATTATCTTTAAGCATATTACCAAAATTTGCAATAAGAATTCCTGTTTCCCACTTTAACTTTCAGACCACTTGTTTTCTCCATGTATCTGTAGCAATTGTTGCATGTCTTCATTTTGAAATATTATATTTTAACATTACCCCAAATCTTTTCAGTTCATGTAATGATTAACTACTTCACTGGGTTATAATACTTTTCCAGTGTTTTCACTGTAGATTTTTATGTGAGAATTCTACTCTAGTCCAGTTTTAATTTACACACATTACTCCT